>NW_026067953.1:2002143-2020347 GCF_014885135.2 Alexandromys fortis | reverse complement strand
ATATGATGTGTACAAGAGTTTAGCCTTCATAGTTGCCTGTGTGATGCACATGCAGTACCCAAGGTCAAAACTTTTAGAACTGTAGTTACTAATTATTGTTAGAAGCAACAAGGGGGCTGCAAATCAGTCACCAGGCCTCTTCAAGAGCAACAAATGATCTTCACTGTTGTATCATATCTCTAACACTCGTGAAGCTGTTTAAGGAATAGATCTGAATGTGATAAAATGCTGATTTAACTGTACATGCTTCTGAGTTGTAAACCCCCAGGAGAGAATTTCTATGAGGGACTTATTCAGAAAACTTATGAGCTTATCCCATATTTACCTTGTTTTTATTTATTTGTTGTGTGTGTGTGTGAATATATATGCATACTTAGGAAAGTCAGAGACAAATGTGCAGGAGCTGGTCATTTCTTTCTTTAATTATTTTATTTTTTCAAAGAAAACAGACTATATCTTTTTTCCTTATACACACCAATACAATTTTCCACTCCCTCCTTTTCTCCCATTCCCTCCACATACCCTCCCACCCCACACCCATCCACTCCTCCGAGAGGGTAAGGTACATGGCTTTGGTGAAGGTCCAGGGCCCTCCCTACTATATCTAGGCAAAACAAGTTATCCATCCAAAGAGAATAAATTCAAAAAAAATAAAAATAAAATAAAACAGTACAAGCATTAGGGATAAATCCTGATGCCACTGCCAGTCTGCCTGAGTCATATAACTGCCAACCACATCAGAGGGACTAGTTTGGTCCTATGCTTATTAATTCCAAGCCCAGCTCCCATTAGCTCAGGTAGACTGTTTCGGTGGGCATACTCATCATAGTCTTTACCTCTTTGCTCACATTCTCATTCCTCCCACTCATCAGCTGGACTTTGGGAGCTCAGTCCAATGCTTTCATGAAGGTCTCTGTCTCTATTTCCATTAGGTGCTGCATGAAGGCTCTATGGTGATATTTAAGATGTTCATCAGTGTGACTACAGTGTAAAGCAGGTGTGGGCCCCCTCTCCTTAATTGCTTACAGTCTTAGCTGGGGGCACCTTGTAAATTCTTTGGAATTTCTCTAGAGCCAGGTTTCTTGCTAACCACATAATGGCTCCCTCATTCAAGATATCTCTTTCCTGATAGAACATCCCCATTGTCTCAGTGTATGGGTGCACCCCTCGCGGTCCTGAGTTCCTTGCTTGTGCTCTCTCTCCTTCTGCTCCTGATTTGGACCTTGAGATTTCAGTCCGGTGCTCCAATGTGGGTCTCTGTCTCTGTCTCCTTTCATCGCCTGATGAAGGAAGGTTAATATTCAGGAGGATGCCTATATGATTTTCTTTGGGTTCTCCTTCTTATTTAGCTTCTCTAAGAACCCGAATTATAGGTTCAATGTCCTTTATTCTATCAGGAACTCACCAAGGCCAGCTGGCCTGGGTCTGAAAAAGCCTGGGTCAAAACTGGTCTCGGTGAACATAGCGACAAGGAGGACTACTGAGACTTCAAGAACAATGGCAATGGGTTTTTGATTCTACTGGACCTATTGGTTTCGTGGGAGCCTAGGCAATTTCGTGGATGCTCACCTTACTAGACCTGGATGGAGGTGGGTGGTCCTTGGACTTCCCACAGGGCAGAGAACCCTGATTGCTTTTTGGGCTGACGAGGGAGGGGGATTTGATTGGGGGAGGGGGAGGGAAAGGGGAGGCGGTGGTGGGGAAGAGACAGAAATCTTTAATAAATAAATTAATTAATTAATTAAAAAATAATAAATAAATAAATAAATAAAGATATCTCTTTCCTTGTTCTCATCTCTGTCTTTCCTCCATCTCTATTATTCCATTCCCTAAGTTCTCCTTGCCCCTCCCTTTCTCTCCTCCTCTTCCCCTTCTTCCCTTTCTTCTCCCTCCACCACCATGCACCTAATTTTGTCAGGCGATCTTGTCTATTTTAACTTTCCAGGTGTATCTATATATGTTTTTCTTAGGGTTCACCTTATACTTAGCTTCTCTAGAACATGCACTATAGGCTCAATATCTTTCGTTTATAGCTAGTATCCACCTATGAGTGAGTACATACCATATTCATCTTTTTGGGTCTAGGTTACCTCACTCAGGATAGTGTTATTAGTTCCATCCATTTCCATGCAAAATTCAATATGTCATTGCTTTTTCCTGCTGAGTAGTACTCTAATGTGTAAATGTGCCACAATTTTTTTCATTAATTCTTTGGTTGAGGGGCATCTAGGTTGTTTCCAAGTTCTGGCTATTACAAATAATGATACTATGAACATAATTTAACAAATGTCTTTGTAGTATGATTGAGCATCTTTAAGATATATGCTGGATCCTGTGGTAGGTTGATCCCCAATTTTATGAGAAATTGCCATACTGATTTCCAAAGTGGTTGTATAAGTTTGCTTTTTGACCCTACCTATCCAAGAGCATGGGAGATATTTTCATTTTCTAGTATCTTCTTCAGTTTCTTTCTTCAAAGACTTAAATTTCTTGTCAAATAAGTCTTTTAATTTCTTAGTTAGTGTTACCCCAAGATATTTTATGTTATTTGCGGCTATTGTGAAAGGTGATGTTTCTCTGATTTCCCTCTCAGCTTCTTTTTCATTTCTGTATAAGAGAGCTACTGATTTTTTGAGTTGATCTTGTATCCTGCCACATCACTGTAGCTATTTATCAGCTGTCCAAAGTTCTCTGGTAGAGTTTTTGGGGTCACTTAATTATACTATCATATCATCTTCAAATAGCAAAAGTTTGACTTCTTCCTTTCCAATTTGAATCCCCTTGATCCCCTTTTGCTGTCTTATTGTTATTGCTAAAACTTCAAGAACTATGTTGAAGAGATATGGAGAGAGCAGAATCCTTGTCTTGTTCCTGATTTTAGTGAAATTGCTTTCAGGTTCACTCCATTTAATTTGATGTTTTCTGTGGGCTTGCTGTATATTGCTTTTATTATGTTTAGATATGTTTCTTGTATCCCTGATCTCTCCAAGACCTTTATCATGAAGGGGTGTTGGATTCTCTTGAATGCTGGTGTTACGTTGATAGATTTTCATATATTGAAACCATCCCTGCATCTCTGATATGAAGCCAACTTGATCATGGTGGATGATTTTTTATGTGTTCTTGAATTTATTTTGCCAGTATTTTATTGAGTAGTTTTGCATCTATGTTTATGAGTGAGATTGGTCTGTAATTCTCTTTCTTGGTTGAGTCTTTCTGTAGTGTTGGTATCATGGTAACTGCAGCCTCATAAAAAGAGTTTGACAATGTTCCTTCTGTTTATATTAAGTGGAACAATTTGTGGAATTTAGGTATTAGCTCTTCTTGGAAGTTCTAGTAGAATTCTGCACTAAAACTCTCTGCTGTTGGGCTTGGGAGGTTTTTGATGACAGCTTCTATTTTTTCTGCAGTTTACAAGTATATTTAAATTGTTCTCCTGGCCTTGGTTTAATTTTGGTATATGTTATCTATCTAGAAAATTGTCCATTTCTTTTACATTTTCCAATTTTGTGGAGTACAGGTTTTTGTAATATGACCGAATGATTCTCTGAATTTTCTCAGAAAATTATATTGCTGTTACAACCCCCTTTTCATTTCTGATTTTGTTAATTTGGATGTTCTCTCTCTACCTTTTGATTAGTTTGGATAAGGGTTTTTTTTTTTTCTTTTTGATTTTCCCAAAGAACCAGCACTTTGTCACATTGATTCTTTGTGTTGTTTTCTTTGTTTCTATTTTATTGATTTCAGCCCTCGGTTTGATTATTTCTTGTCTTTTACTCCTCCTGGATAAGTCTGCTTCTTTTTGTTCTAGAGCTTTCATGTGTGCTATTAAGCCACTGATGTGAGCTTTCTCCATTTTCTGTATGTGAGCATTGTATGTGCTATGAACTTTCCTCTCAGCACTACTTTCATATTGTCCCATAGGTTTCGTATGATATGTCTTCATTTTCATTGAATTCTAGGAAGTCTTTATTTTTTTTCTTTTTTTCTTTTATTTTTTAAATTTATTTCTCTATTTCTTCCTCAACCCAGGCATGCTTCAGTAGTTCACTGTTTAATTGCCATGAGTTTGTAAGCTTTCTGAGGGTAGTGTTGTTAAATTCCATCTTTAAACCACGGTGATCTGAAAAGACACTGGGCATTACTCCAATTTTTTTGTTACCTGTGGAGGTTTGCTTTGTTACAAACAATGTGGTCAATTTTAGAGAAGGTTCCATGAGGTGCTGAAAAGAAGGTATATTCTTTTATGTTTGAGTAGAATGTTCTAAGTCTATTTGATTCTGTTAGTTTTCTTACTTCTCTGTTAAGTTTCTGTCTGGTTGACCTGTCCATTGTGGAGAGTGAGGTGTTGAAGTCTCCTACTATTAGTGTGTGGGGTTTGATGTGTGATTTAAGTTTTAGTAATGTTTCTTTGACATATGTGGGTGTTCTTATACTAGGCACATAAACATTAGGGATTGAGACTTCATCTTGATGGTTTGTTCCTGTTATGAGTATAAATTGTCCTCCATCTCTTTTAATTGATTTTATTTTGAAATCTATTTTGTTAGGTATTAGGATAGTTATACCCACTTGTTTCTTAGGTCCATTTGATTGGAAAGCCCTATCCCAACTCTTTATTCTGAGGTAATTTTTTTTTCTTTGAGATTGAGGTGTATTTTTTGTATACAGCAGAAGGCTGAATCCTGAATTTCTTTTCTTTTCTTTTTTCTTTTTGGTTTTTCGAGATAGGGTTTGATATTAAGCAATATTAATGACCAGTGGTTGTTAATTCCTGTTATTATTTTTTTTGTGGTACTGTTTGTGTGTTTCCCTTCTTTGGGGTTTGCTGGTGTGACGTTATCAGTTGCCTGTGTTTTCATGAGTACAGTTAGCTTCCATAGGTTAGTGTTTTCCTTCTAGTATTTTCTGTATGGCTGGGTTTGCGAATATGTATTGTTTAAATCTGGTTTTGCCACGGAGTAACTTGTTTTCTACATTGATGGTGATTTAAAACTTTGCTGTGTGTAATAGTCTGGACTTGCATCCATGCTATCTTAGTGTCTGCAGTACATCTACCTAGGATCTTCACAGTTTCCATTGAGAAATAGGGTGTAATTCTGATACGTCTACCTTTATATGTAACTTGATCTTTATTTTTGTATTTCTTAATATTTCTTATTTATTCTGTATGTTTTCATATTGATTATTATATGGTGATGGGACTTCTTTGGTTTTTGTTGTTGTTCTTCTTTATTTTTCTTTTTGATCCAGTCTTTTTGGCTGTTCTATAAACTTCTTTTACCTTTATAAGGATATCCTTCTTTAGCTTGGAAAGTTTTCTTCTATGATATTGTTGAATATATTTTATGTGCCTTTGAGCTGGAGTTTTTCTCTTTCTTCTATCCCTATTATTCTTAACTTTGGTCTTTTCATGGTGTCCAAGATTTCCAGGATGTTTTATGTCAAAAATTTGTTGGATTTAATGTTCTTTTTAAACAACAAGTCTATTTTCTCTATAGTATCTTCAACACATGAAATTCTTCCATCTATCTCTTGTATTCTGTTGATTATACGTGTCTTTGTAGTTCCTGTTTGTTTACCCAGATTTTTTTTTTTTTTTTGATTTTTCGAGACAGGGTTTCTCTGTAGTTTTTGGTTCCTGTCCTAGAACTAGCTCTTGTAGACCAGGCTGGCGTCGAACTCACAGAGATCTGCCTGCCTCTGCCTCCCGAGTGCTGGGATTAAAGGCGTGCACCACCACTACCCGACCCCAGATTTTTTATATACAGAATTCCCTCGGTTTTTGTATCCTTTATTACCTTTGTTTCAGTCTTCAAGACTTGAACTGTTTACTTCACCTGTTTGTTTTTTTCTTTGTTTTCTTCGGTTTCTTTCCAGGGATATATTAATTGCTTCCGATTTTTTGTTTGTATTTTCCTCCATTTCTTTAAGGGAGTTTTTCACTTCCTCTTTAAAGGTCTCCATCATTTTCATAAAGTTACATTTGTTACATATAACATCGTTTACTTCTGTTTCTTCTGGGTTAGGAAGATCAAGTCTTCCTGTTGTGTGACCACTGGGTTCTGGTGTAACTATGTTGCTTTTTAGGTTGTTAGATGAATTCTTGCATTGATATCTACCCATCTCTTCCTTCAAATGAGGCCAGCAGTGGCTTTGCATCTTGGTTCAATCCTTGCAGTAGCTGTTTGAGTCTTCTGTACTTTCAATGTTTGTATATCAGGGAGCTACTGAGGTGTACAGAATAAAGGATCTTTGCTTTCACATATGAGACTCAGTCTCCTTGTTGGTTTTGGGGAGACTTCATGGATATGGGCATAATATTTGAGGGCTCCACAGATTCCTCAAGCTGACTGGGACTACCACCCATAGAGCCTTCAACTGGCCAGTGAGTTTTCTGTGTTTTGCTTCATGTCTCATGTTTTTATGTATCTCATATCTTTCTTTAAGTGGGCCCAGAAACTGTAAGAGCCTATAGATAGTCTGTGTGGATGCATGAAAAGATCACAGTTTGGGTACCTGGTGAGACGTCCCCAGGGCCCTTCTCTATGAGAGTGGATCTCTCTGGTTTCTGTAGATAGACATGTGGAATGCTCCCAGCATCTCAGTTCAGTAGATAGATGTGCAGGTTGCACTCCCAGTGTCTGAGTTTCAATTCTGCCTCCAGGGTACCAGGAGGATTATTTATTTGTTCATTTTACTGTATATTTGTGTGTTGTTGGGTTTTTGTCCTGACTTAGATTGAGGCTGAGGATATATGACAGACTAAGAGTACTACTACTCCCATAACTTTGATTCTGAACCATTTTCAAGGACTTTAGAAATAGGGCAAAGAAAGAAAAATTGGAACCAAAGAGGGTAATTTTTTTTCTAGTCTAAAGAAATACATGCCTATAAAGATACAAGAAGAATCCAGAACACCAAATAGACTGAACCAGAAAAGTCAGACGGTTATGGACAGAAATACTGCAGACACTCAGATGCCATTTCTAACTATTATACTCAGGAAAACTTTCAATCACCATAGACAGAGAAAAAAATATAACATTCCCTTATAAAGCCAAATTTTAAAAAAAATCTGTCTACAAACCCAGTCCTCTAGAAGTTGCTAGAAGGAAAACACCACCTCTACATAAAAGGTTAACAAAATTATTCAGGAAATTGCATAGAATAAATAATCTCATACCAAAAAATCCCAAAGGGAAACACACACTCACATACATGCAATCACCACACACAAGAACCACCACCACCACAAACAACAACAACATGGCAGAAATCATAAAATATTTTATTCAAAGCACTCAATATCAACAGTCTCAATTGACTAACAGAATGGATGTAAACATAGGATTCATCCTTCTTCTGCTTAAGAAAAAATACTTGAACAGCAGGGATCAATATGTCCTTATAGCAATGGGTTGGGAACAAGATATTTCAAGCAAGTGGATCTAAGAAGATAAGTGATGAAGCCAATTTAATATATAACAAGAGACTTCAGACAAAACTAATCAGGAAGGACACTACAATATTATCAAAGGAAAAATCCACAAAGATGATTTTCTATTCTCAACATCTATGCCCCAAACATAAGAGTATCCAAGGTTTTAAAAGAAATACTAGTACAACTTAAATCACATGTTGACCTTCACACACTGAGATCTTTGCTTTCACATATGAGACTCAGTCTCCTTGTTGGTTTTGGGGAGACTTCATGGATATGGGCATAATATTTGAGGGCTCCACAGATTCCTCAAGCTGACTGGGACTACCACCCATAGAGCCTTCAACTGGCCAGTGAGTTTTCTGTGTTTTGCTTCATGTCTCATGTTTTTATGTATCTCATATCTTTCTTTAAGTGGGCCCAGAAACTGTAAGAGCCTATAGATAGTCTGTGTAGTTCAACACCCTACTCTTACAAATGGACAGGTCTTTCAGACAACAAGTAAGTGGAAAAATACTGGAGCTCGCAGATGTTATAAACAAAGTTAATCTAACAGATATTTACAGAACATCTCTGCCTAGCACAAAAGAATATACCTTCTTCTCTGCACCACATGAAACTTTTTCAAAAATTGACCACATGCTTGGACAAAAAACACAAGTCTCAGTAGATACAAGCAAATTGGAAAAATTCCTTATGTCCTATCAAATAACCACAGACTGAAGCTGGATGTCAACAATAAGAGAAGCAACATAAAGCTTAAAATCTCATGGAAACTGAACTGTACTGAATAACAAAATAGGTAAAGAAAAAAATTCATGATTTGCTAGAGTTCAATGAAAATGAACATATAGTACACTCAAACTCATGGGACACAATGAAAATCATTCTAGGGGTCAAATTCTTACCCCTAAGTACCTACATAAAAATAAAATAGAATAGAACAAAATAAAATAAACTGGAAATAGATCTTACTAGAAACCTGACAGCACATCTGTGCTAGAACAAAAACAAAACAAAAGAAAAACAAAAAAAGTAGGTAGAGGTAAGCACAGAGAAGAGAAGTGATGACAAGAAATAATCAAACTGGGGCCTAAAATCAATAAAGTATAAAGAAAGAGAACAATACAAGGAATCAATGAAAGAAAGAGTTGGCTCATTTAGAAAATCAACAAGGGAGAAAAACCTTTATCCAAACTAACTACAGTGTGCTGTAGGAATTCCTACCTCCAGTATCCTTTAAGTTACCCACCACCCACTTGGATGTGACCTCTTATTCTATATATGCCAATATAAAGAGTGCAGCAGGTCTCTTTTCTGGCTCTGAGATTTTGTTGCTGTTCCCTGTTCCAGCAGAGGATTATGATCTGTAAGTCTAACCCTAAATAAATAACCCTCTATTTTACTCAATTCTGAGCTAGTGTGGGATTTCTTTTAAGCGTCCTTCTTCATCTGGCTCCACACGCGGATCTGAACTCCATAACTACTGGGTGGGTAGGCTTAAAAGCCTAATTGGTCTACAGACCAGAAAGTCTCCTACTCCCACCTGCTTGATTTGCTTTTTCCGACTAAATGGTTTGTTGTAAAACTCCTGCCACAGTGGAGCTAACTGCATGCGGTGACTTGAAAATTTCCCAAGCTTGTGCACACTCATAGCCCGCAGTGCAGTGTTCCCTACCACATAGCAACTTGTGCAACTTCTGGTTTGTACCCCTGACTTCTGAGTTCTGGGCTTCAAGCTTTGTTTACTGAATTGATTTAATTGCATTCAATTTGTCAAACAAAACATATTTCTCAAAGTGGGGAAACCAAAGTTGCTCAGAACTGTTCCTGGCACCAGGTTGTGCCTCTATTTGTGACTCTGCAATCACGACACCTGATGGACAATAAAGATTATTACATATAAAACAATTTACTGGATTTCATAGCAGGTAATTAATTAATCAATAAACTTGAAAGTTATATAATTGCAGACAACATTATGATTGAAATTTTAGTAACTTTTTTGTTAATATGGATTGTATTCTACAAGGCTTATATGGTTACGGTGATACATCCATTTACTGGATATTGGGACTCAGTTTTTTTTTCTTCATATTATATCCTTAAGAAAATGATTTGATAACAGAGCCAAGAATAAGGCACTTTTAGAAATGGTACATCTTTACAGACTAATAATGAACAGCTATCTGACAGGATTAATACCGTCAAAATCAAAAGTTACCTTGAAAATTAATACTTTGAAAACAGTAAAATTAATTTGACAGACAAAATTGAATCCATGTCAAAGGATACTGAGAATTATCTGAAAGAATTTATACTGTTGAATATGACAATCAAAATTTGTTAAAAAGTTATGGTGATTAGCAGATAGAATATCTCTCCAGGATGGCAATCTCCCTGCTATGCAAATAAAGTCCAAGGATGAGGTGTTATCTGTATAGGAAAAAATGCAGACCTTGTAATCACATGTGAAGAATGAGGACAGAGGCAAGATACCTCAATTAAATCACTAGAGATATATACCAGCCAGGAAATTCAGGCTTTACAAAAATTTGAAGCAATAGAGGAATTACTGGACTTGATGAGCAGGAAAAGAAGGTACAAGGACAAAATTTAACATCTCTAGTAGATGCCAGAGATGACTTACCCAGGGTTTTAACTTCCTACCCTGTAATCTACTCTGACAAAGCATCAAGTTCTAAAGGCCCAAAGGGATCCAAAGAAGGTAGACTGGTGTGGGAGGATCTTCTTTTTTGTGTTGATTTCATTGGTTAATAAAGAAACTGCCTTGGTCCTTTGATAGGACAGAAAATTAGGTAGGCAGAATAAACAGATCAGAATGCTGGGAAAAATGGAAGTTAGGTAGAGGCCATGCCTCTCCTCTCAAGGGCACAAAGAAGCCTTAAGTGCTTGGGTCTAGAATCAAAAGCTAGAAAATTGAATTGAATTATATACCACAGTTAAGCAGGTCTAGAGAGAACCCTTTAATGACTTTTTACAAAGACTACCTAAGTCTGTAAAAATAGGAGTAACAGACCCAGATGCTAGGCGAGTAATTATTGAATCTCTGACTTTTGGAAATACCAACTTAGAATGCAAAAAGTTACTTGGGCCTTTACAGGTTAGATTATCACTTATGGATAAATGGATCCTGCATACAATGAAAATTGACACATTTGAGTATAATATTGAATCTTGGGTAAAAGAAGCAATTTCCAAAGTAATGAAGAGACATCAAATGCCAAATGTTTTAATTGTGGTATAATAGGACATCTGAGAAGGGATTGTAAATAAGAAATTCCTAGGAATAATATCTCCTTTGGGAAAGGTAAAAATAAGAAGACTCAGCTTTCAGGAATATGTAGAAGGTGTGGCAAATGCCAACATTGAATCAATGAATGCAGATCAACAAAAGACAAACACAACAATACAATACCATGAGGAAACTCCTTGGGGGGGGGCTCTCACAGGCCCTCAAGGCAAAAGTGGTTCAGTCATTTCCAGTAACTGTGGAAGACATGTTTCACCAGGAATATTAAAAAATCTAGAGCCTTCTGAAAAGAAAAAAAAAAAAAACATACCATTCTAGATGATGGGACAAACATGGAGGATAAATAAAAAAATCCCAATAGGAAGTAGGAAACATATGCAGACTTCTAGAAATGATTAAATACCAAAGCTAAGTGTGAGTATAAATGGCATTGTAGTTGTGGGTTCGATAGACACAGGTGCAGATGTGAGTATCATTACTCGAGATTCTTGGCATCCAAATTGGCATCTTCAAGTGACAGATGTTCAATTATAAGGAATTGGAATCCTATCTCAAGTGAAACAAAGCACCAATGAGTTGACTGCATAGGCCAAAAGGACAAAGAGGAAAGCTGAGACCTTATGTGGCTAATGTTGCAGTGAATCAGTGGGGTCATGACCTCATACAGCAATGGAATACCCAGGTTAACATTATTGCAGTCCGAGAATCTTATAGTTCTGGGAAAAATGTTATAAGGTACTATACACAAAGTTAAAACGCCATTTGAACTATACAAGAAAACAAAGCAACTAATAAACCTTTAGAGTTAAGAACAGCCCTACCTTTAAAATGGCTAACTGAGAAACCAATTTGGATTAAACAGTAGCCATCAACATAAGACAAACTGCAGGCTTTATAACAGCTGGTACAGGAATAATTAGATGCTCACCATATTTTAGAATCAACCAGCCCCTGGAATCCTCCTATATTTGTTGTTAAAAAGAAATCTGGTAAATGGAGAATGATGACAGATATAAGAGCTGTCAACAAGGCAATTCCACCTATGGGGTCTCTATAATGTAGAATTCCTCTGCCTTCTCTATTACCAAAATGATTGTCTCTTATAGTTATTTATTTGAAATGTTGTTTCTTTGCTATACAGAAATAAAGAAAATATTGTTTCTTTCTCTATCTTTTATAAGAAAAGAGCAAAATTTGCCTTTACAGTGACTACATATAATAATTTTCAGCATAGTAGGAGATACCAGTGGACCATCCTTCCACAAGGAATGCTCAATAGCCCCCACTGTAGGCCAATACTTTGTAAGTGAACCATTGGAAATAATATGTAAGCAATTTCCAAAGTCTATAATTTACTATTACGTGGATGACATTTTACTATTTGATTCAAACACAGATACTTTAGAAAGAATGTTTGAAGAAGAAATTTTTACCAAAATGGGGATTACAAATTGCTCCTGGAAAAATACAGAGAGGAGATTCTGTCAATTACATAGGTTATAGAATAGGCTTATAGAAAATTAAAACACAAACAAAGCTGGAGAAACATAACAACAAACAAACAAACAAAAGACACCAGAGAATTATAAGAACACTTGGGTTTACAATCATATCATCTGCAAATAAAGAGTCTTTATAATTTATATCTGCTTAGCTCCTTCAGTTATAGTACTTCCGTATCTAAGCACTGTACTGAAGTACTTCAAGTACTACACTGAATAGTACTGCAAAAACCTATACTCCACAAAATTGCAAATTCTAAAGAAATGGATAATTTCTCAATAGGTACCACTTGTCAATGTTAAATGAGGATTAGATAGGCAACTTGACTAGACCTATAACTTCTAGTGAAATAGGAGCACTCATTTAAAATCTATCTCGTGCTTTGACCCATTTCTATAAATCCTGGTCTGGATCCATTAGTAACTATAATAAACAAATGGAAAAATTTTATGACAAGAACTTTAAATCTTTGAAGAAATAAATTGAAGAAGATACCAGAAAGTGGAAAGATCTCCCATGCTCTTGAATAGGCAGAATTAACATATTAAAAAATGGCAATCTTACCAAAAGCAATCTACATATTCAATGCAATGCCCATCAAAATTTCAACAAGATTCTTCACAGACCTAAAAGAATTACACTCAATTTTATATGGAAAAGCAAAAAACCCAGGATAACCAAAATAATCCTGAACAATAAAAGAATTTCTAGAGGCATCACAGTCCCTGACTTCAAACTCTACTACAGAGCTACAGTACTAAAACCAGCCTGGTATTGATTGGCATAAGAACAGATAGGATGACACTAATAGAGACTTACATAGATCTAATCTACTTGGGAAGTAGATAAATACAAGATCACCTGAGTCGATTGGGAGCATGGGGAACTTGGGGGAGAGTTTAAGGTGGAGGGGATTGGCAGGATGGGGGGCAGACAAAAATGTAGAGCACAATAAAAATCAATAAAAAATCTATTTCCTGCCCAAAAGGCCCAGAGTCAGACAATTTTAGCACGAAGTTTTACTAGATTTTCAAAAAAGAGTTAACAGAAATACTCCTCAAACTACTCCACAACAGAATGATCATTACCTTGCCCAAAACACATGAAAATGGAACAAAGAATAAAAATTATAGTCCAATTTCCCATATGAGCATAGATGCAAAAATACAGAATATAATATTTGCAAACAAAATTCAAGAATATATCAATAGGTTCATCAACCATAATAAAGTGGACTTCATCCCAGAGATGATAGTATTGTTCAATATATGAAAATCAATAAATGTATTTCACCATAAAATAAACAGAAAGAAAAAAATCACATGATCAACTCATTAGATTTAGAAAATTCCATTGATAGAAACAACAGTTATTCGTGATAAAATCCTGGTGAGCTTAGTGGGACTTGTGACATGCCTCTATGTTATAAGGCATTAACAGCAAATATAATAAACATAAACTTTAGTGAAGAGAAACTCAAAGCAATTCCACTAAAATCAGGCACAAAGACAAAAAATGTTCACTTCACACATATTCAATATAGTACTTGAAGTATTTTAATATAATACTTAGCTAGAGAAATAAGACAACGGAAGGAGATAAGGGAAAACAAATTGCAAAGGAAGAAATCAAAGTATCTTTATTTGCAGATGCTGTGATAGTGTATAGAAGTGTCCCTAAAAAATTCACACAGAAACTCTTACAGCTGATAAACATTTTCAGCAAAGTAGGTAGGTACAACATTGACTAAAAAAAAAATCCAATAGCCCTCCTATATACAAATGACAAACAGAATGAGAAAGAAATCAGGGAAAGAACACTTTTCACGGTGACCCCAAAAAATACAATATCTTGGGTAACTCTGACCACGCAAGAGACTTCTATAACAAAAATATCAATCTTTGAAGAACGAACTTGAAGTAGATATGAGAAATTTGAAAGATCTCTCATGCTCATAAATTGGTAGGATTAACATAGTAAAAATGGCCATCCTACCAAAAGCAATCTACAGATTCAATGCAATCACAATCAAAATTCCATCACAATTTTCCACAGACCTTGAAAGACAGTTCTTAACTTCATATAAAACTTCATATAAAACACACATAAGATAAAAGCTTAGAATACCTAAAACTACCCTGAACAATAAAAGAAATGCTGTTGGTATCACAATTTCTGACTTCAAGTTGCTCTATAGAGCTAAAACAACAACAACAACCTAGTATTGGTATAAAAGCAGACACATTGATCAATGGAATCAAATTTAAGATGCAGTCATAAATCTATACCTCTATGGACATTTGTCTTTTTTTTTAATTAAAAATTTCCACCTCCTCCCCTCCTCCCATTTCCCTCCCCTTTCCCTCCAAAGAGCATGGAAAAAAAAGAGTAAAGAGCAAGAAACCCATGACAGCTAAAGAATGTGTGCCTAGGAAATTATAGTACAACTTCCAAACCCAGGCATCTTAAAGTTTCTCCATGCTCCCTGAAGTTGGCAAGATTTTGGAAACCTGTAAACCTTGTACTAGTCATCAGCCATATTCCTTACAGTTTGGGAGATGGGTTATACCAGTAGAAGCCAAACAATGGAATGTTCAGTTGAGATGAGGTGAGAAGGCAATTATGAAAAAGTTACTCTTTTCCTGCTTTGAACTGAGACAGGCCTATAAATTCAAACATAAATACAAATTCAACCCATCACAAATGAAGAAAAATAATGAAAACAAATTAGAAAATTTCTATAATGTTAGGTTCTTCCTTTTTACTAATAGGTCCCTACTTTTGAAACACATCTCATATCACTCTGCTAATAAAAAACAAAAGGCGGTTAATTTTCAAAGATTCAGATACTACGTTCTAGGCACAAATCTTGATTCTGTATGTGATTAATTATATGATTTGTTTTTGAAATTTATGTCCTGACAATGCTGAAACATGCATGGGTAGCACACATATGGCAGTTCTGTTGAACTTGTCCATATTGGGTTTCATGGTCTAAGGTGATGAGGATGACAGACCAGGTCTCTTCCTCAACTAATTATATAACTATGTGCAATTCTCCTAAACAATATAGACTCCAGTATCCTAATTATAAACAGCACAAGTCAACTCAAACTTAGCAGGTCCTTTTGAATATTAAATGCAATTATTTAGAAATACTTTTAAGGCCACAATTTCAAATGTAGACTATGCCACACATGGGCAAAAATGTCTATAATATTAGCACTGAGGAAGCTGAGGCAAGAGAACCAGAGTTTCAAAATCTATAGAGTGAGTAAGACCTTGTCTAATAGAACAGTAATCATAATTGAGTTACTAATTACTCTATTGGTTTTACCTATAACTGGGATCCTACTAAATTCCTTATTGGCTAGAGCTTGATTGTTTTCATTGGTCAATACTGTATTTAAAATGCTTATGATTTTTTTTACTAAGTACTCAGAATTTCTTATGATATAAGGATCTATTTTACTTCAGTGTTTATAAAGAATCAGCAACTCTGAGCCCATTGTACACAGTCATTAATAACACTTCAGTGTCCTACATTAGTTATATGAATCACCTCTTTAATCCTCTCTACATAATGAGGTACTGTGGTTACTTCCCTCTTGTTGCCATGGAGTCATGCAGCTCTGTGATGCTCATTACTTGCTGAGGTCACCTAGTGAGGAAGTAAGGGTTGATCTGGGATTCACACTCAGCCCATTGGACTCCAGAGTCCCCCTTCCTTACATCCTGTTCTCTGTCTATAATAATAGCTCCTGCATAGTCAGCCACCCAGCAAGGGCAGCCAACCAGTACATCGGCCTGAATATGCTTTACTGCTTGCAAGTGGGCCATATCCTATCAGGCTGTCATGCTTCCTTTATTTAGCTTCTATTGGAGTATATTCTCTTTGCTACCATTAACCTGTACCTGGTTATTTATTTCCTACCAGAGTGCATGGGCTTCTCTACCCTTAGACTATATCAGGTTATCATATTTATATCTGAATGCCCAGGGCAGGGTATCATTCCTACAAAACACAAAATCACTAGCAATTTCTAGTTAAAATATATTAGAGATATTCCACTAAAAATAATACACAGAGTATATTATATCAATTTACTATCTAAACAAGTAATAGTTTAATAATGTATTTTAAATATAAAAATTGTACTTTGTGTCAATAATTTAACATTAATTCTAGGCTATATACTTTATATAAAAATTTTCATTTTCTTAGCAATTAAGTCACAATACAGACTATCTTATATTTATGTTAAACAAAAAGTTCAAAACCATTCACTTATGATCCAGTCATTACATTTAAAGTTTAAAATAAAATTTAAAAGAAATATATAGTTTTAAATTTAAGTCTACCTTCCATGTACAAGAAACACATTCTTAGAAAGAATCACATTCTAGTAATTGATGAACTAAATTCTCTCCTTGGAAATTGTGCCAATTTGTATAATTACAATTTAGGGACACAATTTGGAAGACCATGGTTAACTTCTTTGTGTTGCTTCACAACTTTATAGACCACCCACAAGCAGCTGGACCTGTTAAGAAGAGTAAACAGTGGGGAATTGGTGCTTTTTCTCTGCTACAAAATTTCAAGCCAAAAAATAAATGAATCTGCATGCATAAAAAATGCTTTCCTTTTTTGTAGCCCAAGGTGACCTTCAGAAGAAGTAAAAACAGCTATGTTTTTCTCTTCTGCAAGTAGATCATTCCTTCTTGAGGCAACATATATGGAAACACTTAAAACTTGAAGTATTCACTATTAATAAATAGTGTTATTATTGATAGTGAGACAATGACATTTATTAAGAAATGTTGGAACAATTAAAACCTTCAGTAACTGAAACATCTAATCATGATATTTTCTTAGATGTTGTCCTTATTTCAAACATTTTAGAAACTTCTATGACAGCACTTCATACTTTTAACAACGTCTTGCAATAGAACACACCCTGCTCTGTCCACTTGGCATTCCCAAGAACATGTGCTTTTCTAACAGTATAGTTGATGACTTAATCCATAATAAAGTACTTATATATAACAAAAAACTATCTCATTTTAAATTATACAACCCATCTCCAGTGTCCAATATACTTTAAAATATTTATATTATTGTATATAGGTATACTATATAAATGCATACATAACATATGGATTATATTATATGTGTATATGTTTTACATTTTCTATAACTTTGTAAATGTATTATATACATAAATAGGTTTATAAATTGGGACTGGAGAGATGGTTCAGTCAGAAACGTTTGCTGTAAAAGCATGATGGTCTTAGTTAGTGTCCCCCACTAAACAAAGTTGCCTATGTATTAGCTTACTGCACACTTCTATAACTACATTTGAAGATTACATAGAGAGGCAGATTCTGGAAGTTCATTGCCTACCCAGCCTACCAGCCTAGCTAAATCTCTGGGCACCAGATCCAGAAAAAAAAAAAACTATTTCAAAAAAAGGAATGGAGAAAAACATCTGATATCAAATATGAATTTCACACTCACACATGTTCATCCACACACGCACACTCCCACTGAACACATACCTACACGACACATACTCACAATCAGAATTTTTAAAAATACATTTATTATTTTCTCCTATACTACCGATTTTAGATATGAAATGTGTAATATTTTAATTAGAAAATTGTTTAGGAAATTTTATTTTCCTTCCAAAATTTCTTTCCAATAATTGTGTTTTACTACACTCCTTAAAAATCTTTTGGGGGCATTTGAACTACTTCTGTTGAGAGATCTCTGTTCAACTCAGTGCCCCATTTTATAATTGGGTTGATTAGCCTTTTACGGTCTAGTTTCTTGAGTTCTTTATATATTTTGGAGATCAGACCTTTGTCAGTTGTGGGGTTGGTGAAGATCTTCTCCCAGTCAGTGGGTTGCCTTTCTGTCTTAGCAACAGTGTCCTTTGCTTTACAGAAGCTTCTCAGTCTCAGGAGGTCCCATTTATTC
>NW_026067953.1:1988124-1998811 GCF_014885135.2 Alexandromys fortis | reverse complement strand
AATAAATAAATAAATAAATAAATAAATAAATAAATAGATAAATAAATAAATAAATAAATAAAAAGTTTATTGGGGGGATTTTATCAAATTTACTTCACTTATTACATATGAAATAGTATTTTACCCTGATTTCACTTTAAATGTGAATACCACAATATTTTAGGAACAAATGTTGTGGTATTACATGAGAATTATTCTCATTGCATAGCAGTGTGGTATACTAATTATGAGAATTTGTCAAACATTTTATAAATTAATCAGTAAACACATAAATGCTTTATTATACGTCTCAATGCCAAGTTTTCATGGTGTATCCTCTCTGACTAAATATCTCCAAACTACATCGAACTAGGATTCCCCTGGGCAGAAAACTTTCCTTTTATTTCAGGGTGTAGCATTGTCTGTTGTCACAGAAAAACTTATATGAGAACCAAACTAAGACACAATAAAAAGAAAGCATGCTGAATATTAATGAGAAATACAGCACAAGGGCTGTTGCAACTGTCTGGAAGACTGAGAATTTTATAACTCTTTAAATACGCGTTACACTTTGATACAGGCACAAACAGAAGCCCTCTATCAATTGCACATCACCACATGCTCTTCAGAGATCCTCGTTCACATTGTCGTGCTACACATTCTTATCGCTGTCTGGGGCTGCAGAAAAACTCTGCAAGTGTTTTTCGCAAAAAAGCAATGAAGAAATCGGTAACTCCGAATGTCAGTTTATTCAACAATAGACATCTGTTTATTTGAAACGCTCAAATCCCTGATTTTTTTTTTTTAACTTTTAACCAGATGGCAGTTTATTTTACACATGAGAAGTAAATGTAATTGCAGTCTGGTGGGCATTCAAAGGAAAGAGGCATAGTAGGTTCAGGGAATGTGACAATCAAATCAAACTAATATAAATTGTATTTCACATTATAATATGAACTCAGTATAGGGTAACTCTAAAATGCCATCAGATCTCAGATCGTCAGGAACATTAAAATAAGAATTTTACCAGA
Source organism: Alexandromys fortis (assembly GCF_014885135.2). Lineage (NCBI taxonomy): Eukaryota > Metazoa > Chordata > Mammalia > Rodentia > Cricetidae > Alexandromys > Alexandromys fortis. The sequence continues at coordinate 1,997,801 of NW_026067953.1, read as the reverse complement.
CTTCTTCATGTCTCTCCTTTTCCTGTGAATAGACAACACACCCAGCATCGTTAATCAGCAGCCGTCTTCATGTACTCTTCTGTATCAGTTTGCGATGCTATGTAACAAATAATCTCGAACTAAGAAATTTGTTTATTTACTATGTGGCACAAGGGATTTGACCTGGAATACCACACATATTGGGAAAGCCCCCTCTCGAGGAACTGTATCATCAATGCTACAAACAATTATTTTAAACATGTTCACTGTCTAAGCTTCTGTAATTCAGATGTACTTGTTATGTGGATTTTTTACTTATACTTTTATGACTGAAATAATGTAGTAATCATTGGGGCTTTGGTCCCAGCTAGAGTATTAAGCAAGGAAGGATTTGTTTCCAATTTCATTTACTTTGCTAGGATGGTATATCACTTATGGTTTTTGACTCCTTGGTAGTTTAACTCTACAACAGCCAATAGCAGTAGCAGACAGAGTCTTTACTACAGGGAAGGGTTCAACTGCTGAGCTCAGGACCACTCAGATTATTCTTTCTTTATATCAACAAAAAGTGAAAGAATACGTATCTCAATAATATCTTTAGAACAAGCTTCTTCACACTTTACAATACATTACTTAAGTTCTTTCTAGCCTCTGGGGGAAGGGATGATTTCTTAGAGTCACATGCATGGGCATGAGTACAAAACTCAATACAATTTTAAAAGACTCCCTTCTACCTTTCATTGAGCAGTGGATTTAAAGCCCCTCTCATCAAACACCCAATGCTCATATCTAGCAATGCCAGTGAACTGAAATTTAAAATTACCTTTTTTATTCAGGGTCTTGCTATGTAGCCCTGACTGGCCCGAAACTCTCTATAAACCCTGTAAAACACAAACATATAGAAATATAACTAGCCCTGCCTTCCAAATGCTGAGATAAAAGGCAAGTGAAACCTTTCCCAGTTAAATATTTTGTTTATAATTTTAAAAATTATTTTATTGGTGTAAGACCATAATGTCAGTCCCTGGGAACCAGCTTAGCCTGGGTAGCCAGGGAACAAGATTTGAATGCATTTAAGTAAGAGTTAAATGTTATAAACAATAGTAAAAAAAATCAGATAAAAATTTTAAACAAACCTAAAACTTTTAGTAAAATAAGAGGGGGGAGGACCTTGGACTTTCCACAGGGCAGGGAACCCTGACTGCTCTTTGGACTGGAGAGGGAGGGGAAGGGAGATGGGGGAGTGGGAGGGAAATGGGAGGAGGGGGGAGGTGGAAATTTTTAATTAAATAATTAAAAAAAGAAATAAAAGAGTTATAAATAAAATATCCAAGTCCAAAGCAACAACAAAAAACCCAAACAAACAACAACAAAATTTACTAAGACCAAATTTTAGATGCTCAAAGAATTAACATCAATAATTCTCAAATTATTCCACAAATTAGAAACAGAAAGAATATTGGTCAAATCTTTTAATCCACAATGGAGACCTGACTACAAGGCACACTGGGCCAACAGTGGCGTGATGATGTGGAACTAGTCAGCTAATATTTACACGGATTTAAGGCTCCCTCTGTGAAATGGAGCCCAGCCCTAACACTGCGTTGGTAGACTAGAACCTGAGACTGGATAGGGCAAGGACCTAGGGGAAAATCAAATCCTACTGTTGTGCTAAAAATAACTTAGCAATAAAATGATTCCCAAGAAAATTTTGTTATACTCTTTGATCAGTGCCTTGCACAGCCATCATTAGAGACGTTTCCCCCTGCAGCAGAGGGGAACAAATACAGAGTTACATCCAGAAAATGTGCAGAGAGCAGGAAACATTGGATACTTAGCTCTAAATAGGATGTCATAACCCTCACATCAAGTCTCAGGAAACTGCAGAAGAGTAGACTGAAAAAGTGTGAGAGTCAGAGGGTATGGAGGACACCAGTGATACAAGGCCTTCTAATAACAGCAGGACAGATGCAACATCTCAGAGTGGCAGCAAGTCCAGGGCCTTCAGAGGTCAGGACCAGATAATGTGCGCTAGAGCAGAGAGAAGTGGACACTTGTCCCCATCCCTAACCCAGAAGCTAGCCCTAGCTGCTAACCATTCACAAATGCATAATTGTTTTTCTACAAGAGGGTCTAACTGGGGATATAAATGACTCTTAAGTATAGGCTCCATGGCCAACAATATATTGATATGGACAACAGGAAGCCATATGCCTTTAAAGCCAGCACTCAGGAGGCAAAGGTAGACAAATCTCTGAGTTTAATGCCAGCCTGGTCTACAGAGTGAGGTCCAGGATAGTCGAGGCTACACAGAGAAGCCTAGTCTCAAAAAGCAACAAAACAAAGAAGCAAACAACAAAAAGAAAAGAAAGAAGCAAGAAAAACAAAGAAAACATACTCAAGGCTTATTTGGACATTCTTTGTCTCATAAAATTGTATTATGGCTTCCAATTTGTTTTTGCTGTTATTTTTTTTTTATTTTGTTTTAACCTTACAGGTCGTTCCCACATATATTGCATCTTCCATTTTTTTGTTTTGTTTTTGTTTTTTTTGGGTTTCCTGTGTGTGTGAATGTGTTTTTACACCATGTGCTTCTCATGCTTTGATTTTTTTCTTCTTCTTGTCTGTTTTGTCCTATCACAAAACATTTACTTTTATTTTATCTTATTCTTGCTTTATTTTATTACTGCTCTTTAAATGTCTATTTTTTTATTAACAATGTTTTTATTGATTCTTTGGAAATTTCACAACATACACCCCAACCCAGCTCATTTCCCAGTAACCTGTATCTGCCTTTCACTCTGTGGTGTCTCCTCAACCAAGGACAAAAAGAAATAATAAAAATAAGATAAAATAAAACTGTAAATAAAAATACTAATTAAAAACAAATGAGCACACAAAAAAAACAAAATAAAAAAAAGCAAACAAGAAAAAAAAAAAAAACCTTTGCTTCCTTCTCCATCTTTCCTGACTCTCCATCACCACTTAGTAATCTTGGTGGCATTGGAAGCTACTATGTATTATGCTGTATACCCTTTTGGCCACACGGCTTTACTTACAAACATTCTTTATGTTGTTGGTCAGTTTCAAGGCCTCTGGTTTCTAGTACACCATCAATACTGGACCATCACCAAAATGCCTCTCAGATATCGTGCAGTTTTCCCAGTCATGAGGATCCTGTGGTTATGGTTCTATAGGAACAATCCCTTAACAGGATTCAGCATGTTACATCATGAGCTAGATGCTGGAGAGTAATGCTCAGGGTGTTTTCTAGGTGGTAGTTGGGTTGCTCTGACTGGATGACCGTGACTATAACTCTCAGAGGGGAGAAATCAGCTTTCTCAAGTATGTGTGAGGAGGGGCAGGTTTCTGTGCCACGATCTTTGGGGTTTGTTATTCCGGAGCATGAGAGGGTCAAGGTTACCTCTCCTGTAAGGAGAAGGGCCACTCTTCCAGCCAGCAAGGCTGAGACTAGCTCAGCATGGCCCTCCTACTTCAATACATCATTCAATACATAGTTGACATAGGCCCTGTGGTAACATGGGCAACAGATATCAACACAGACCCTAGCTGCAGAAGAACCACAGACCGAGACATAGCTAGCCAGCAGCAGCAGCAGCTTGAGTCTGTATGCAACCACGGCCACTGGTTCAGGCCTCTCAGAATGGCATGGGCCCAAAAGTACCGTGTCTCCTGAACTCCAAAACAGCTCCAGATTTTGGCGCACACCTAAGGCAACATGACCTTTGATGGTACCAAAAATCCTGGATACCAACGCAGATCCTAGGCTGTGGCAGGGTCTCTGAGAGACAGGGCTCTAGGCTGAAGCTTCAGCCAGGGGGTAGGTGCACAGGACACATAGATCACCACTCACTTTCATCTCCCTGCCAAGGACTTAATTCAGCAGCCCTTAGTGATCTTGCTACTTCGCGGAGAACAGAAAGTTTCCTTCCTTACATACAAGCAAGCAAGCATGGGAGCATACTCTCAGGAGCCCCCACGGACCACTCTCTAATCAGGAATAAAACTGCACTTGCACACAACACTTTAATCCTCAAATAATTTTGTTTCTAAATGTCTGTAGCATGCTTTAAAGAATCTGAATATGAGTTTAGATTCCAGGTGGGGGAGGATACTTCATGTTCTTGTTGTTGTTGTTCATGTGTTGATTTGATAATAAAAGTGGTTTAAAATAAAAGTAGCCACTTTGTTTTCTTTATCTTGAGGATTCCTTTTTCTTGGGAGGGGGGTTTGTTTGCTTGTTTGTTTGTTTGTTTGTTTACAGAGCTTTATAAGCTTTGGGGGTTAATGATGACATCTGTAGTTAACATGTAGCTTGCAAAGTTAGTGTGACTGCCTACCTTTCACCAAACATTACTGTAGTAACTATAAGAATAGAGGCACAATAAGAGACATGGAAATTGCTTCTAGAAGTTCTAAGAGACAGTCACCTGAATGTGAACTTGCCATGACTTTCAACTCCCACAACCCAGACATAAATGACAGTTCTTCAGGCACAATGAGTCTTTCATTTGAATCCAGACTCTAGTTTTATGCTATAAACTTTTCCTTAGGGATATGTAGGAGAGTGATATCACAATTCTGTACTCTTTTTACAATTTTATTGTTCACTGGATGATGTAGATACAGGTCACACACACTTAAACACTTGTGAATACTTATATCAACATCAAAGTAGAGCAAAGCCATCATTTGACATTACATGACAATGCAGGCTATCCAATAATGATGTTCTTCTTAATGATACAGTGACCCCATAAATATTCATTGAGATTCTATGATCAATATGCTATGCAGTGTGTAAGAAACCAGAGTCAAATCAAGATAATAATCTTGAGCCTCTGTTCCTCAGAGATCTTATATTTTACTGTACAGACTTATATTTTACTCTACTACAGACTATTAGAGCAAACACAATGAGAAGATGTGGAAATGAGGACATTTACTGAGACGAGATTCTTAGCAAAGGATCTCCTATGAGGTTTTCCGGTGCTGTTCATTCATTTTTTTCATTGCCTTGTCCTCAGTAGAACACAAACATGTGTAGACATGTGTTGACTTAGAGCAACTGTGTATATGAATGGATTTCATCCATGGTTTTTACAACTAGTACATATTGCATTTGATCTTTCATACTCCAAGGACATGTCCTTCCTCTCCATCCCTTTTCCCAGCCCTTCCTGGCAGTCCCCTACCTTCCTGTACACACTTTTGCTTCTACTTTCAGATCATATACATACAACATTATTAAATAACTCTATTAAGCAACTGCTGACATCTCTACCTTCAGAGTTTTTTTTTTTTTTCATTTTTCAGACACCAAACTCTCTACCCACTAAATTGTATCTCCATGTTTTTCTGGCTACACAGCCCTGAGTGATTATCACTTACTTTACCTGTGGATTTGTCTACTTTAGGAACCTCAAAGAACAGAATCAAAACAGCAAAACAAACAAACAAAAAAGCTAATCATTTTGAGAAGAGCTTCTACTGATCAGTGTTCCACTGTGCATCTTGTCTACCTATCTATCCATGCACACTTTTGATCATCATGCCTTTCTTTTTCTTTTGGAGTACAACCAAGAACAGAAGAGCTATAAACATGAGTGAACAAATATCTGTCTTAATCTCTGCTTCTGGATTTTGAGTACACGTATCGAGAAGCAAAATTGATGGATCCTATGTTAATTATACATGGAATAGCCTTTTATAAAGTTGCCATTTTGCATTTCCACTGTGAATGTAAAAGAACTCAATTTCTCCTCATTCCCAAACTTGGCATTTCACATTTGAATTTAATAAGGCACAGCTCTGCAAGTATAAAATGATATTTCGCTGTGACTTGGGTTTACATTTGCCTAGTGATTGATACTGTGTCTCTTACCCACTGCAGTGCAACCTCTGTCTTAGATGATGACTGACATATTAGACAGATCAGAGAGTATTTATAAGAGAAAAGTAAAGGGAAATGAACTAATTAAGAAAGAAAGAGTATGCTTCATGGTGTCAAAGAGTGTTACAAACATCAGTGCAGAAATTCTAAAACATTTTTATTGGAATTGGTACATCGAAAGGTGCCAGCAGACTCTCCAAATTGTTTATCGATGAAAAGGTGCTAAATTATGAGAGAGATTTGGGAAGCAGTAGTTGCCATTGTTCACAAGGGACCTAAATGAAGGTGGCAAACCATGCATGTAGCTGAGGACATAAAACTATACTAGAAAATAACAAATTTTACAACACAGAAGCAAAAACATGGGCTCATGGGAAGACTGATACCATAATTGGGGCTATGGATGAGTCTGGAGTTGGTGACTACCAGTGCGACATAAGAGCTCCCAGGCAAGATGGCACTTTGGGCTCTATCCCAAGTTACATGAGAGACCTGGGAAGTTTTTAGAAGAGAAATTAAATGTTCAGATTAGTTTGAGGGGAGTGTAAATTATAAAGCAACATGTAGAATGTAGAAGACCAGTTTGTAGATGGACCTCAAGAGGTGTAGATGGAAATGTGGTAGCTGCCCAGACTCAGGAAGCTTATGAAGACAGAGCCATGGCATTTGGAAGTTGAGGTCTTATGTTCTCAAGGAATGGGACACGGAGAGAAGATTTAAAAATCTAATAAGAAGTCTATCAAAGATGTTTTAAATTTGATGTCTACTAAAGTGGGAGATCAGATGGCCAATCTGAAGATATTTGAAATTTAAAGAGATTGGATCTGGAGGAACAGAAGTATTTGTCATTAGCTTAGTAATGGTATGGATGATGGTTAATGCAATAATTAGTCTCTAGGTGGGGATGAGATTTCCAGATAAAAGTGGGGAAAGCCCAATGCAGAACTCTAGAAACATCTGAAAGAGAGGTACTTAAAAGTAAAGAGAAACAAAAAGCTGTATAAAGACCAGCAAAGGAGAGCTGAAAGGAATATAGTGTCCAGAGTGGAATGAAGAAGATGTGAGAAAGAAGAGTAAAGAAGAGAGTTCAGAGAGATCTTGCCATGGTCAAACAATGACCTAGACTCACCCAGCACATAGAAATAATGAGCTATAACCACCACCAGAAGTTACTAACAATGTGCACCTTCTCATAGTCCTGCTGAAACTAAATGGATACCACTCCATTTTTTAATGAATAGCATCATGTTTCATTTCTATGATAGTCTACTGCCATCTGTAATTTAAACTTATGATATAAAAACTCCATTTCACAAAGTTCAAAATTAGTTATTAAAGATAATACTTAATAATAGAGTTATACTTAAATCTGTTAACAACCAATCTTACGTAAAATCAAAACTGATTGTAAAACCACTTCAATTAACCCAAACACTTTCTAGCTAAGTAGATGGTTTAATTAACTGTTTTATATTTGCTTTTGATTAAACAGTCAGAAACCTAATTTTCATTGATTTAAAAAGCACTATATATTTGTAGGACAATTTGATTTCTAAAGTCTACCTCTATAGTCTCAGATTATATGCTCAAGACAACTGATGGAAAACTAAAATGGAACTTTTAAACAGTGAGCTATTTTCCTCAAAGAAGTGACTTCATGATCTCCTGCTCCATTCTCTTTTTTTCTTTCTGGAAAGGTTCTGCATATTGTATATTCAAACACAATTGTGGCCACAGATAATGTGAAGAGTAAAATCCACCCCAATTATTCAGGGTATATGATACAAGGAACTCCCTCCATACATCTCTGAAAGGGCAACAAAATTGATCATTCTTTTTTGCCTTGTTGTAGCAGGGAGCTGCGGGCAGCATTCCTGCTGCCTGACTCCTGTCCACCTGGCTAGCTTGTGCCCCGAAATAACAACACACAAACTGTATTCATATAAACACTGCTTGGCCCATTATATCTAGCCTCTTCTTGACTAACTCTCACACCTCGACTAACCCATTTCTAATGATCTGCCTCACTTCCTCCCAGCTTTCTGTTCTGTCTACTCCTCCCACCTAAGGGCTGGCATATCAAATGGGCCAAGGCAGTTTCTTTATTAACCAATGACCTTCCTCCATCACCTTGTTGCAGTGAGATCTGCAGGAGAATGGAAGGAGACATGCAAATGACTTCTCTGTGATGCACCCTCCGATGTAGGAAGATGAGAAGTGATAATGAGGAATCTTACTTTATGCTTGCTCTTCTGGGGAAAGCTTATGGTGTGCTATTATCTCTTCAAGGAGCTGCATATCAGCTGGGGCTTAGAACCAATGTGATACCTTATCAGACAACTTCTCTGTTTGGAGAAGATGCTCTGATAAAGAGCAGAGGTTACCTGCTGGCTACTCATGGTCATGGATGGCAGGAACAGTAACTGGTGCTCTTATCTGTGTTGGTGACAGAAGAGACTCCAAAAGGAATACAGGAACAATAGCCCTCATTAGTAAAACAAAAATGATCACAATGGACACAAATATCAACAACCACGAGTAATGACAGGTAGCAAGCCCCAGAGAGAGCATAGGTGACCAAGAATTGGACATACCCCAGTAGACTTAGCCAGACTCCAGTCACTCCATGTAACTCATCCATCTTCAATCCCCATGGGAAAATGTTTTCTTAGAAATAGAAAGAGAAATAAAATAATTATATAATCATGAGTGTTTGCCTGAAAAGTTTCTGCTTTGTGAATTAGGATTTTGGCCCTATAGATTCATTACCATTAGCTGCCAATTTAGAGTTCTCATCACCTCTTGATACTTAATAGAGTGAGGGAAAAGGATGAAAATGAAATGACTACAGAAATGAGAAGTACTTACATCAATTTGAAAATAACTCTTCTTACTTTGCATAGCCGAATTGCAATGATAAGAATCTTAGTTCTTCAAGATAAAATGTTTTCATATGTCATTAAACTACACCACCACATACCCTTCCTGATAGAGACTGTCACTAAAAGTTCCCCAGTACATATCAGGCTCCTAAACTTCATCCCTTCCTTCCATTTTAAAAGTCCATGTTTTTTCTCTAATCTTCTAATTAGTTTCCTACTCCCAATAGGTTGTGTATACCCAGGTAGACAACACTATGATGTGTGAATGGGTATCTAATGGACTCACATATTAATATATGTGCATATATTGTATTCACGTTTATGGTATTCATATATCTATATTTCAATTAAGTTTATGTTTTACACCATTTAAAAATGAAGTATTGGACTTGTTAATTTTTTAAAAACACTTCTTTTGATTCCTTACTCTATTAGCAGATAATTTTACCCGAATCTAGGACTACCAAAAAAAGTGTGGCTCTTACTACAGTAGTAGAATCTGTCCCTAAAGCACAATAAATATATATATTCTTATGATTTCCATAAGCCTAATGAAGATCAGAAACTTTTAGGTTGCAGTTTACACCTCCCAAATAAAATTTATGCTACTTCACTTTTGAGAAGTACCTCCAGGAGAAACCATGGATGCCACACAACATTTACGAGAACTGATGAAGTATTACTGGTACCTGGGAAAAAGTGGACAAAAATAAAAATAAATAAATAAAAAAGAATGATACTCAGCCTTCCAGGTCTTCTTTTTTTTTTCATTTTTTTATTTTATTGAGAATAAGAAAAAAAAAGTTTCCGCCTCCTCCCCGCCCCAGGTCTTCTTTTTTTTTTCATTTTTTTATTTTATTGAGAATAAGAAAAAAAAAGTTTCCGCCTCCTCCCCGCCTCCC
>NW_026067953.1:1977315-1982173 GCF_014885135.2 Alexandromys fortis | reverse complement strand
GGGTTCGGATCTCCTTGCTGCTTGGGTGACTTGTAATCAAAGGACCTACCTAGCTCGCTGCTGGCAGGCTAGCGGGGACAAAGGAGCTAGCACCCTCCCGTTTGCCCTGCCTATTCGGATTCAGTCCTAGAGCCCGAACAGGCTGGGCTGGGAGATGTTATGTGGTCAAAGAGGGAAGGGAGTCAGAGGGGGGGGAGGAGGGTTGTGGATGCAAGCTGGGTGGGATAGGAAGAGAGAGGAAGTATAGGGCAGAGTAGCCCCTGAGGATGACCAGGAAGTGTAGGAGGGGTGTCTTCGTTCCCTGTCCTGGGCTGCTGCCGCGGTCAGAAACTCACTCACCCCAGTGATGTCTCTCCTGGTGCCTGGACCGGGTCTCCTTGCTGCTTGCCGTATCTCGTAAACAAAGGACCTACCTAGCTCGCTGCAGGCAGGCTAGTCTACAGGTCTTGAAACAAGGACAATCTGCTCTTCTTGATCTAACCAGACTTTCATGAGATGCAAGATTTGTGAAGTGACATCAATTTTATTAAGCTTTTAATAAATAAATTAACAATTTAACATATGATTGCTCTCTGCCATTTGATGAAAAGATTTTTCCCTCTATTGAATTATTCTGCATTTTTCTCAAACTGTGTTAGGCTTTTCTTGTTTGGTTCTAGTTTAGAATAGTATATTCAGTTCTATTGGTTTATGAGCTTGCCTCTGTACCCTGACCTCACTACTTTAGTAACAATAGCTATATAATAATGCTTAATATTACGAGTAATTCCTCACTCCTAATATTATAAGAATGGCTATTATCTTGTCTGTGGTTTTACACAGCAATAATATAATGCCATTGACCACAGGTTCCAGATAGACTGATAAAATTTTGTTTCTAACTCCATCCTAGCTCATCTGTCAATTCTGCTGCTGTCATTTCTATTGTGTAATCACTGATAATGTTGTACCTCAGTGTTTCCTAATTTGTAAAAGTCACCACTGTGTTACCCATACTTACTTTTTACCTCATCTTCTTGTGTGAATTTTCTTCGCACGTGACCATTGTCTCCTATATTTCTATATCTAACATGTGTCATTAGCATTATTATTCTTTATTTAAAGTAGCTAAGCACTGCTTAGACACCCCACCTTAGGTTCTTGGTCAGGAACTTCTCTATATACACAATAATGATTTTAAAGGTATATCTTTTCCTACAAACACTTCTTCCTTATATCACATTGCAATAGTTGACCCCATTTCCTAACTCACAGAAAACATATGTGTTTCTTATTTTTCTTTTTTTTCACAAATGCTTTCCTACATTCATGCACTGGCAAAAGACCACTTGGTCTGTCTTCATCCCTTATATACAAACAGCTTTTATTAACTGAAATAATCTCTATCATATACTCAAATATCACATTTCTTTTCTTTTCTTTCTTTTGGAGGTAGGGTCTCATTATGCTGCTTTTGAGGTCTTGGTACTCATTGCATGCAAATTTTAAGGTTTCATTTATTTTTACCACTGAGTAGTATTCTAATATGTAAATGTCCCACATTTTTTTAACCATTCTTTGGTTGAGGGGCATCTAGGTTGTTTCCAGGTTCTAGCTATTACAGATAATGCTGCTATGAACATAGTTGAACAAATATCCTTGTAGTGTGATTGAGCATCTTTTAAGTATATGCCCAAGAGTCTTAAATACCACTAGAGAAACTTCATCTAGTAACTCTGGGCAGAGACCCACAGGGGAGCACTGGGCTGAGCTCCCAAAGTCCAGCTGAAGGGTGGGAAGAGTGAGAATATGAGCAAAGAGGTCAAGACCATGATGGGTATACCCACTGAAACAGTTTACCTGAGGTAATTGTAGCTCACCAACTCCAGTCAGACAGGGAAGGAACCAGCCAGCATAGGACCAAACTAGACCCTCTGAATGTGGATTACAGGTATATGACAGGGTGTGGCACAAGGCTTTATTCCTACTGCTTGCTTGTACTGGCTTTTTTCGAACCTATTCTCTTTGGATGGATACTTTGCTCAGCCTAGATATAGTAGGGAGGGCCTTCGACCTTCCCCAAAGCAATGTGCCTTACTCTCTTTGAGGAGTGGATGGGGCGGGTTATCTGGGGGGTAGGTGAGGGAATAGGAGTGGAAACTGGGGTTGGTAGTACAATGAAAACAGATAGCTTGCTTTCATTTGTAAAAAAAAAGAATAAAATAAATTTAAAAATAAAAACATACTAACCAAAAGGCAGAGAGAAAATATCCAAGTTAACAAAATCAGAAATGAAAAGGGGGACTTAATAGACACTGAAGAAATTCAGAGAATCATTAAGTCATACATCAAAAACATATACTCCACAAAATTGGAAAATTTAAAAGAAATGTACAACTTTCTTGATAAGTTCCATAAACCAAAATAAAATTAAGACCAGATAAACAATTTGAATGGCCCTATTACCCCTAATGTAATAGAAGCAGTCATTAAAAGTCTCCCAACCGAAAAAAAGTTCAAGATCAGATGGCTTCTCTAATGGCAAAGGACATAGTAAAAAAAGACAAAGTTTCAATCTACAGAATGAGAAAAGTTCTTCACCACCTCCACATCTGACAGAGGACTGATCTCCAAAATATATAAAGATCTCATGAAACTAGACATCAAAATATAAAATAATCCAATTAAGAAATGAGGTACAGAACTAAACAGAGAATTATCATCAGAAGAATCTTAAGTGGCTGAAAGACATTTAATGAATTGCTCAACATCCTTAATTATCAGGGAAATGCAAATCAAAATGACTCTGAGATACCATCTTACATCTGTCAGAATGGCTAAGATCAAAAGTATTGAAATGAGCTTATATTAGAGAGGGTGTAGAGTTAGGGAATCACTCCTCCACAGCTGGTAGGAGTACAAACATATACAGACTCTTTAGAAATTAGTATGGTGATTTCTCAGAAGACCCAGTAATATAATCCCTGGGTATCTCAGCAATACCCAAATGATAATCATACCAGAAGGACACTTGCTCAGCAATATTTAGAGCAGTATTATTCATAATAACCAGAACCTATAAACAACTTCCTAGATGCCCCTCAATTGAAGAATGGATAGATGTGGTACATTTACACAATGTATTATCACTCAGCTGTAAAAAACAATGACATCATGTAATCTACAGGCAAATGGAATGAACTAGAAAAAAAGCCATCTTGAGTGAGGTAACCCAGACTCAGAAAGACAAACATGGCTTGTATTCACTCATACGTGGACATTAGATGGAAAGCAAAAGATAACCAGACTACAATCCATAGCTCCACAGAAGCTAGGTAACAAGGAGGACACTAAGAGGGACACATGGATTGCCCAAGGAAGGTTAATTAGATGAGATCTCCTGTGTAAATTGGGGGTGAGAGGGCTTAGTAAAGGAGAGGGGATGGGAGATGAGAACTTGAAGAAACAGAATGGTAGGGGGCATGGGGAGTGGTGGAGTTGGAGAGCTATGACAGAGAGATCTTGATAGAAGGAAACACTGTGGGGTTAGGGAGAAATCTGGTGCTAGAGAAATTCCCATGAACCCACGGGTGACCCAAGCTAAGACTCCTAGCAAGAGTGGAGCGGAAGCTGGAACTGGCCTTAGCCTGTAATTGGATTGGTGAATACCCCAATTATCATCATAGAGCCTTCATCCAGCAACTGACTGAACCAGCTGCATTGATGCATAAACAATCAGGAGGCTAAGACCAGGAATCCAATCGAAAAGAGGGAGGAAGGAATATATGAGGAAGGGAGGTCTAGATCAAAATGGAGAAATCTACAGGAACAGTTGAACCAAGCTTGTGGAAACACATGAACTCTAGCCTGACAGCTGTGGAGCCTCCGTGGGCCCGATCTAGGCCCTCTATATGTGGGAGATAGTAGTGAAGAAGGGACAATGTGTGAAGCACCTGGCAATAAGACCAGGATCTATCCCTGGTGCATATACTAGCTTATTGGAGCTAATTGCCTATGGTGAGATGCCATGATCAGCCTTAATGAAAGGGGATTGTCTTGGCCCTGCCCAAACTTAATGTGCCAGACTTTGTTGATTTCTCATGGAAGATCTTACCTTTTGGGAGTTTGGGAGGAGTAAATGGGATTTGGGGCTGGAGGAAAGGTGGGGGTGGGGAGGGGAGAAAAATGTGAATGGAATGTAAAATAAAATTTAAAAATAAATTTAAATATATCACCTTTATATTAAAATCTCTGATGTTTATAACCAGAAATTATTATTATATTTCAGTATACATATTTTTTTTAAATTACTGAATAGGAATAAATGGAGATTACATAAGAAAAAAAGGATGTTAATGGGAAATTACAACTTTGTGGAAAAGCAAGAATACCCTTCAAGGAATTCAGCCAATACTCATTTATGAACTATCTTAGTTGACAGAGGTGGTTTCTATGAATTTCTCTTTGCTACAGTGTAAAATAATAGCCTATAGCAATTTCAGGTTTGATGTGAAGATGGCAGGCAGTACCCTCCATAACTAAATGTTACTGTAACATAACATGGACCAGAGTTAGAACAATGAACACTCAGAAATATACATCTGGAACTGGACTTCAGATTTGGGGACTTCAGGTTTTCATAGACACTTCAACTGGTATAAAGAATTTTATCGGCAGCAAGGAGTTCCGGTCCAGGCACCAGGAGAGACATCACTGGGGTGAGTGAGTTTCTGACCATGGCAGCAGCCCGGGACAGGGAACTCAGACACCCCTCCTACACTTCCTGGTCATCCTCAGGGGCTACTCTGCCCGATACCTCCTCTCTCTTCCTATCCCACCCAGCTTGCACCCACAACCCTACCCCCGCCTCCGTCTGACT
>NW_026067953.1:1943071-1967424 GCF_014885135.2 Alexandromys fortis | reverse complement strand
AAAAAAAAAAAAAAAAAACCTACAGAAAAACATTGTCTCAAATAAAAAATAAAAAAAAATAGAAAAAAAGCAGAGTTCAATTTTCTATGCATGATTTTAACTTCCTGTATACTAAATTGATCATGCCAAACTAAGCAATTTTGTGATTGAATTAAATAATCATGCATAAGACTCCAAAGCACGCTGTATCCAACCTAAAAAGGCATACTATTTTTACAAAATTGAAATGGAATAATGAGGTAATAAAGCAATTGAAAACGAAAAGATTCTGCTGAATAATTTGGAATGATTATATTAAGTGTACTGGACTTTTAAGAGCAGGATAGAATTTATATGTCTAACAGCATATTATTCCTAATACCCCAGACACTGGAAGGTGATACCTTACATGTGTTCACAGTAGCAGTTACAACATATTACATACACTCAAAGAGAAACACAAGCAGATTGGTAGTAAGCTTTCTAGATTTACTTGAATACTAAAGGGTCACTGTTTTGTATTTCCTTAACTGCAAAAGCTATGATGCTTATCAAATAAAAATAGAATGCGATGGAGAATCTAAAATCTTAACTTTGCAAATATGGCTAGAAACTCATGAGAATCATAGCTTGAAAAGATTGTTAAGGTTAAGAATGTTGTTTTTCTTGCTAACTCAGCTGCTGCCCTGTTCCCTGTCTCTGGTTATCTGGTGGTAAAATATCCTTACACTGTTTTCTCTTTCTTTCTTTCTTTCTTTCTTTCTTTCTTTCTTTCTTTCTTTCTTTCTTTCTTCTTTTTTTTAAATCATCTCTAATCTTCACAGGCTGTATTTCTTAACTCCTGATCTCTGATCTACCCTTTCTTGTATCTGGGCTTTCTTGTCATATAGAATTCTCTTTTGAAATCTAAGAATAGTAAGAGTCACTGGACACTTAACCAGTAGTGAATTATAGCATGTAATTCACCATGTAACAATTTTTTCTGTCTTTTTAATGATTTAGAAAGATCCTTTTCCCACAGGGCAGGGCAGGGAACCCTGACTGCTCTTTGGGCTGACGAGGGAGGAGGACTTGATTGGGGGAGGGGGAGGGAAATGGGAGGCGGTGGTGGGGAAGAGACAGAAATCTTTAATAAATGAATAAAAAAATAAAAAAGAAAGATCCTTAATATGTGAACCACATTTTACATTCATCTTTGCAGAAGACAGAACAATGCATCATACCATATCTAAAACTATTTTAGACACATTGTAAAGATGATCTGCACATATTCAAAAGATAAATGTCGTCTAAATTTTATATAGCCCTTGTAGAGTTCTGATATTTGCTTCTTGAATTTCCCTCCCTGGTTGTATTGGGCACTCACCTTTTGCATCTCTATTATAACTCTTATTCATGTATTTGCTGGTGAAACTGTTTGCTTATTGCCCCAGTGATTTTACCCTCTTCACCACCATCCAGTTACCAGAACAACTCATAAAACACATTTTAAATTAAGATTTTTCACTGATAAGAGTAGAAAGAACAACGTCTGCAAAGCCATTGTGGTTTTTGTCACTCGTCTTTACAGTCTATACCACAACCCTTTATTAAGTAACACCAGAGGATTGTGGGAACATAGTCAAAGAAAATAGCAATAGTTGAAAACACCTCCAGGTACTACAACAACAAAAGCGATTGTACAGAAATTAACCATGTGATGCAATTTTATTAAGCGTTCAAGAAAGTATGATGCGGTGTCACAAGAGGGGTAAAGAGCTTCCCGATAAGATGTTCTAGGACATCTCAGATGATATATATGTGGAGCTTGCTTTTAAGCAGGCAATTATTTTTACCCTTATGTTCTGATACTCTCCACACATATATTTCTCAGTCTTTGATCCTTATTTTTATTCTTTATGCTTGTCCGTATCATGTGTTCAAATTTCAAATATCTTACTTAAATTTATTAATTGGATTTTCTTAGACAATTGCCCCCAAGATAAATGTGAAGATTTTCTAGAATTTCATAAATTGTGTATTTATGTATTAAAAATCATTTTCCCCCTAATAGGCATGCAAACCTCAACCTCACTCTGCTCTAGACTATGGTAGGCAGAGATTCTACAATTACATCAAAAGATTCTTTGCTGTCTATTGTTGCAAATTCGTTTTGTGCAATGAGAGGTAGAGGAGTTGAGAGAATAAAAGGGAAAAGAATTCCTCAACCCCACAAGTAGGAGATCTTATCTCCCTGTTTCCTCACCTGAAGCTTTGAAGCTTATAGCTATCTCTTTCTGTATTCTTGAACTTCAGCCTTTTATCCTGCAAGTCTGCCATGTCCCCAGAGCACTTCACAATATCTTATTGATTTCTGAAAATCTGACAAAACTCTATAACAGTTTCTTTACAAAACTTTTCTTAAATTGCTGGCTTAAATGTATCAAATATTCATGATATGTTTATTAATTATAAGAAATAATCTTTTAAAAATTTCATGTATGTCTATAGTATGTCTTGGTCATGTTCAACCACTCACCATTCCTTCTTTTTTTTAATCTTATTTTTTAAAAGAATGAAAACAAACTATATTTTTTTCATTTTACATATCAATCCCAGTTTTTACTCTGTCCCCTCCTCCCATTGCCTTACCTTCTCCCCTACCCACCCCCCATCCACTCCTCAGAGAGGGTAAGGCACATTGCTTTAAGGAAGGTCCAAGGCCCTCCCTCTTATATCTAGGCTGAGCAAGGTCTCCATTCAAAGAGAATGGATTCTAAAATTGCCAGTACAAGTAGTAGGGATAAATCGTGGTGCCACTCCAGTGACCCTGAAGTCTGCCCCTATCACACAACTGTCACTCAGATTCAAAGGAACTAGTTTTGTCCTATGCTGATTCCTTCCCTGACTGACTGAAGTTACTGAGCTCCCATTATCTCAGGTAGACTGTTTCAGTGGATGTCCCCACCATGGTCTTGATTTCTTTATACATATTCTCATTCCTATCACTCTTAAACTGGACTCTGGGAGTCCAGTGTTCCTCTGCAGGTCTCTGTTCCTGTTTCCATCAGTTTTTGGATAAAGGTTCTATGATGATATTTAAGACAGTTATCAATCTGACTACAGGACAAGGCCAGTTCAGCCACCCTCTCCTCTATGGCTTAGGTTCATAGCTGGGGTCATCCTTGTGGATTCTTGGAAATATCTCCAGTGTTAGGTTTCTTGCTAGCCCTGTAATAGTTCCCTCAATCAATATAAATCTTTCCTTGTTCTAATCTCTGTCCTTCCTCCAACTCAACTATCCTGTTTTCTCAAGGTCTCCTCTCCTCCCCTCTTCTTCCCCCTTCCTCCTGCCCCAACCTATGCTCCCAATTTTGTTCAGGCAACCTAGACTCCAACTCCAAAATTTCCATCTCCAATTCCTCTCCTCTGTTTTTATGTGTTAACCCACAGAGTATATTTCTCTCTCTCTCTCTCTCTCTCTCTCTCTCTCTCTCTCTCTCTCTCTTTCTCTCTCTCTCATATCTCTATGTATAGTACACATATACACATATAATTGCAAATATATGTAGATGCAGATACATTTGTGTGTATTTATGCATGAGCCACGAGGTCATTTGATGAGGTATAAGCATTCTACCTATGTCCCTCAAGGAAACTTTCCCCACACAGCATTCATTAATTGTCAATAGCCAGCTAGGGGTTTATTATTGGGACTCTCTCCACATATCAATCTGAAAGTTTTAACTGGTTTAATCTTGTGTAGGCAACAACAACTTACAAACTAGTTGGGTTTCATAAAACTTCTTCATGCACCCTTAGATTTAATTAAACCACTGCTTACTTCATTCCTGCTTAAACCCTTAGTTTCCACTATCCCCTCCTATTTTCTTTCATATAACATCATATACATAAAATATCCTTTTAAAAATGCTTCCCTAGGGTTGAAAAATCATAGATTCCCATGTAGCTTGTTCATGGAAAATTCCTTTCTCATCCCCATTATTTCAGTCTCGGCTTGAAAACCCTGCCCTCAATATTCCTCTTTTCTGCTTTCATTTACCTGTGTTCAACTACCCACACTGTCCACACTAAATGCATCCCCCCATCCTTTCCTCCCCCTGGACTCTGGGCTAAAGACACAAAATAAAATATTTGTATATAGCACGCATATGTGAAAAAGAACACACAGCATTTGTCTTTTTTGTCTGGGTGACTTCACCTAGAATAGTGTTCTAATTCTACATTTTCATCAACAAATTTTACATTTTAATTTTTCCTTCACAGCTACATAATATTTTACTGTGAATATGCCCCACATTTTCATTATCCATTTGTATATTAATGGGCATCTAGGTTAATTATATATTCTAAGTTTGTTTTCTAAATAGAGCAGCAAGAAGACAGATATGCAATTATCTCTGTGGTAAGATATAAATTCTTTGGGTATAGCTGGGTCATAAAGTTGTTCTGTTTCTGTTTTCTTGTTGCAGTTTTGTTGTGCTCATTCTGGGAAACTTTGAGACATATTTCCAAAGTAGAATTTTTCTTTGCTGTACAAAGCTTTTTGTTTTATGTGATCCCATTCATCAATTGTTGCCTTACTTCTTTGGCCACTGGAGTCCTATTCAGAAATTCACTTAAGTTGACAGCTTTTTAAAAAGGAATGAGCACAAGAAAGATGGCTCAGTGAGTAAAGACACGTGCCACCTCGCCCTGGACCCCAGTTGGGTTTCTGAGACCCAGATGATGAAAGCAGAGAACTAACAATTTTTTTCAAACAACTGCAAGAGGACTGTAGCATGCATGAACATCTCTCTGCCATGCGCATATATCAAACATATGCATAGCACAATAATAATAATAATAATAATAATAATAATAATAATAATAATGGATAAAAGGATGAGAAAAACAGAGGCTCTTTGTGTCACTGCAGGAAGGGATGGAAGGAAGAAGGAAGGAAGGAAGGAAGGAAGGAAGGAAGGAAGGGAGGGAGGGAGGGAGGGAGGGAGGGAGGGAGGGAAGGAAATGAGGGGACTAGAGTAGAAACTGAAAAACAAGGAAAAAAACATGTTCACCATATTTCTCCTTGACAAAGGTGTAAGCTCAGTGTGACAAATTTCAACAGATTGTTCCATCTCATGGATAAGAACAGGACACACTTGTCTCTCATAGAATAGCAGCATATTTTGTTTGCCGACAGTGTAGGGATTATTGTGTTTCATATTATACCCTGATGGAAGGAGACAATTAAGGTTTTAGTTCTTCATATGTATTGGTTCCGGTATGTTCCTTGAGCTTGCTTGCTATGCTATATCATCTATTTTCCACACGCTGTACATTTGCTTGCTGTTCATTTTATAAGATAACAATTAGCTGTTCTTGGACCCCAAATTATTCCTAACCTTTTAACCTATTCCTTTTTGTCATTGATTGATCTTATTTGCTAAAATAATCATATGTTACACATAAATTATTTGAGTGGTGCATATTTTCAGATTTATGTGGCTATAGTTTGTGGATATAAGTAATATTTTAAGATTGTTTTTAGTTTTATTTGGTTCATTACAGTTAAATATACATGACAAAAGGTAACTTGCACAACTCTAGAATTTAGTCTAAAGCCTTCCTTTTCCACAAATTATTACCTGGAATTCACTCCTAATATGAGTTCTCTCAAAAAGAGAACAAAAACAAACAATAACACCACAAAATTACTACTGCATTATATTATATCTGTAAGATTTCCAAAAATAAGTTCCCATAAATGTATTTGAAAATAATGTATAGTATTATGTTTAATCATACATCATATGGCTACATAAAGTGAATATTTTTCTCCTAAGAGAAAGTTTGGAGGCATCACTAGCTATGATTATGCATCATGTAAATGTGTAAACCTTGTAAAGTGAGGAAAATAAGCGAAAATTCACAAGACTATTCCTTTTCTGCAATAACACGGTCATTATAGTAACACATTAGCAAAACTATTATTTTAAGACTATTTACCCAAACTTCTTGCTTTTTTCCCCTATAGTAGTGAGAGAGGAAATATTTTTTGTATTTTTATGTATAAGAGTATTAATGCCTCCTTTAAGAGCTCTAGGAAGCCCAATTTTATCATGATATTTTTAATGACACAAAATGGATTAATTCATCACCAATAGAATTATAAAAACAACTATCAAAGGATAATTCTACACAGAAATTGAAATATTACCAAAAGGAATGTTAAAATGTTTTGAGAACTCCAGATGAGCTCTTACCACCCGTGATTATTACTGTCATAAACAAAGTCTTAATGCAACTAAGAAACTGTATCTCTGGTATTATGTGTTTTATATTAGCTTAATTATACTTATGGCATAGTGTAAATCTTTGTTAAATAATTCAAAAGGAAATATCTCTTCCTTTAGAGAACTTTAAAAGTATAATGACTTTGCAGCTCTTTTTAAAAACTCTTTTTTAATAAAATAAAGAAGTTGGTTCATTAACCTTGATGTGAAAGAACCTACACATAGGCGGGAAAAGCTTCTATAATTTATACAGTTGAAACAATGAAACAATTGTAGCATCCTGTCAAAAACCAGCAGAAAGAGGAATGTGTGCTTCAAATCAGATTCCAAGTAGCAATGGATGACTGTGTGGCCCTTAAAGAAAATATTTTTATTTATGTTTTTACTTATTCCATATGTGTGTGTGAGTGTGTGCATTTGTATGTGTGTGTGTTCATGATTGTGAGTATGGGTGAACATGTCATAATGCATAATACATTAAGAGGGTAGCCTAGAATATTGTTAGCCCTTACTTTCTACCTTGATTGAAAGAGCACCTTTTTTTTTATTGGTATGGATGCCAGACCAGTTGGCCCATGTGTCCTTGAGGATTCTTTTTATATCCCTTTTTTACCATAATAGTGTTGTGATTACAGATATGTACTAGTATGCTTGTTTTACATGGTATTCACATTCTGGTGATACTTGCATGGTAAATAATTTACCCACAGAAAGACCTCCTTAAAGTCCTACCTGTAAGCCTCACTTGAACTAATAATAAGTATAAAAAATACTTATGTGTGAAACTCAGCATCCTGTTTATTCAATTAGGATTCCTACAATTATGAATGCTTGTCTTTTCCTGAAGAACATAAAATTCTGTCCCCATTAGTGTTTGAAACAGATTAAATTCAAAAGTAGATTTTAATAACTGTTAGCTAAGTGGAAAAGTTACACGTTGGTCTTAATTGAAAACTGGGAAATATCTAAACAAATAGACAACGTTGTCTCAATTTGTGTGCCTTTGTAACAACTCAAAAGCAATACATACACAATGACACTATCCTTAGAGAGAATCTAGTGAGTGAAGCTCCTTGGGTGACAGATATCTGGTACAAATGGACATTTCCATTATGATAGCCCATAAATTCATTTTAATTCTGTTTTATTTTAGAACTTTTGAAACCATTGCTCTTAACAGTTACCTGAATGCACACATTATTATTTATATTGTCCTGAGAAATACTCATGAGAACCTATTTTTTCATAAACAAGTTTACAATATTTTCTCTCTATAGGCTTTGAAATGGGCCTCCAAACTTGCTATGATTCCGTAACTGCAATTTCACATACAAGTGAAAAGTTTTCCTTCCTACACCAGAGAAAATCTTAACCTTAGTTCTAATATATTATACAGAAGAGATTTTAAAATTACAAAGATGTGGGATCCAAGCTGGCATACACAATTAACAAAAACACAGAGTATTGGTGTTATTAAGTATCAATATTTTTTTTAATTATTACATTCATAGTGAGATAATAAAGTGATAATTTATACAAAATAACTAGCTCTGGAGGAACTGGCACAGAAAAGTTGACCAGGGCTGGGAATATAGATTAGTAGGCAATGTACTTGCCAATACAGCATGAGGACCTGAGTTTGATCTCTAAAACCCATGTAAGAGAGATTGCTTATAAGTTCTGGCATAGACTTAAAAGTGCTGGAGGAAGAAAGATCTCTGAGGTTTACTGTTCTGTTAAAGTAAGTAAGTTATGGTTTCAATGGGAGCCATTGTCTAAAAACATATGGAAGGGAGTAATTGAAGAAGACACTTGGCCTCCACATGTAGAATCCAGCTACGGCATTCACATGTATACACACACACACACACACACACACACATACACATACACACATGCACAATGAGAAAGAAAGGTTCTAAATTATTTTATTTGTAGTTTAGAAGGTTTGTATTAGTAATTTATTTAATTAAAATGTGAGAACTAAGTCAATTAACTCATTATTTACAATTACTTACAATGAGCTGAACTATATTTGTGCTATACTTAAATTAAAAGTTGAATTAACTATTTCTTCAGTTTTAGCTAATATGATAGAATATCATAATATTAATATAAAAAGTGAATTTAATAATCTGTTTTGTACACTGACAGATTTCTTAACAAATCAATCTAGCTATTTGTAGTTGCACATAAATGAAATTCTCAACCAAAAATCTCCATTTTAAAGACTTAGTTACTCAGGAATAAAGTAATGGTTCAATACAACATTATGTTTCTGTAGTAGGTTCTTCAGAGAAAAAGAATAATATGAATGTTGCATATCTATATTATGTGTGATATAAATATATCATGTAGATGAATATATAGGCAAAAATATAAGAAGTTATCTCACATTATTAGCAGAGGAACCATCCCAACTTCTGCCATTTGATTTGGCAAGCTGGAATATATATTCTAGAATTATCAGTTCAAATCAGCAGGCAGAAGACCCAGGAGGGCCCATGATATAGTAATTCTTGCTTGGAGAGTGGCCAGTTTAATCCCCAGAAATAATGAATGCCCGTTTGAGTCCAAAGAAGGCCAAGAGCTAAGGTCATAGTTAGAAAGTTAAACAAAAGAGTTCTGCATAATTATTGAAGAATCAACTTTGTGTTCTATTCAGGCTTTTGCCTGATTTTACTATGCTGTCCTATAACACAGAGTTCAACCTGTCTCATGCAATCTACCATTTTTAATTCTCATCTCATCTAAAACTTTCCATATGGACACAGTTAAAATGCTTATAAGCAAATATCTGAACTTCATGCCATGGCCCCATCCAGTTAATCCCATCCTCGAATGAATCACCACACCCTTGAAGCTCCAATCCTCCAAAAGAAACAAGAAATAGCTGTCCCAAAGTTTATATAACCCCCTTCACATTAACTCATCCAGTTATCTTAGAAATAGTTCTGCTCAGGAATTTCCTGAATGTTCACAATATTTCAGACTCTACACATGAAACTAGTCTACAGACCAGGATAGAAACCAGGTGTGACACTTACCTCATATTTCATTATAGGGATTGCTGACACTATCTTTCATAATTCATGGTTTAAATCTTTTAAAAAAATGTGTTGATTAAAATGGCTACTACAAAAGTAAAATTTAGAGTAAAGGGTGATATTTCATCTGCTTTTTTATCTTCAAACTTCTAAATATGAGATGACTGCAGAGACTAATGCTCATAATTCATATTATCTCTATTCTCACTCCTTAAATGAGAATATTTTGGTATATATACACCCATGAGAAAATTTAATTATTAACACATCAGAGGGAATGAGCAGTTACAAAAATATAACTAAGTAAGAGGGTTCGAGAAACCTCTACCTTGTGCTCTCAGTATCAGGCATTTAGTAGTGTGATCAAAGGTATATTGAACAAATAATTAAATAAGAAAAGGAAGAAATCCTACAACTCCAATAATTTATATTTATGTATGTAATATTTATATAAACATTTGAATTGACAAATAGGACACACAATGTAGTCCTAGAGCTAGCTCACTCAAATTGCATAGAAAAAGATGAAGGGGACTCTACATGGATTCGGAATATGCTGTTGGATAATGCTTTTATACCCTACAAAGATTTATCACTCATATTAGTTTAATAAAATGATGATTGGCCAGTAGTCAGGAAAGAAATATAGGTGGGGTAAACAGACTAGGATATTTCTAGAAAGAGGAAAGTCTAAGTCTTCAGTCACCAGGTGGAGGCAGAGGAAGCAAAATGAGAATGCCTCACTGAGGAAAGTACCAAGACATGTGACTCGACATAGACAAGAATTATGGGTTAATTGAAGTTGTAAGAGAAAGTAAATAATAAGCCTGAGCTAATAAGTTAAATAGTTTATAGTTACTAAGCCTCTGTGTGCTTCTTTGGGACTGAATGGCTACAGGACCAGGCAGGACAGAAATATCCCATCTACACATATCTTGTTGTCTATAGGGGGAAATGTTAATATTGAATGACTGAATGATCTTCAGAGATAAGGGGAGGTAGTTTTACAGCAATAGTACTGAATGAAACAAAAATTGAAACTTGAGATCCATTTTATACAAAATATTCACTAAGAAGTCAATACAAAATAATTATATTTTACAAAGAATGGGTATGATTAACATGCAGAAGAAAAAGAATACCCAAAATGACAAAACAAAATTTAACATTGGAGGATTATTGTGCTAAGTGCTGTTTGTATGTATACATACAGTTTTCCTATGAATTTTCATACTTCATTTTAAGCAAATAAAGTATGATTTTAAAAGAAACTTCATAACCCACATATGTGTGTAAACGTGGTTCTTCTTCTCTTAAACAATTAAAAAATAAAAGACATAAAAGGACATGAAATACTATAGTCTGATGGTATGATAGAAGAAACAGGATGGTATAAAGAAAAAGGATAAGATATTGGTCAATACATAATATATTTCCATGGAAAGTCTATGAAAGCTATCACTTTGTATAATACTCAACAAGTAAATAAAATCAAATGACTATGTACATATTATTTAAGGAAAAATATAATCCCTGAATTACCTAATATAAATGTTGTATGTAACATTATGTATATAATATATATTAGTTATATGTTATAATATTATATGGTAGCTATATTAGTAGATAAATAAACAGATAATACAATATATCTAAGATGTAAATAGAACTGAGGAAGGTAGCAGGGACTAAAATGAAATAAATTGCTTTAAAGCAAGGAAGTCAGGACCGCGAGGGGTGCATCCACCCACTGAGACAGTGCTTCTGATCTATTGGGAGCTCACCAAGGCCAGCTGGACTGGGACTGAAAAAGCATGGGATAAAACCAGACTCTTTGAACATGACGGACAATGAGGGCTGATGAGAAGCCAAGGACAATGTCACTGGGTTTTGATCCTACTGCATGTACTGGCTTTGTGGGAGCCTAGCCTGTTTGGATGCTCACCTTCCTAGACCTGGATGGAGGCAGGAGGACCTTGGACTTCCCACAGGGCAGGGAACCCTGACTGCTCTTAGGACTGGAGAGGGAGGGGGAGGAGAGCGGGGGAGGGGGAGGGAAATGAGAGGCGGGGAGGAGGCAGAAATTTTTCAATAAAAAAAGGGAAAAAAGGCTACTGGGGCTTAACTAGAACTGTGCATGAGACTCTCTGTATATTATGTGAAAATCACATAACAGTAAGAGCAAGATAGAGGCCATGAATACATGAGACTCCTCTTTATACTATGTATGTGCCTTTAAGATACCTCTTGCTTGGTCATCTATGCTTGATCATTTATTTTATCATTTTAATCTCTCTCCACCCCCCCTCCTTTCATGGGTTTCTGGTAAAACCAAGAGAAGACTAGTTAAAATCATTACACTCTGGAAGTTCTATGACAAGGTATTTATCTCCACCAAGGCCCACTGCAGTTCAAATATTGTTTTTAAAAGGACAACATATATTGGCTGAAAATATTGTTGCTATTTTTAAAACTCTAGACATCTGTGATGATGAGTGTTTTCTTGCTCACAACAAGTCTCTCTGCCATCGACACTATCTTCACCATGGCTTCTACTCAATTAAAGGACACAGTGACAAGGAGTTGTATTAATGACTATGTGCTTCAGAGCAGGTTTCTTTATATTCCAGACCCATCTTAGAGGTAGAGGCCCTGAATATTAGATAATATCTGGGCAAAAGCAAAACAAATAGAGTGTTTTCTTTGTCATGAATGGTACAGAAGAAAACAAGGACTTCTTAACTGGTAAGTGGAACTGGAGAGATGACTCAGCTGTTAAGAGCTGTAACAGCGTAAATGAATGCAGACAGATTGTAAAATTATATACAGCTTTAATGGGGAAATAGACTTACAGAACCACCGTTCCTGGGGAGACCAGGAAAGCAGAAACAGCGGCTGGGAGCAGCTCCCAGATTTATAGGTAAACATTAGCCCGAGGCAAACATGCTCCCTAAGGGGCTGGACTTATCCCTACAAAGAGCACTTCTTGCTTTTGCAGTGGACCAGAGTTTGATTCTCAACACCCACATCCAAGGGTACATAACTACCTGTCACTCCAACTCCAGCATATCTAATTAGAGCTTTTGGCCTCCGTGGGCAAAAGGATGAATTTACTTACAATACCACTCGTGAGACTCTGTGCTCTTTGCTGAGACCAGCCAGCAATCTAATCACCACTAGTCACTCATCCCACGTGGTTCATGTTTAGCTGTGGGTATGTTGGGGATAGAAATACTCATACTTGTTAGCGGAAAAGGTATCACCTTGCCACTAAGAGACACTTTAAAATATATCACCTTTTACCACTGAAATATCACTCCTACTTTCATTTCATATTTCCCTGACCGAGGTTACATTTTAAACTATTTTCTGTCACTTTTTCTTTCCATAAGTAGAAATTTCAGTATCATTCTCAATAGTGATTTTGATTGATAAACAGCATGAGACAAATAGATGCTTAAGGGGAGAGAGCAGCGGTGGAACCGAGCTGACATAGGAAAGAGCTTTGAAATAACTCACCTCTGCATTTTACCAACAGTAGACTCTGCTAGGATGTGCATATCACATAATGTTCTCATCGTTTACATAGCTACCACATTTATAAAATTTCTCTAACCGTCAATATCTATCCTTCTGTATTTCCTTTCCAGTCTGAGATAAACTATGGCAAAAAAAAAATGCTCTCATGAAGCTTAGTACAAAGTCATTAATGTAGTTGCTATGTACCAGATGCTAAATGGAAAACAAGTACTATACACTATTGAATGTATAGGCATAATTTGTATAATATGTGATTGCCTGCATATATTGTACACTGATCTGTGACATGGGTTTATAGCTTTCTCCTCTCCTATGCTCTCTCCCACACATTTCTAATTATTAAAATTATGCTTCCAGGGTAAAAAAAATGTAGATATGAATGTGATGCCCTTTTCTTGATAGCATGGGAGTAAGGCAATTATCATTTTGAATAATGTTATTTGATTACAGGGTGACTTCCATAAAGGAATGATAGAGCTCAATGAAAGCCTCCAAATGATGTATTATTACAAAACCAATGTGAGCTTGCCTTTGTCCTGTCACAAGTCAAGAAAATGAAGTGTATTTCAAATTAAAAGACAACTGTTCTAAAGCAGATAAAACAAACTGATTTAATATTTAATAGTCTCATAGCACCTTTCTCCTAAAGAATTTTACAACACAGTAATTTACATTTCCACAGTACTCTTTTTGTCGGATTTTTGCAAAACCTATTGCATTAATATGAATTCAGCTATGATATATTCTTTCCAAAAGGGATTTATTCTTCATATCCCTGCTTCACAGGCAAGCACATTAAGTGTCTTGTTGAAGGGCATGCAACAACCCATAAGTCAGTTAGGAAATTGATCCTAGAAATCCTCATTTCCGATCCCTTGTTCCGGTACCATAGCAAAACTGTTTTCCAAATAGAGAAACATATTGCTCTGCAGCTAAACAGCAAATTAAAGGCATGCTGTCTCATGTAATCTTATAAATATGGTTTAAAAGCCACCAGTACCCCTGAGAGGTTTGCCATCTGGTTCCTATGGTGCAGAAAGAAATGAGCCAAGTACGGAAGAGAAACTGACTTTTTTCCCTAAGGGTCGTCTTCTTCTTCTGCACTAGTTAAGGTTCCTAAAATCAAATATCTAGAATAACTTTGGAAAGGTGAAGTTAATACCTCCTGAATCCCTTTAAAAAATGGCCAGATTTAATTAAGAGAGAACAATGAAGGAATGTTCCTCAATAAAACATGATAAATGATTCATGCTTTATTTAATGTTGACTGTTGAGTTTACCTACTATGTTAGCTAGCCTACAGCACATCCCCAGTACACCTTGCTTCTATGGCCTTGTTGTATGAGGTCACGTGTTTGTTCCTTGCTGATCATCTCTGAAATAACCACACAGAAACTTTATTAATTAAAACACTGTTTGGCCCATTAGCTGTAGCTTCTTATTGGCTAAATCTTACATCTTAATTTAACCCATCTCCACAAATCTGTGTATTACCACAAGGCCATGGCTTACCAGGTAAAGTTCTGACACCTGTCTCTGGTGGGGCTACATGCTTCTCTCTAACTCCACCTTCTTTTTCCCAGCATTCAGTTTAGTTTTCCCCACCTAACTCTGCTTTGCCCTGCTCTGCTATAGACCCAAGACAGATACTTTATTAACCAAAGATATTTACAGCATACAGGGGGGAATCCCACATAATGGCCTTGTGATAATCCATTGCACACTGAATCAAGACTGACTCATAAAAGAGATCACAAGTGTCATTTCAGTATCCTTTAGGTCTCTCACAGTGTGGAAAGCCAGCTATCATGGTATGAGAAATCTCAGGCAGCTTTGTGGAACTGCACTCTAAAGTAAGAGTTCGTGTTAACCATAAACATTGACTTCATCTTGAGTTATCTTAAATGTGCATACTGAAGTGTCAAGTACTCCTTCTAGAAACTACAGTCCCATGTGGATCCTCAGAAAATAAATTACCACTTGATTACCTCCTCACCAGAAGGCCTACATCACAACATTCAAGTATGGGTTCTTTTAAAACCCTAATACACAGAAACAATGTAGGATAATATAATTATTATCTATTTAACCATTAAGTTTGAGAGAATTATTATGCAGCTATAGACAGTGAATATATAATCAAACATCTGACAAATTGGTAGAACATGAATATGTAAATTAGTTGTTTCAAGTCAGACACAGTAGCATGTATCTGTAATTCAAGCACTTGGAGAATGAGACAGGTGGCTCTGAAGTTGGAAGCCTCCATGGATTGCAAAATGTTCATGGGTTGTAGGGATGGCTCAATGGGTAAATGTCATGGCTATGTAAATCTGATGACCTGAATTTGTTTCTGAGAGCTCATGTAAGATCAACATACACTACTAGCATGTCGGGTGGGCTGCAATATCATCATCTGCCTATGGGGAGAGAAAGAATCTTCAGAAGGTGGGAACCAACACAGCATCAGTGTGACCCTGCTTCAAGGTGTAATGGCAAGAACCAATGCACATCTGTGCTGTGGTATGTTCACCTCTGCCCTCATACTACACATACATTCACATATTATAGATACACACATACAAATGAAAAAAAAAAACAAAGAAAATGTTGAAGGTAATTCCGTGTGCATAAGTTGAACCAGATGAGAAGGACTCGTTTCCTTCTGGGACATTGGGATAGAACTTAACATTACTAAGCCCTGTTAAATACCGCTAAGTATAGTAAAATGCTATTACAATTAGTAATTCTGTGTTAAGATTTTATTAAGCCTTTTTTCATAAATAACTTTTTGTTGATTTCTCTGAATAATTTTTTAATTTATTTATTTATTAAAGATTTCTGTCTCTTCCCTGCCACCGCCTCCCATTTCCTTCCCCCTCCCCCAATCAAGTCCCTCTCCCTCGTTAGCCCAAAGAGCAATCAGGGTTCCCATTTAACTATCACCATTGCTAGAAGCTAACCCAGTGCTCTGTCTAGTCCCTATCTCAGCTCCAAAGTCCTCTACTTCTCATCCTTTCCAGCACTCCAAGCCCTTTACATCCTTAGCTCCAGTGGACATTTTCCTTCAGCCACATCTGTCTCTGGACCAACCACTCCCTTTCATCTTCTTACCATGATTGACTTTCAGTTTCAGCTTTAATACTTTTTCATTTAAATAGGCATATATTCTGAAAGAATTGTTCTAAACTGCTGCACCATTCCTGTGTGAGCACCACTCATATGCCCACCTCTATATGATGATTAGCAAGGTAGTTATTTTATTCACTTCTCTCAATCACTTGTTAAATGCTTAAGACTAGATCAACAGTCAGTTTCACTAATTTATACACTTTGGCCAGTACTGTTTCCTCATACATTAGGTCAATAGTTCTTAATGTCTGGGTAACGACACGTTTGGACATCAAACAACCCTTTCACAAGGGTCACCTAAGACTATCAAAAAAACATAGATTTATATTACAATTCATAAAGGTAACAAAATTATAGCAGCAACAAATAATTTTATGGGTGGGGATCACCAGAACATAAGGAATTTAATTAAAGAGTTGTAGTATTAGGGGTTGAGAACCACTCCATTAGGTGTTTAATATATAATTGTTGAATAAATAATTTGAAAATCAAACCTGAATAATCATCACAGTCATTGAAAATATTCTTACATCCTCTTATGTTGTCTCCTTGGAAACAGTAATATTTAAGTGCTGTTGGCAACTTAACTTTAAGAATTAAAGATGGGCTGGTGAAATATATCAACAAGCAAAGCTGAAAACATGAGTTGAAAAAAAGAATTGACTCCCTTAAGACGCCATCTAATCTCTTCATGTGTTTTATGGAATATTCAAGGACACACACACACACAAATGTAAAAAAAATATAAACCTAAAGTCTAATAATCTAATATTGTTGGTACATACTATTTCAAGACTCTCAGCACACAAATAGTTGGGTGAGAGAAATGAGGCTGCTCTCTCAGACACCCATGTTTAGTTTTGAAACCAAGTTGTCACCCTCCTCATGGAAAAACAGCAGAAAGTAAGTTAGCATGGCAGGTAGAGCTTGCATTTTAAAGTACCAATATAGCTGAAAAGCAAAATAGGGAGTTGATAAAAGAATGAAATTAGTGAACAGTGTTCCACTCATACTAAGTAGAACTGGGAGTAATCATTGGGTAAGTTTGACAACATTATGTATAGTACTTTGTTCCCACTCTCCATGTTTGAGCCTTACCTGCTGCCTTCCTAACATTTTGAACATTGGGGGAAAGATAACATTACTGAGTACTCCTGAGGACCTACGGAACAGACTTCTCTAATCATAGCACATAAGGATGGGACTTGCATATTAAGTAGTAACTGCCTGAAGAAGTATGCTTTATACCTTATTCAATTGTAAGATGCTTTAGAGAGAGCTAGAATCACTGTATCTTTTGATTTAAATCAAGGAACTTTGCTTGGGTGAGTGCCTTCCCCCAAGAGCACGTGTTAAAGACTGGCAGGCTTGCTACTGGGAGGTGGTAGAGCTTTTAGTAGATGACGCTAACTGGAGTGAAGTTAGAAGCATGGGGGCATGCCATGTTAGGTTCTCAGCCCTTCTTCATCCTCAGTTTCTAGGTTGCCAGCAAATGTCCCCTGCCAACATGTCTTCATTTCCACAGGTCCAAAGAAACTATGGTCTTAAACCTTAGCAACCATGAGTTATGATTAGCCTTTCTTCCCTGTAAGTGGATCAACTCGAATACTTTGTCCTTGTGAAAAACTAACACACAAGAGAGGTTGTATATATATTTTTTCTATTTGTTTCTATATGAAAGTGGTTTGGCCCAGTGTCAGAAAAAAATTAGCTCTTAGCCACACATGCAAAATGGCAAGCTCATATAAGGCAAACAGCTTAGCTGACAGGAGGTACTAAATAAAATAAACACAACTTGTGATGGTTTAAATGAGATAGGGCTCCATAGGCTCATATATTTGAATGCATGATCAGCAGCAGGTAGTTGGATTTCTCAAGTGAAATAATCATAGTGCTACCCATGTCTGAAGTGTTACCAGTTCCCTTTGCACTCTCATTGCCACTCTTGAAGCAAACTCTTGAGAGAATTCTTCCTTTGGCTATCTTCAGATTAGCCCTTCTAAGAATTCTCTCATCTCTTTGTCTTTATTAATCCATCTTATATCCAGAGAGTGCTTTATCCATTTCTCAGCCTACAATCTATATGAAGATATCAAAGTCCCCCGATACCATGATATTCCTCTGAATATTGTACAGTGATCTCTGTCCTCTAGGTTTGTGGACAATGCTGTCTCTATGAGATTACATCACTCAAATCCAGACAAAAGTTTTGACTAACCTATACTGTTGTATATCATTTGTTAACTTACACTGCAGTGATAAGGTTTCACAGCACCAAGTTATAATTTCTTAAAGTTTACCCACTAGAAAGTTTTTTGCTGTCCTTTGAATTAAACAGAGTACAGGTTTTATTGATGTGTTGTGACAGATTGTATTTTCTAAAGATGACAGTAATAGAATAAAGTACATTTCTTAGGACACAATGACAACATTCTTTCCAATCAAATATGCCATTTTATTCTCTCCTCTAACTGCCCTGGACCCTTGCATGTTTTAAAATCAAATGATTCTAATAGAATTGGCAATGGCTTTTCTTTGGTTGAATCATCTGGTTCACTCTTTTACTCTCAGGTAATGTATCTTAGGAGTCCAGAGATCAAGCTGATGAAGACACTATGGTGAAACATTTCAAGGATAAATAACATTGAGAACACAGAAGAAAATAAGGATTAAAACTTACTACTACCCCAGCTGTTGAACCTATGCAGGATACAAGCAGGTGATTAAAGCATAAATCTGCAAGATAACCCAGTAATACAAACAAGGGGCACTTAAAACCATTTAGGAGCTCAGGACCACCTCATAAGCACCATCGTGAACTGTTTAAGTTTTGTATTTATAAAATAGTTTAGCACCACATTTTCAACATTGTAATAGTATACATCGCTTAAATTTATTTTAAAAATAATTTAATCTTATTCGTAGTGTTTCTCAGTTTCCCCAATATTTCCTTCATACCTGTCTTCCTTCCTTATTTATTCTTCCTATTTATTTCTTTCCTTTGGTTAGTGAGATTGAATTCATAGCTTCACTGACAGAAGCTCATTACTAAAATCTCCAGTGTTTTCCCTACCTCTTGACTTTTAGTTGCTTTTGAATTTTTTTAAATAGTAAGAGTTCTTCCCCCTGCATTTGTCTCCCTATGCTGCACTATACGCTCAATGAGTGAAGAAATTGAATGTTTTTTTCACCTCAGCATTTCCAGCCAATATTAACAGCTATTGTGCCATTGGCTTATAGGGTATTGAAGAACTAGGTACGTATCTCATTGCTATTGAAAATATTAACAAATATTAAGTATACATATAATGGATGATATGCACAAAAATCCTTAAGCTTGTATTTGTGCTTATTGAACGGTGGAATAAATGTGGGTGATGTCTTCATTTTAGACAAATGTCCATATTTCACATCTACAAATTCATGTATTAGAGAACATTCATTTATCTTTACATTTTCACCCTTGGGACATATTTAAATTTCATTAATTTTTCTCCCTAATGTAAGTCTGAAATACGATTCAATAGTTTTAATGATCATTATCCTCTTTTCATTATGTAGGGGTTCTCAACGCTACCTGTTCAGTGTTGTGGGAGTCTTCTTTTTCCTATTTAAATTCTTCTTCACCATTAATTCTACATTTTATTAGCACTTAAATATTTTTTTTGCCTGACCTTGCTAGGGTTTTCAAAGGCTATTGAATTAATAACATCTGAATTTAATGTGCTGTTTGCTCCTTTTAGATCATTAATGAAGATGTACAACAAGAGCCGTATTCTAGCCTTTTGTCATATTTCTTGATTTGCTGTCATCAGCTAGCCATCATGGCTCTTAATAGAGCTCCTATCAAATCCAATTTGGAAAGATGCCCTTTAAAAATGCCTAATTCCAAGTTTGTTATTCCCAGGGCACACTTTCGGTGTGCATCAGTGTTAAGGTAAAAATCTCAGAATGTTTTCCTGAGAAATAAGATAGAAACTCAGAAATATATAGAATGGAATAAAGCATTGCTGCACCTGCTCCTAATAGCATTATTTTCTATGAAATAAAGAAATTTGATCTGACTGGAGTCAGGCAATTCTCTTTCTAGACACATGGCTTCTTAAAGGCAAAGAGAGAGAGAGAGAGAGAGAGAGAGAGAGAGAGAGAGAGAGAGAGAGAGAGAGAGAGAGAGATAAAGAAATAAAGTAGCCAGGGAAAGTTGATATGGATAAAATCAATTTGGGGGAAGATTGAGATGGTTTAGATTTAACCCTGTGTATGCTTCCTGTTCTTTTCTGTGTCTTAGATTCACAAGAAGAGTGCGGTTTGTAGGTTTCCAACAATTGGAGGTCTGATGCATACTCTGATCTGCCCCAGAATACATCATAGTTTCTCTTTCCTTTTGTTTGAATTTCTTGCTGTTATGATGCAGTGATACAATTGCAGAATAAAGACTCTTTCTATTTCTAGAAGTCATTTTGGATTATATAAGCAATACAGTCCAATTTTGGAAGAATGCCATTTGATAAAAGGTTAAGGTCACAATCACACAATTACATGCAATATTTTGCCTTGCTGAATCTTAATAAAATCATGATTGGCCGTCTCTTCTTCCATCTGAGGTTCTAAGTGATCCTAAAACTCCTTAAGTCAATCTTGTCATGAATTCAATTTGATAAATCTCCCATTGGTTTACTCTCACACACCAAGGAGTTAATAATGCTTTATTATTCCCACCAGATTATAAATTTCAAATGTACAGTTCTGTAATAATGGGACATTTTATCCAAGTAAGGTCAATAAGCTCATGAGGCATGTGCTTCACTGACCCGTAATGAAGTATTAGTGGTTTAATTTCCTACTCCCCCATTACAATGATTTAGGCTGGTAGGTGATAAAATAAGTCTCACATCAAGAATTAGAAATGGCCAAGAGAGGAAAAAATAACACTATTAGAGTGAATTATTCAAATCATATCCTATGATCTCAGCTATCTCAGGCACTCTCTGCTGGGCCTCATCTTCCCAAAACATATCCATTGGGTTGCAGTTCTGGGACTCCTCCATGGAGGGAAGTGTATGTGCTGATCAATCCTAACCTAAATAACAACGAGGAAAAGTATTATCTTTCTCTACTTTCCAATATCCTTATGGCTCCATTCCCAGAGCAGAGTTCTGTCAGAGCTCTCCTCTGGAATCTCTTACATGTGTTGGTCAGGTATGTCCTTCTCCTGTCACTGGGATGTTCCACTCAAAGGCACACAGAGACAGCCTACTGTATTGTTTTCTCCCAGGTAGGTGAACCACCAACATTCAGACCTGGATCTTCCCACATGTCTAATCTTCCACTCCTACTTACAATTTCATTTCTTTACAAATAACTATGAATTTTACCAAGATGAAGAGTTGCCTCATTCTATCCGCTCAATTTCTTTCCAGTGTTTTCTCAGTAACCCCAAAGCTTCCAAGCAAAGATGCTCTAATACCTCTGGCTTTCTGAAATTTCCTAAAAGACTATACTGTCCCTTCTTCTAGTACTACAGTTCGATTTGCTCGTGAATGGAAGTACAGCTGGTGTATTTACTTATTTAGACATACCACTGAGTTATGCAACTAGCCACTATGTGCACCAAATTTATATGTTCATGTCTTAGCCTCCAGCTCCTTAGCAAGTGAATTGTTTGTAGATATAGATATAAATATAGATATAGATAGATATGTGGATAAGTAAGTTAAAACAAGATTATTAGTTTGGATGCATTGCAATATGAATGGTACCCTCGTAAGGAGAATGAATTAGAGTAAGTGAATGAATTACACAGACAGAATATCAGTTGAAGATATGAGATTTTAAAAAAGCAGATATAAAACAAAGAGGGAATCCTCAGGAGACTCCAGCTCTTTAACCCCTTGAGCTCAGAATTCTAATACCAAATGCAGTTTGCTTTGTTGTTGAAGTCATATAGCCTGTATAATTTTTCATGGTAGCCCTAGGAAATTAAAAACAAGCAACCAAGGAAATAAACAGAAAACATATATAACAGTCCACTGGAAAATCACTGAGGCACTAAATAACATTGTAGATACAATCACTTTCTTCAATGAGACACAAGCTCCTCAGGCAGTAGAAGCCTTTGAATGTTGTGGAAACTCCTTCAGCCAATAGCCTTTTAGATACTAGCCCACTCTGGGCATGGTCTCTGGCACTATAAGTGAAGCATACTCCTCCCCTTTATGTGAGTTTATTTCCAAATAAATAAACCTTTGTTATACTCCATTCAGGGCTATTATTGAACTCTTTGATATGACTACATTTGAAAATTATTGGGTGTGACCCGAGACATCTTTGAGTTCTCTGTTACAGTTTCATCACATATTCTAAGACACAATTATGCACAATTAGGTACTAAAAATAACAGAAATTCTAAAGGTCTTATCCCTGCATGAATTTTTTAAAGACTACAGATCCTCATAGTAAGAGCACTAACAACAACCATAAAGTCCCAAATTAAACCAGTTTCATAGCTGCATTAATTAGTTTTCTATTGCCAGGACAGATGACTCTGACAGAAGCAACTTAGGGAAGGAAAGGGTCTCAGTGGGGACACAAGCCATCCTGGCAAGGAAGTCATGTCTGCAGGAGAATGAGCCCAGCCTGGCGGTTAGAAAGTAGATTGAACACATTTCATTGGCACACAGGAAGCAAGGGGACAAAACAGTTTTCTAACAAGACCAGGCTATAAAACCTCAAATCTCATTCTTAGTGATGTACTTCCTCCTCCAGCAAGAACCTACCACCTAAAGGTTCCATAACCGTTCTAAACAGTGCCACCAACTGGGTGTTCAAATACCATGCCTAGGGCTCACATTTCTCATTCCCCCATAGCAGTTAATTCAATTTGTATGCTACCTCATGGCTAGCCTATACTTTGAAAATTCTGATTTCTGCTTTGAGAGGAAAGCCGAGAAGTTCAATCTGCTAGTGGCTAGCTTATTAATGTTTAAATATTGGATCAAAACCAAAGACCTCAACATCTTTTATGTTAGCGTTACTCATCTGAACTTCCCCACCTGCTTCTCCAGGCACATCCAACATAGAAAATACATCAGTGGTTCCGAAAATCACCAAAGCAGTCAGTGGATACACTAAACACACATGTTCCTGCCAGTTTTGGCATTTATTTCTTAAACCATTTTAGAAATTCCCAGGCTTCTGTTTAACCTGGTCACTTCAAAACAATATTCTGAGGAAAAACCAATATAAACCAGTCTTTCAATCACCGAATTAAACTGACATCCATCCTGTTTTCAAACTATTTTTAGAAGGTAATTTGCATTGACAATTCCTTAAAGAAAAACTCATTGTTTTTCTACCTACAGAGGGACTGGGAGAGGTTTTGTGACCTTTAACAGAGGGCTCAGGTTACACAGTAGGAAAAGATTCAAATATAAATTTAAATGGTAATAGCTGCAAGATACACTAATCTGTGTGGGAAAAAAATTATTCAATTTAATTATATAGCCCCATGCCACTACAGAGCCTATAATATCCTATGAATATTTTACAATTCCTCTTAATATCTGCAAGCAGCAAATGATATTTCACTGTATGTGTTTATTTAGTGGACAGCTATTTAAGTAAGTAATTTCTTGTATACTCTCCAATTTTTGCATAGCAATTTTACTATCATTCAAGGTTCATAAAATTGAGACTTAATTCTTTCCAGCTCTGAGAAGCTCAGCTTGAGTATACCATTCCTGAGTTAAGTACATCAGGATGCTTTGATTCATTTAACCATATAAAATCCACCAACAGCCAATGATTTTGGAGAGGGTATTCGTAATTCATTTCAAATACCCTAAACTATAGTTTTTGGCCAACATGTCTTTTTGATATATTTTTGAGAAATAAATGACTGACGTAATTAATGAATGGATAGATTACAAATAGAAGGGAAAGATAATGGATAAATTCTATGTTTTCTGTATTGAGATCAGGAGATATAAAAATACACCAGACAAAGACCTCTGCCTCCAGGATCCTTCTTTTCTAAGTAAACTAAGAGAGGGAAGGAAATATGCATAACTTAATATAGGAGGTGTAGTTTGGGATAAAGGAAGGTCGGATAGGGGAGCAGGGAAGCATACATCTTAATTAAGGGAGCCATCTTAGGGTTGGCAAGAGATTTGGTGCTCCCAGGTGCCCAGGGCGATGTCCCCAGTTAGTTCCTGGGGCAGCTGAGGACAGAGAACCTGAAATGACCCTATCCTATAGCCATACTGATTAATATCTTGCATATCACCATAGAACCTTCATCTGGAGATGGATGGAGATAGAGACAGAGACCCACACTGGAGCACTGGACTGAGCTCCCAATGTCCCAAGGAGGAGCAGA
>NW_026067953.1:1915579-1942787 GCF_014885135.2 Alexandromys fortis | reverse complement strand
GGGGGGGGGGGGGAGGGGGGGAGGGGGAGAGGAGAGGGAGGAGGGGGGAAAAGGGAGACGGGGAGGGAAATGGGAGGCGGGGAGGAGGCGGAAATCTTTTTTTTTTTTTTCAATAAAAAATTATATAAAAAAAATATAGGAGGTGTAAATGGAACCATATGTAAGATCAACTACTATCAATAGTTCCCCACCACAGGAGATGATGCAGAGCCTGTTTCCACACTCATTGTTTGAAGGATAAATTATTTACATATATGAAAGCCAAAAGACTTGACAACAAATGTCAGGTCTACATTTTTATAAACTTGGGAAGTATCTCTACATATGACAGTTAGCCTAACTTACAGTAGAAATGTAATGAAGATGATACATTTTAGATGAAATTTACTTGTGTAAGGGCTTAGAGAAAGTAGAGTGTTGAAATAGGAGCGGCAGGGCTGCGTCCCCGGCACCCAGCCGCCCGCATGGCTAGCTTATGCCCGAAATAATTACACGGAAACTGTATTATTTCAAACACTGCCTGGCCCAGCTAGGTCCAGTTTCTTATTGGCTAGCTCTTACATATTGTTCTAACCCATTTCTAATATTCTGTGTAGCCCATGAGCTGGCTTACCAGAGAGGATCTTAACCTGCGTCTGTCTGGAGCGGGAGCATCATGGCGACTCCTCAACTAAGCTTCTTTTTCCCAGCATCCTGTTCTGTTTTCTCCACCTACCTAAGGGTTGGCCTATCAAATGGGCCTAGGCAGTTTCTTTATTAATAAGAAATCACTCCCACATAATTTCCCCTTTTTCTGTTATTTTGACAATCTGTCTGCATTCGCTTACGCCGTTACAGTAGAGTGTAAGGAACAGTCAACTGATAATAGCAAAATTTTAAGATGTAGAACTCTAAACTTCTGAAATTATTGAATAAAGTTAAATAAACAAAGGGAGAAAACCTCAGAAAGTTCCTGATAAATACAAAACATATTATGTGTAATAGTAGAGAATAAAAGCTATAAAATTTTCTCCAACAGATACTTTGAGTCTGTGAATGTGTTCTCATTGTCACAACTCGAAGCTGAAAATTAACATGTTTTAAGTCCTGCTGTGTATGGGCAATAGTTCATTCTTGGTTATATTTCACTAACAATACTCTACACATTTCAGATTCATAATCTGCTTCAGGAAGTTCCTGAAATCCCTATCATTCATTGTATCATAGTTGTTACAGGGAAGGTAGATGTGTCTCCTGTTCTCACCCATGTGCTCTGAGTTGCATCTAACCCTAACATCTCAAATCTAAAGCACTTTTTATTTTTCAGAACTTCTACCAGATAAGGGTAGAAGCAATGTGGTCAATTGCCTAAAGCAATCTTTTTTTTTTATTTGAAAGAAGACAACTAACTACTAAGAGTCAATAACTATTAATATTCTAGAATTCATTTGGGGATAGGAAAATCATTCACTTTTACTTCAAAAAAAATCATTTTAAGTACACAGTCAACCAACCTCCTGATGCAGAATATAGGTTGGAATTAACAAGCCAAAGCAACCTCATTACTCTAAAATTCCAACTTGTCACTTTTATTGCAGAGGCCAGATCTCCCCAACCCTCTCTCCCTCCTTTCATTCCCCCTCCTTCCCCTATTCTCTGAGCAAATCCTTTAAAATCGCATGCATGTATTTGAACAGAAGGACCCTCTAATGGATGCTTTCTGACAAAACCCATGTTTACCATCACAGAA
Source organism: Alexandromys fortis (assembly GCF_014885135.2). Lineage (NCBI taxonomy): Eukaryota > Metazoa > Chordata > Mammalia > Rodentia > Cricetidae > Alexandromys > Alexandromys fortis. The sequence continues at coordinate 1,941,058 of NW_026067953.1, read as the reverse complement.
TGCAGCAGCATTATTTATCTCAAAGTTAAGGGACAGGACTGCTGTTCCTTTTTCTTGTAAGTAAGGCGTGAACTGAAGTGTGTTCTGTGGTTCCCTGCCTGGTAATAGTGTCTATCTCTTATCTTTATCAGACAACATGGAGACGCTCTTTAGTCTGCTGTCTTTATACTGGGCTGATATGGCAAAATGCAGCTTTGGGGAAATAAACACACACATCACCACCTACTCGAAAAACTGTCTCCTTGTATTTCATGCTGCCCCCGGAGAACAGATAGTGCCAGAGTAATAAATGAAGTGGGCAGTTTAGTTATTGAACCTGAGAAAAACTCATGGTGTGGATCCTTACTCATGAGAGAATTGGCTGAGTAGCATTAGACAAGCTATTTTCTGACAACTTGTAGCTAAAGCTCAAATGGAAATTAAGTGTTTCAGAGCCATTCAGGTAAGTGACTCAAGTTGAAGCCACCCTTCTCGTGTGAAACAGAGATTTCAGTGGAGGCCTTTGTTCAGAATTGAAAATGTAAGCAGGTGAAGTTAGAGACCCGCTTTGTGGAGTGGCCTCGTTCCTCTGGCTGCCTAGGGAGATTGCATCTTGGATTTTAATGAGTTAATTGATTCCAGGCTGTACTGATCCTTCTTAGAAAAACGCTTGCCCAAGCTTCTAAGCCTTGGTATTAGAAAGAATCATACTAATAGAAGTAGGGGTTTATGTATGGAAATTGGGAGAGGGGTGTTTGTTTGCTCATATTTTTTTTTTCAAAATCAAAAGAATAACTCAAACTCAGCTAAAACTAAAAAAGGAACATAGTGGTACTAACCACTTAAAGTTCAAGGGTTAGCACAACTCTGGGCTTGTCTTATTTAAGATATACAGGTCTAGGTTTCTCTGAATTTTTTAAATTCTCTCTGAAGGTAGAAGGAGGAGTGTTATCATTTCAGATGTGACTGCCCTTCAGTTTTTCATATAGCAAGGAACAATGTCAGCTTTCCAAAGGCTTCAGTGAGTGTCATGATTTTGCCTCGACTCTGGTAGCTGTAGACACATAGGGCACAACAATTTGAGAGTCTGGCAAATCCCATCACACCTCTAGTCAAGGGGAAGGAGAGTACACAGCCCACAGCCGTGCATAACTGAATAAAAAGGCTATGGTAAAAACCAAATGCGAACTGAAATAATCATCACAAGGGACTTGTGAAGGGCAGGACAAGAATGTAAAGTGGAAAGAACCTGGGCTGTGGCCTGCATTCCAGATCATTTATACCAGAATTCTTTGGGTCGCATCCAGATAGTTCTCTAGCTCCCAAGCTGATTCTAATGCATAGCCACGCTTAGGAAATACTGCTAGTAGGCATCAAATCCGCCTTCCTCAAAAGCCCTCTGTCCACTATAAATGCCAAAATTCTTTCAATACTTGCCTAAACTCACTCCTTTGAATAGTCATTGGAGAAGTGATTGTTCTATGTTCAATGAGTCAGCTAATCCTCTCAATGTCAGGGGATTTCCATTAACCACCTCCAATTGCTTTTCATTGCCCAAATCAGATAACTAAGGTTCATATTAACTTATTTGTGGAATACACCAAAACTCTTTGATGGTTTAGAGAGAGCTTGAAATCATATATGATTGACTAGGCAGCTATTTGTGTAATAGTTATGATGACCACTGAAGCTGTCATGTGTGAGTCTCAGACCTAGTAAGCCAGACATGAAAGCACAGTGCCCTGTCCCATCTGCCTCTGCTCTCCTCTTCACCCGCATCACTGTTGCTTCTCATTTTTTTTTTTATTTTGCTCTTCTTGCTGACCTGTGTTTGTTGCACTCACAGATAGCACTTTAAATCCTGTGAGCCACCGACCTTCTCCCTGTGGACACTGCCTAGCACTGTCTTCATCTTCTACATTCTGCCTGTCTTTTCACATAATATTGCTTCATCTTGAAGCTCATATGTCTTTACATTTTGTGTGTTTGCATGTGTGTGTGGGGGTGCATGCTGGTGCATTTGTGTGTGAACATGTATATGAATAGCATAGATCAACTTCAGCTATCATTACTCAGAAATTGCCCAGTCTGTCCTGAGATAGGGCCTCACACTGGTACCTGGGCTTCAACAATTCGATAGAACTAACCAGTGATTCCATGAGAATCCACCTTCTCTATCATCCCAGCTCTGGGTAAAAGAGAATTTCCCCACCACACCAAAAATTTTATATGCGTGGTAAGTAATTAAGCTCAGGTCTTCATAATTGCATAGGAAGCATTTCAGCAACTGAGACTTTTACTCAGCCCTAATCTTTCCATTTTAATGTACTGAAATTACTTGTTTCCAGCCTGCATTGTGATAGGACAGTCATACACTGTTAAAGTATTTCTTGAATCATTTTTTTCTGACATTACAAATATGATTGTTATAGGTTTGTGTCCCAATCTTAGAGCCTATCATTTCTTGAAAGAGTTCTCATTCCCTTACTAAATATTAGTTTTGGATATCAAAACCTGAATATTAAGATTATTATTGGTAGCCAGGCAATAGTGGAGCATGCCTTTAATCCCAGCCCTCAGGAGGTAGACAGGTGGATCTCTGTGAGTTCAAGCCCAGCCTGATCTACAGAATGAGTTCAAGGACAGGCTCCAAAGAAGCACAGAGAAACCCTGTCTCGAAAAAAAACAAAAAGAAAAAAAAAGATTGTTATAGCTTAATAAGAGTTCATTCTATCTGTATATGTGTCTGGATAGCTACCTATCTATATCTATTTGTTGGGGGAGATTACTCATTCACTTCCCAGCTGGCCAGACTCCCAAACTAATCACACAGAAACTATATTAGTTGCAATGCTGTTTGGCCAAGAGCTTAAGCATATTTCTGGCTTACTCTTATATCCTAAACTAACCCATCTCCAATAATCTATGTTTTGCCACGTGGTTGTGGCTTCTGAATAAAGTTCTGTCTGGTGTCTGTCTCCAGCAGGGCTACAACTTGGGCATGATCTTTTATAGTGTAAATGCAGCTGTAAAGTGAGTGCTCACTCTCTTGCTTTAGGCTGCTGTATTCATTTCCTGTTCCCCGATTGTACAGAGGACTGTGATCTGTGAGTCTACTCCTAAATAAATAATCCCTTATTATACATAATTCTGAACTAGTATAAGATTATTTTGTAACTTCCATCATCAACTATCTATTCTAAATCTCTATATATCTATTTATATCTATCCCATCTACTACATGATTCATGGTCTCTCTAGATCCCATCCTTTTCCATGCAGATCATCTTAGCCTGTCCCTCTAATTCAGCTGTCATCCTTCATCCCACAGTGAAAATTCTGGTTCTCATCATGCATGTGCTACAGTATACATCATTATTCCCATCCATTATGCTTGCCGAGTGCTTTCAGAATTATTAACACATCCCCTGGAGAAAACATTTTTATCAATCGAAGCATGTACACACAGTTATTTTGGTGCTTAGTCTTTCAGACTCCACCAGCTTCCAAATCTACTTACTCCTACAATTTATTTCCGCTCGCTATTCAGTGAAGTTATCACATGTTTTTGATATGTTTGGAATTTTTTGTCAAATTCTGTTTGCTGTCTAATAATTCACCCCAATTCCTGTATGCTTTTTGTTTTCATGTATTAGTCTATTACTTGTGCCTGGTGCTTTATGCATTCCAACCACTGCTTGTATACTTTAGAGACTTTTACAGATCACACAGTACGGTCTCACTATAATGAGAACCTTAAGCTCCATCTATTATTTCCCACTAATTATTTAATTGTTATTTATTTTCCCAAACACGTTCAAGGCTACTTTGAAACCCTTATCTCTTTATTGCATGATTCTATCTTCTTTGGAACATTGTATATGTGATAGAGTATAATTAAGTACGTGGCTTAGTACTGGCTTGTTTTACTCAATGCTATGCATGTAAGATTCAGCTATATCTTTTCATGGTTTGATAGTTGAATAATATCCCAGTGTATGAATGGTTCACTGTTTTGTTTTTTTACCCTCAAACAAAGCTGCTGTGAATTTCCTCATACAGAATTCATGTCAGCACATTGTTCAACTCAGTCAGATCAATGCCTAGAACAACAATTGTTGGACAATAAGATTATGTTTATCTTTCCTGGAAACTGTCAACTGCTTATCAATGGGGCTGTGCCATTATTCTTTCCCACCAGCAACAAAACAGGATTTCCTGCTTTGAGCTGGGCTAGCAGCTGTTATTGACAGCTTTTTAAAGCTGTGACTGCTCTAGTGGGATGCTTTAGTGTCGCACTGTTGTTTTAATTTGCTGTTCCTCAACCACAAGGAATGTCCAGTATTCTGATGTTCATGTGTCATCTGCTTGTCATCTAGAACATTTATTTAGAGTTTCACCAAAGTTTTATGGAATTAATGCTTACTATTGAAATTTAAAAATCCAATGTTTACTTTAGTTGACTATTTTAGATGTTTCTTTGGCAATTATTACTGTTATTACTTTGGTCAGAGATCAGGAGATCTGTTTTATACTCCCTTACTTTCGTCTACCCAGTTCACTATATGATGCATTAGTGTCTATGTAATTATTTATGGGTTTAGATCTTGTTAATCTATTACAAACTAGAAAAACACAAATCCAAATGGATGACTTTGCTTTTTACTCTTTACATAGATATTGTGAAATGAATTTTGCTAAATTATGATAGTTTTACACAGAGTTTGATTTATTTCAGTGTAGAAGCAGAAGAAATTGGTTGACACACTGACCCGGACAAATAAGCATATAGAAGGTCCCTGAAAATGACCAGAGGAAAGAACAGCTTTTCTCAAGGCAAATTGTAAATTCTCAATTAAAAGACAAAATCAAAATAAAGTCGAGAGAAAAATCAAAGTTCTAGAAAAAATATTGTCTAAGTATTAGAGTCATGAAATGACCCAATGTGATTAGAGGATACTTCTTCAGTGCCTTTGGACTATGTTCCTGGACTATTAATGATGTGAGCAATGAACCGCTCATTTGACCAACATGCTTAGTCTCAACACATCCATAAATCACTTTTCTGTTGTAATTTCTACAGTTTAATCTTCCAAATAATATTTTACAGTCTAATTCCAATTAAGGAACAGGTCATTCTTAAAATTACCGAGAAGAGAAAATCATGGGAAAAAAAACATAAAATTGCCACATGAAAAATATTAACAAATGAGCTTAAGCTATAGAAAATGCTTTGCATTTGTAAGAACAGGAGAGGCATATTTTACTCTTTAAGCCATTCTTAGTTCTCAGGAATTTCTGTTCTACCCGGCCATGGAGCCTAGCTGACATCAACTGTAGCAGCTACACCATGCTTCATTATCAGGATCTCTTTTCCATTTATTGGGTGTTTTATGAGAAATATTAAAGATTGGCCAAATAAATTAGATCTTGCTAAGTAGTTGGAAACTCTGAAAGAAAATTAAAAAAAAATTGAGAAGTAAATCCGTCTACCATGTGAATAATAGAAGAAAGGGGAACTTACACACAGAAGGGGTAATACTTACAGATACAATAAATTAGAATGTTTAAGAATTAGTTAAGAAAGAAAGCATACATCCAAGACTTCCAGGATTTTCTCCTCCTGGCAGAAAAAAAGGGAGGAAAAATAGAAAAAAAATGAGAAAAAGAAAAAGAAGATTAAGGTTAAGTTGTGGCAAAATGTTTTTGAAGTAAACCTGCAATGGCAGAAAAAAATATTACTTCCCAGATTGCTTAGCAAGTTATTACACAAAAGTTTTCTCCTTTGTTTTGAGAATTACTCATTGATCACCACTGTAATTTTCTATATACCACTTCATTAGACACATAGAAAAAAAAAGGATATTTAAAATAAAAATGGATCTTCACCTCACACAGTTCTTTTTCTTATTAACTGTTTTGCTCACTTCAAATTCTGCTTCATAAAAGTTGTATATATGAAATCATGTCCTCCGATGAAAATCATTTCCTCCCACTTGGTATGTGAACATGCCCTTCATACAACCCCAAGTCATCTCTGATGGTGGGGAGCTAGGCTGTTCCAGCAGAAGTAGAGGGAGAGGCTCAAAGTTTTGTGCCACAGTACAGACTTTATTGGTGCTCTGGTCAGGTGTGCTCTTCATAGAGCCTATAGAGAAGGATGTGGGTGTCAACCATTCTGCACAGCTGTTTGGCTCTGCCCTCTGCTTCAGCTCTTTCCTATATCAAGGCTTACTCCAGCATATAGGTATGCTTGGTATATTCTTGTCAAACCCATCTACATTCCTACTTTCATTTCTTGGTGTCCCACATGGTATATCTAGACAGAGGATTCCCACAATGCCACACCATCAAAACTATGACAATGGCACTGACTGTGTCATGTTAAATATTGGCTCCATGTCTCGATCTGTCCCAAAAAAGTGCAGGGGGATGAGTTGTTAACCTTAGTGTTTTTTTTTAACTATGTATTCTGTCTTAGAAGTTCTACACACTGATCTCACCATCACTGTGACAGTACTAGAAGAGCTTATAACTTACATTCTGTTATATTTTGATCTCTCTAGTGCCTCAGTTGTACTCTACTTCTCACCATGAAAAGGAGATCTCCATCTTATAAAAGTTTTTCTATGTCATATTATCTTTTGATTCTTGGTAAAGTAAGAATAGAAAACAGGCAAAACAAAATTCACCAAAACTGGAAGAACATGGTTAGGTGAGTCAAATATATGCTTCTTATATGTATTCCACCAGCAATGTATCAATTATCTTTGGCCCATCTTTGACAGATCTCTATCTTGCATAACTTGCACTAAAGACTGTGCAATTACATCTTGAAAGATGCTGAAGTTCTTCAAAAGAAGGACATGTTTAAGAAGAGACTGGGGTCCCTACACAAAAGTGAGCTTCCTTAAACAACCCTGGCATCATCGTCTGCACATACACACACAAGAAGCCCATGAAACTTTCCAGAAAATTCTAACCTCCTCAACTTTCTTACACAATATTTACATTCTAAATTGAAGGTTAATTGTATTAAAATCAGAGAAAGGAATAGTTCAGCTGGACAACAACATCCATGAGCAAGAGACTCAGTAATGCTACCTTCTACAAACTACTGTAACATGATAGGCGCGTTATTTTCATGGAAGGCTTCTGTCATCTTTGATTCCTTGAATAGTATTATCTGAATTACCTTATATTCTATATAGTAACTTAATCTGATGCTTTTGAAGTTCAGATCTCCTAGTTATCTTTATTTTCTTGATACCAATGCAGAGATGATAATCTTTATGTATCTGTATTTCTCCTAATTATCTTTTAAATTTGTCTTTTAACCAAAAATGTTCAGTTTGCCTTTAATAAACTTGTCTTCAAAAGAATCAGCTCCAAGAACCTTCTCTCTTGTTTAGCCATCTTTATCATTTCATCCAAATAGTTTCTTCAGCTTTTTTACCAGGCCTAAGAAGAAGCCACTATTCCTTCTGGAGCTCTCTTTATATTTATTTCCCCTCTTTTTCATATAATATACTTCCATAGATATATTGATACAGTAATTATAATTGTCACAACTTGTTGTTGTATTCCATGTAGCCTTCTATTAACTCTCTTGCTCTTAAGTTTTAATCTTTAGTGTTTAAAGAATATCATGTAAGTTACAATCGATATTGTTAGTCTGGAAAATGTGTGTAATACAAGGATATAGTGTATTCTATTGTATTACTTTTGCTTTATTGGTCACCATTGCCAATGTAAAGAAATTCTATAAAGTAAAAGAGAAACTCGCTTTAAGAAAACCACACAGCTTGATCTGTGATTCCTTTTGTATGTGTTGAGTAGAATGTTGTTGAAAGACAGCAATAACTGATTTTTTTTTAAAAAAGTACATTAATCAAGGACCCTGGAAGCCATCATTGTCCAAAAGATGGTTTTCAAGCTCCTGACAGTAGGCTGGCAGGTTCAGAGTTCTAACACTTACACTCATCGTGTTTCTGCTTTAAAACCCATCTTTTTCTTCTCACTCTTAACACTGTCCTGAGTATTAGTCTATGAAATACTGTGAAGCGACTAGGAAACTAGGAAATAGAAATCCGTCATGTTTCATATTAGAGTTGATAAAATGTTTTTGACAAACCATTCTATAGTTAATACATCTTTTTTATTATTCTTTAGGTATGATGCATCTGGGTTTAACAAAACTGAGGTAAACAGCTAAGGAAACAGTTCACACAAAATGCTAAAATATAGTTTGTTGTATGTTAAAATTCAGCCTAAATACAATGAAGAAGAGCAATTATTTTTATCAAAAAAAATCCTAAGTAGCATGTTTGAATAAACTCTCCGCCCAGTAAGAAAGATGATACTTTGGCAAGGCATGGGAAATACTTACACTCCCTCAGTATATGAAAATACTTTATTATGATGACTTTTGATCATTGATGTGTATAACAATGATTCTGTAGAAAGCATCCCACAAATTTGAGGTTTTATGGATAGTAACAATACTTTTTATTATGCTTTCTCTTAATGATTCATTTTCCCTGATGATAACAACACAGTGTTCTATGATTGAAATTCTACTTTTTATGTATTAATCCTAGTCTACTTAATCATTAAACATAACAAAATGACCTGGGAGATATATAGATATAGATATATATCTTTATGTATATATATATTGATTATATATATATATGTATATATATATGCCAAAAGCCTTAAGGAGTCACTGCTTTGTTATTAGTAAATATATTGCTTCAAATTTGTAAGAATGAGTTAATAACCTACAAGATTTGAAATATATTATGCCTCATGAATAAGACCAGTTTGATCAATTAATGCTTTTAATTTTAACACCAAAAATCCAATAAATCTCATAATCAAAATTTAATTTTATTTATTTATTTCATTTCTTTGGATGCATGCATAGCATTGAGCTGAAGAGTTTCACATGCTGAACAAGTACTACACCACAGAGTTACATTCTTCAACAGTTACTTCTTTCAAAGAGATGTTTTGTTTCCAAAAAAAGAAATGCAGAAAATACACTATTCAATGGGATATCTCTTAGAATAATTATATAACTGGATATCCATACAGTGAGCATAATCATAAATCGTTCTCTTATTTTATTTATAACAAGATTTGGACTTAAAGCTCATAAAAGATACTCCCAAATGCACCCCCTGTGTGAAGCTTATTCCTATGTATTGAAGTCATCTACTTTACTAGTCTTTGACTATGCAAATATAGTCCAAGAACAACATTCAGGTGGACAAACCCAGCTTTCTTAACTTAGTTTGCTATCAATTGATATGAAAAAGACATTTACCAAAATTGACCTAAGGATGGAAGGGTTCAAGTGGCTTGCATATCCCAGGTTACAGTTCCTCACTGGGGGAATTCTGGGCAGAAACTCTAAGTAGAGACATGAAGACAGGAATGGAAGCAAAGGCCATGGAAAAATGCTGCTTCTTGACTTGCTCCCTAATGCTTTCTCAGATTGCTTTCTTATATCTAGCAGAACCTTCTGCCTAGGTATGACACCATCCACAGTAGGCTATGCCCTCCCACATTAATCAAGAAAATATTCCACAAATGTGTCTACAGGCCATGATAATGATGTTTTATTAATACGAGGTAAGCTATCTTGTTGGAACACAGTCCAAGAATGGTGTTGTGAGAGGGAAATTCTGAGTGTTCATCAGAAAACTCCAGGAAAACAAGAGACTTGTGAAAACAATTTCCTTAAAAACATGGAATTGATCTTGTAATGTTCTTTTTTTGCACCTCCCAAGGGTAGCAGACAGGCATGCGTTTACTTCAGATTAGTCATTACAAGTAGCTGTTCTCATTTGTTTCTATAACTCTATAGAAACATGATTTTTTTCTACATGAGGCTTTTTCTTGTGATTATATACCCTACTCAGTTGACTCTTCTTAACCCACAGAGTATAAATTGCTTGATGTTCCGAATAAAGTTGGCTATCATATGAGTCTGCCTTATTTCTAGGCCGGGTTCTCCCAGGTTCATGCTGGCAACTAGATCAGCAAACAAATTCCTTGCCAGATGATCTAAATTGTGTCAAGTTGACAAAAAAAAAAAAAAAAGCAACAAAACCAATGAGAAAGCTTCTTCACTGAGATTGTAGTAAGTTACTGCAGGAAGTTTTGTTAAGTGTGAAAAAAAATTCTTGTAAACCCCAATGTTCTGTTGAATCTTTGCTAGACTGAACATAAATTTCCCTTAAGTATTAAATTAAATTCCATTGAGTCACTGTTGGAAATTATTGAATGATATCTGTGCATCAGAAAGTGGAGATGTATATAAAAAGAGGATTACCAATTGGTGGTAAGATAAAGAGATTAATATAATCTTTATAGACCACAGCACTATATGCAGAGGCTCAGCAGAATGTTGTCATAGCTTGGAGAGTATCCAAAAGGATTGTAGCACTGATGGGACTGTGAATACCAAAAAGATTTAATACATAGAAAGCAAGTGTGGTAAATGTCTTCCCACCTATTTCATATCACTTCATTTTATCCTTCCTCTACCATTCTGTATTGTTATAAGTAGTCTAGACAGCCAAATATAATTGCTTCATTTGCTTAAAAAGAGAAAAAAAACTACAAAGAAATAGTGTAAATTTATGAACTATTGCTATTAGTGATGAAATCAACTAACTGAATTTAGATCTTAATATTTGCAAGTAAATATTTAGCCATTTGTAGTGATTTGTGCAAAATGGTCTTTTAACAAATTATATCTGTATTTTGACAGGAAAGGGAAATTTGCATAGGTGTAATGTATCTGGAATCTTTGTATGTTAAAGTGATAGTTTGATTGAATTTCTTCTAAGGTTTCTCTCTTTCCCACCAGTTCCAGAAAGCCACTCTGAGGCTCAAAATTAATCACTAACTATTTGGCCTATTACCTAGGGCTTATTATTAACTAGCTCTTACAACTTAACCTATTTTTATTATTCTATATTTTACCGCAAGACAATGTCTGTTACCTCACAACTTTCTTCCCTGGCAGCTGGTGGCATCTTTCTGACTCTGCCTTCTTTCTAGCTGTATCTCTGTTTGGACTCTCTGACTACCTCTATTCTGCCTAGATATTGGACAACTCAGCTTCTTTATTAACCAATGGTAATAAGACATATTCACAGCATGCAAAAGGGCATCCTGCATCATTCAAATTTTGTTAACATGGTATTACAGAGATATAGTGCACTTAAGAGTTATTCTGGGAGAATTATTGTGTCTTTAATTGGAGTGAAAATTTCAAAAGAGGATCCCTTAGGTATTCAGGTAGCTTGTCTTCCTGACTTTCATTATATAAGAGCAGACAAACCCTCCTTCTTTTCCACTTCCACATCCTGTCAGATGATTTTTCCCACCTATGGTTCCATTTCATGATATGAAAGTGATAATAGCATTAACTTTAAAACACCATCCCATGATTTAATTTTGAACAACACATTGATTGGCTGACAAATTGGTTCATCTATCTTATCTTTCTCTTTGGCCAAAACATGGCAGTAGTAGCAGCCTCTTTGTGATGTTGTTCAACTGAAAAATTTGACCTCTGTATGCTTGAGCTGTGGAGTCAACTTCTGTTTATATTTTTCTGAAATGCATCTCTCCTTACTGTTATAATTTGTTTCATATTATGTATAGTGCATTCTTTGTAATAACTCCTATTAGCATTTTGTTTTCTGGAAGAGACAATATTTTTCATAGTGGGCTTCCTTTGTTTAGCAAATCTTGTGTTATTTTTATGACAAACAAATTTGAATAATCAAATGCCAATCAAAGACAGAATTTAGGAATTGTAAACTCTACTGCAAGTTCTTCTTCAGGGTTACTTTGATACTTCCTTACAGATATAGTTAAAATAGCATACTTTTAATTATATGTGTGTGTGTGTGTGTGTGTGTGTGTGTGTGTGTGTGTAATGTTGGCTTCTTTGTCATTGCATATCTACAAATATCTTCAGACAATACAACTCTAAAATTTGGAATATCTTGAATATTAGTAAGGAGAGACAGTATATATGGCAAGTAGTATATTCATTCTGCTCTGGTGCAATACCTCTTAATCATATAGATTAGTTTACTCATAACAAATTAAGCATACATCTTCAGTAGTTGGTGAGAAAATTATATCCAGGTCCACTAATTATAGTGCTTTATTGAAAATAGAGTGTATAAAATTTTTCATTAAAATAAATTTTGGAATTATGTAGTTGGTGGTAAGATTATCATCTTTCATTCCCACATTTCACTATCAAGTCATACTTAGTTTCTAAAAGGCTACACAGGGTCTATATGATTATACACTCTAATTGAAATAGAATTGTATCTATTTCTCCATCCTTCCATCCAGCTCCTTCCTCTCTTGAATGCCTTCCATGCTCCCCCTAACTCTCAAATTAATGACCTCATTTTGTTATTATTGCTACACATTTATTTGGTTTGCATATGTATGTGTTTGCATATATTATATACATTTATGTTATGCACATCTATATGCTTGTGCATACACATATACTGTGTATATACATGTGTGCATACATATAAATATGTGTGTACAAACGTGTATATAAGAATAAGACCCCTCTACATTGGACAACCAATAAAGAGATCTGCCACTGGAAGATATTAATTTTCCTTTTCCTAGCTTTCATTAGTTGCCTGAAACTATTTGTCTAGGACTAAAACACTGCAAATCTTGCCCTCTTCCATGTTGACATGTTTATTGATATCATCAGTGTGCTAGCCTTGTTTATATAACCATTTCTGAAGGAGACTTTCCCTTCAGATTACCTGGTATTAGGACTTGTACAATATTTCTGCTTCCTATTCCACAATGTTTACTGAATGATAGAAGCATTTCTTTACACCCCATGGAGACTGACAAAGAAACACAACAGGACATAATGGAGAGATCAACGGATTGTGGGGAGCCCATTACCAGTGGAAACATCTACATCATAGTTTCTGCAGATTCTGTTTGTAAAGAACATCCCCCTCATCCTCCTCCAGTCCCTCTGATCCCATTCCCAGACCACCCTGCATTCACTCCTACCAACAGGTAAGAGCTCCCATGGGAAATCAACAAAGTCTGGCACATTAAGTTGGGCAGGACCAAGCCCCTTCTGCCTGTATTAATACTGAACATGGCATCCCACCATAGCGTTTTTTGTGTGACTTGATGTCCATGTTTATAAGCAACAGAGGAAACATGCAAAAATTTGTCTTTATCAGAATTAAAACTATTGTACCTGAAAGAATATTACAAAAGGAAAAAAATTGGAGTTCATAGACTAGAAGAAAATATTTCAATATTATAAACTTGATAATGCCTAATAAATATATAATTGTGAATGCATTCTCATCATAAGTGCAACATTTGTTATGTTAGAGAAATATTGCTGTGTAAAGATGATGGACCAAACATTTATTAGGCTTTGTTGGTCCTCTCTGTCTCATAGGATGTACAGCCTTTTTAAGCCCACCTTCAGGTAGAAGAACAATGGGTATGACATGCTAGAACACCATAGGTGTACACAAGTTCTCCTCTACTAGAATTACTTGTATCTCTTCTTCCAGGGATTTGACCTTTTGATACTTTAGGCTTTTGGATTTAATTTTTAAATATAATCTTAAATTATGTGCAACCAAGTCTCCTTTTTTTGTATTTTGTGACTTTAAACAAAAAAAATGTTATGCTACTTTTATCAAATGCTATTTTACTTCAACAAAAATATTTGGTTACTTTTAACAAAAATGGGATGTGTATTTCTTTCTTTCTTTCTTTCTTTCTTTCTTTCTTTCTTTCTTTCTTTCTTTCTTTCTTTCTTTTTTTTTGGTTTTTTGAAACAGGGTTTCTCCATGGCTTTGGAGCCTGTCCTGGAACTACCTCTGTAGACCAGGCTGGTCTCGAACTCACAGAGATCCGCCTGCCTCTGCCTCCCAAGTGCTGGGATTAAAGGCATGCGCCACCATCACCCGGCGGGATGTGTATTTCTTAGAATGTATACTAAACACTCAGTATAATTCAACCATTGATTTTTATACAGTTTAGAAAATTTTGTTTTAATAGGTGTATCAGATTGTGCCGCAGATCAAGTGATGACAGAGGGAAAGTGCTTTCAGTCTAGTTACTGGTATCCATACTGGCAGTTGGCACCCATATTCATAGGATGAGAAAACTGCACAATTTCTGCATCTTCTCAAGTGACATTTTTCTCACCAAAGTCAAACTAAAGTATGGTAAACCATCCATCACTTTGTTACTTTTCTAGGACAAATTACCTTAAAAACCATGAAAACTTTCCCAGGACTTTAGCATTTATTGGTTAGTTACCTGAAATGAAGTTTCATTTGCTTTCCTTTTCTTCATAGGGACAATCTGGAAGTAGCATTTCTCAGGAATTAGGCTAGTCTATATTTGCCTAAGATTCATTGTGCAAGGCAATGTCCTTAGATTAATGCATTTAAAAAGTAACATTTTTTAAGGCAGTGGTTCTTAACGTTTATAATGATGCAGTACTTTAATACAGTTCCTTATGTTGTAGTGACCACCAACTATAAAATTATTCCATTGCTACTTCATAACTGTAATTTTCCTACTGTTATGCATTATAATGTAAATATCTGCATTTTGCCTTTTGGTCTTCTTGTTTTGTTTTTCTTTCTCTGATAAGCCAGTCAACCCTCAAACCAGTAGTGATATACAAGTTGAGAACTACTTTTTCCAAAAAAAAACAAAAATGAATATAGAGCAAATTATTACGATTAAGAAAATTTGGCTCATATTTTAAACTATGGATTAAATTTCAGACTTAAGGATTAATATGACTTTGACCAAATTGCTAATTTTGTCATCAACAATAGCATCACTGCTATATTTCAAACTTAAAAATCACTTTAGTATGATTTTAACTGTAATAATTATTTCTGGATGTTATTATCTTTATAAATTAAAAAGATAAATTATCAGTCTGATGAGTGAATTCATTTTAATATAGGGTACTTTGAGTATTTTGATAAAATCAATTTATTGCAAACAAATTACCACGTTTTGAGGACAACGTATTACAACATAAAATGATAATATATCAAAGACACAAAATGATCATAAATGCCAATATTGATTTAGTTTCATTTTGTCATGAGTGATCAAAAACTTGAGTCAGTTTCATTAAATTTCTATTAAAGAGATAGAACAATAGAGAATGGAAGGAGGAAACACACAAGCAATGCCAGCCTTTGCTATACACACAGTATAAGGCACTAGGCCTTTAAGACTCTTAGACTTCTTACTTGAAAATACATTTTACATGATCCTTGATGACAATCTGCCATTGCTGAAACATGCACATAAGGGCTTTGCCAAAAACTGTATGTTCAGTTGGTCTCCTAGACACAGGCAGGACTTTGGAAAATACATCTATTTCACCTGAAGTCCTAGGACTCAAGCTCTGCAAGTGGAAAGTGCTTATAAAACTATATGTGCCTTTTCAGGAAAAAAAAAAAAAAAACCTCTCTGTAGAAAATTCAAATTATCAACCTAAGCCAACTTTGATTTTTAAATACTTTAGTTCTGAGTTAAGCAAATTAGTTAATACATTGTCTCAATGACAGTTAATACTTACTTTTTCTTTGACTTTCTGACAATCTGTAGATGGAAGCTCACCAGATCCTCCTGCCCATTAAACACCCCAGAAAGGAACTGTCAGACATGTGCATAAATGACTCGGGAGGTACACCTTCCACTCTTTAGACATAGAGCTGTCATCACACCCTTCCAAAACACATTTTCACCTGCATGGACACATTCATGCATTCATCAAACTTATGTCTTGAAACATTTTTGATAGCACTCTTTCCACTTGCTGCCACCTGTCAAAACAACTGCTTAATTAGGTTAAGCTGTCTGGCTTTGTGAAAAGGTTTACTGTGCTCAGTTGTCCCTGCCATAAAATTAATAGTTTGACCAACTTCTAAGGAGACGGATTTTTGCACTCGTGAAAGTCAAATTAAATCCACCTTTGCCAAACAGGTGAAAAAAATCAGTGTGTCTGAAACCTTGAAAGCAGCACTTCATTTATTATAATCCTCCGAGTGCCGAACTACAAATTAGGTAGAACCGCAGCTGCAAGGGAGCCCGAGTTCTAGCACACTGCTCTTGTGACCCTCTTAGCAGGCAGCCAACTACAAGATGACAAACGGAGGGAATGACCATACCAAAGCCCGCATGGCCAAATTCTCAACCAAATTCACAGTAAGCAATGAATCATTCATTAAATTAGTACTCTACACACTCAATTACTACATAACTCAAAGCACTTAAGGACACCGTTCTCCCGATGTTTTGCGGGACGCTTTTCATTGGTAAAATGCTGAGGAGTGAAACCTGCTCTAAAATACATAGGAAGTCATTCAGGTCTAAATACGATAAAAGCAGAACCAGTCTTCTTTTCAGTGAAATCAGAACATGATGCATTGTTTCAGGGATCATTTAAGGTGTGCAAAGTCTGCAAACGATTTTAAATTTTTGATTCGTATGTGAGTGTGTACACCATGGCAGGCAGTTACAGATGGGAAGGCAACTTTCAAGGTTCCTCATTCTGCTTTACCGTGGGGCCAGGAGAAAGGACTCAGGTCTTAGAGTTGGCCAAGAAAGATCTGTGTCTTCTAGACTAGACATCCCTATGGCAACGTGCATTACAATTTGTTACAGGACATAGCTCAACTTTTCTGGAACATTAAGTCACTTTATTATAAACCATTTTTGCAAAATATGCTGATGTGTTGAATATGTTCTGAAAATGCTTTATAACCTTGACTGTAACTAACATATTTTAGACGCATAACATCCACAGATCATTTTTACGACATATGTATATAGCAGTATGATAATGACATTAAGAATTAAAGTTATATTTTCAAATGTTTCTACTATTTTTGAAAAAATATAAATTCTTGGAGTTCAGGATTTTTTAAAATGTTGATAAAATATATGCGGTTATGGTTAATTACAAAACATCACCTAGTTACATAAAATTTTAAAGTTGGAGACACCGAGTGGTTGGAGGGGTTAGAAGTGGGGCAGAGAAGGAGGCAGGTAATATATTTAATTATAATTTAATTTTAATGATTAGTTTTAAAAATTAAAGTGTATATGATAAAAACATAAAAATCACTAGAGGGAACATCTATGATTCCAACATTTTCTTACTCAGCTGAATGGTAATTTACTCTTTAAAAATATGAAGAGAGTTCATCTAATGGGGATGATAAAATAAAAGAACAAAGTTTGTCTGGGTCTTTTTGTGTCTGTTTTGACCTTTCAGTATGTTCATATGAAGGTAACGTTTTAAAAAAGTAAAAAGGGTTTTGAGTACTTCACAATCTAGAGAAGTATGATAAAATTTAATGATCTGGGATATACTATGATGGATATAGTTATAGCATGAGGCAGAGAAAGAAAAAGCCAAACAATCTAGATAAAAAGATACTAAAGTTTTACTTTTAATCTATCTCTCACATAAACTCCAAATACTTTTATGTTTCTGACATAAAATCTAAGCTTGTTTAAAATTGGTTGCCCTTAATTTTGTGCTTAACAAACATAGCTCTTAACTTTCAAAGACATAGACCTATGTGAGACACTTATTTTTAAATCCAATTTGGCAGTCTCAGAAAATTTTCATTCTAGTGAATATGCATTATCAGACAATCTTAAAAATTTTTATCAGGGACTGTCTGAGATGTAAAACTATGTTGGAATTCTGACAGCACAGAGCCAATGAATGGATAATACCCACATCCATGAAGTTTTCCATTTCCTGGTTTTTAGTTCTTGTTAGGAGATAATTAAGAAAAGCTGATTTAAAATATATTCAGACATACAGGATGCTCTCAATTGAGTCCTTTAGAGTGTGACAGGAGTATATGACTCAACTAAATGTTAGCAGATTTGACTGATTTTTGACACTTTTGAAAGGCTCTATAATGATATGTGCCTTATTATATTTTCTACGCTTAGGAGTGATTTTAAAATATGGACAGAGGAAAGGCTTGAAAATTCCCATCACTACCTGAGGATGTATTGATAATTGGTGGTGGCTAGAATAGAGAGATCAGTTTTCTTAACGGGTAAGATAACTAATGATCTGTCCATCATCTTGTGAATGGTTACACACACACACACATGATGTGGGAGTGATTTCTTATTAATAAAGAAACTGCCTTGGCCCATTTTATTGGATAGAAAATTAGGTAGGCGGAGTAGACAGAGGAGAATGCTGGGAAAAAGAAGCTGTGTGAGGAGTCGCCATGGTTCTCCCGCTCCAGACAGACGCAGGTTAAGATCCTCCCTGGTAAGCCAGCTCGTGGGCTACACAGAATATTAGAAATGGGTTAGAACAATATGTAAGAGCTAGCCATAAGGAACTGGAACTATCCGGGCCAGGCAGTGTTTGAAAGAATACAGTTTCCGTGTAATTATTTCTGGGCATAAGCTAGCCATGCGGGCGGCCGGGTGCCGGGGACGCAGCCGCGCTGCCGCTCCTATTTCAACAGATGGCGCCCAGACGTGATGGCTAAATCCACTTAAAAACCTGAGAAGGCTTAAAAATAAGGGAGAGAGAGTTTAACACAGATTTTTGCTGTTTTGTTGGTGGCGTTCTGTAGAGAGATTCCTGATTCAGCAACAGCAAAAAAAAAAAAAAAAAAAAAAAAAAGCCGCGTCATTTTAAAGCGCTGCTTCCTGGGGCTGTGCTGCCAGCGTGAACTCTGGCTTTAAAGCATTTCAAGGCTTTTATGGGACTGGATGTTTGTGTTCCCGCTTGGGATCGGAGGAGAGTGCTCTGAGACTGTGCCGATGGCTCAGCGCTTCCCGCCTGCACCTGGGCAGACGGCAGAATCAGGCTTAGGCAGGCGGAAGAGCATGGCGGATTCCTGCCGCTATACAGAGACGCATTTTCAGACTGCGCAGTGCTCTGCATGTCAGATTTGGCTGTAACTTGGATGAAAAGAGTTTCTGTGCTGCACACTCAGTCTCAGAGTTAAACTGCTGAGTGCGGCTCCAATGTGGACTTGCTGTGTGCCTGAAACTGTGAATGGTTCAGGGGCACCAAATGACTCTGAGGCAGGAGCGGCTGCTCCATGCTGAACTGTGCTGATCTCAGGCAGGAACTACCGTAATTACCTTAAAACCGTGCAGTTAAGGTTTAGACTGGGCAGGACACAGGCAGTACCGTATTACCTGTAAATGGTGCAACTTAAGTTTTTAAGAAATGCTTAACATTTTAAGAAATGCTCCTGTATAGTAAAGAAATTACAGATTCACAATAAAACAGATTCAGACACTGTTGGATAAATGTACGTAGGCTTGGGAAAGAGAAGAAAAAGAATATAAAGAATAAAGTTAATGTCTTAAAAAGAAAAAGGGTAAAGTCTTTAAAGAGACAGAGTACAGAAGTACAGAGAGTTATAGATTAAAAGAAATAAAGAAATATAAGCCACGTAAAAATGGAAAATTCACAGAGAGTCTGGATTATGTACATTGTGTTTTCTTTAAAATTTTTGACTGTGAAGGAGCTAAGTACAGAGAGACATTTCATTACATGGGCTGCCAATCTAAACCAAAATGGATATAAGGGTATTATGATTTCAGAATTTGGGTCTAAGGATATGATGCTTTGGAGAGGGTCTTCTTTTGTTTTTGCAGAGGATGAGACCCTGTGGATTGCATCTATTCCGATTTGGTATGATAGACCACGCCCTCCTGAAAGGTTGCTGTGAATACCCTCAAAAAATTGCTTCGCTCAATTGCCAACTGAGATGAAACTAGCATACAGGTTATATCATGAACAACCTAATTAACGACGCCCCTATTCAGCAGGAAGCAGTTTGTAGAGAAAAAACTACGCCCATGTTCCCAAATATTGTTTATAAATGTTCTTTTACATTTAAAGGGGGATATGATATAGATATGAATAATTTGCATTGGTATGGATTTTATGGTCAATTTTGTTATATGTATATGTATTTTTGATCTTGATTAAGGTATTGTGATTGTGTAGTTCATTTAAAAATGTAATGTATAATTAGGAAATATAGGTTGTTAATGGATAATCATCGCTAATACTTAAGCTTGTAGTCATGTTAGTTAGATTTTCTAGATATATAGAGAGATATTTTAGTTAGATAGGCATTCTTCATATCTTTCAAAGGCTGCAGAATATGGCATTTAAGATATTTTAATAACTTAGGGTTTTTCATGACAATGAGACACATTTGCTCCTGGCAGCACCAATCTATTTCAAGAGGAAGATGGGCATCGAAGAGAATCCTTATGGAGTTTGATAGCCATTTGGGCAAGAAACTGCTCTTGCCTGGACTGTTGCATAAACTGGACACAGAGAACCCGCAGAGAGAGGACTGCTGAACTTGCCTAAAGGTGAGATGACCTTTTGGGGTTCCTGCTTCATGAAAGAGTCTGTGAGACATTCTGCAGGACACAGCAAAAAGTGACTGAACTGTCTTTGGAATTTCTTGCTTGATGAGAATGTCTGCTGGATACTATGGGCCTGTAGGCCGAAGATGGATGCCCCAACGGTACAGAGGAACTTTGGGTGACTGTCCAGGCAGCGAGATGTCTCTGTCATTTCTAGAGTTTTCTTATTTCTTGTTTGATAGGTAATATTATATCCTTCTGGAGTCTTTGATGGAGTTGAAGAATGGTTAGTTATAGTTTTCCTTAGTTATGATAAGAGATAAAATAGATATAAATATTGTAACTGTAATTCTTACTTGATAACTGTTTTGTTATATGTAATTTTACTATGTTAAAGTTAAAGCCTTTCTTTTTTGTTTAAACAGAAAAAGGGGAAATGATGTGGGAGTGATTTCTTATTAATAAAGAAACTGCCTTGGCCCATTTTATTGGATAGAAAATTAGGTAGGCGGAGTAGACAGAGGAGAATGCTGGGAAAAAGAAGCTGTGTGAGGAGTCGCCATGGTTCTCCCGCTCCAGACAGACGCAGGTTAAGATCCTCCCTGGTAAGCCAGCTCGTGGGCTACACAGAATATTAGAAATGGGTTAGAACAATATGTAAGAGCTAGCCATAAGGAACTGGAACTATCCGGGCCAGGCAGTGTTTGAAAGAATACAGTTTCCGTGTAATTATTTCTGGGCATAAGCTAGCCATGCGGGCGGCCGGGTGCCGGGGACGCAGCCCTGCTGCCGCTCCTATTTCAACACACACACACACACACACACACATACACACACTGGCAGCACTAAGTGAATGTGAACCCTGTAGTTTTGTTTGTTTGCTTCTGATCTAACAAAGCTTTCCTGAAGATCAGAGTGCAGAACTAAGCCACTAGTTAGTCATAGAAGCCAGGCCTTGGTAGCACACACCTTTAATACAAGCACTTGGGAGACAGAGGCAAACAGATCTCTTAGAGTTCAAGGCCACTCTGGGTTACACCAGATTAAACCATTTAAAAGACAAAGAAAGATCACACAAAGATTATCTCAGCTCAGCTTTTCATCCCAGCACTCGGGAGGTGGAAACAGGAGCCATAAGGATGGGCAGAGAGAGGAATATAAGGCGAAGGGAGACAGAAGCTATGATGTAGTCTGCAGTCTGAGGATTCAGTCTGAGGATTTGTAGAGATGAATGCAGTCTGAGGATTCAGTCAGGGCATGCAGTCTGAAGTTTTGTAGAGAAGGCATTCAATCTTAGGCTTTGTCGAGACAGAATCGCCCCATTTATTCTGAGTATCGGTAGAGGTAAGAATTCTTTAGTGGCTGGCTGCTCTGCTTCTCCAATCCTTCAGTTTTCACCTCCTAATATCTGACTCTGAGTTTTTATTTTTAAGACCAATTAGAATTTATGCTACAGAACCCAGTGGAACTAAAAAAGAGCCCATGATGTGAGTGAGGAAAATGATATGATATGAATAGATGAACTGGACACTAAGGGTGGGGTAGATTTTATTTAAACACATTAGATGTGGTGTATGTGTGTATGAAATTCTCAAAGAATGTTTTCTTAAGATAGCTTAGCTGGAAAACTGCTGGTGTTACAGGCATGAGGAGTTGAGTTTGATCCCCAAAATTCATATATAAAAGCCTGATGTGATATCTCATGCCTATAATTCCAGTGGCTGGGGTCAGAGTCATTAGCAGATCCTAGGAGCTCACTGACTATCCACCCTAGCCAGAACACTGTGTTTCAAGTTCAGTGATAGATTCTTTCTTGAAAAATAAGGTGGCAAGTAATAGATGAAGACACTTAATATCCTCCTCTGATTCCCGCACATATGCACTTACCCACATATGTATTCATATGCATATATCACACTGCTCCATATACGCATAACAAATGCATTACGTAAGCTAATTGAAATAAGCAATATCCATCCCATGGATTTTCAAAGCTGATGCCCTTTTGTTTTCCACATTTCTGGTACTATAGCACTACAGTTCCCATTCTCTCTTCTGAAATATGAAGCCACCAAGTACAAAAGCAGACAAACAAGATATAAAATGCCTTTACAAAACATTTTCCAGCTCTTGGTTCCAGCTCTACCTGAATTTTAAATACCTGTTTTGGCTTCTTTGAGGAAGTGAAGCCACTCATTTTTGTTTGTTTGTTTTTCTTTCTAAAATAAATTGGGAATGGATGTATATACCTTTCCTCACTTAGAGTGATGTTCACCAAGGCATTCCCCACATTGACATGGTGAGACAGGACCTTCAGTGTTCTATAGAACACACACCGTCCAACCCCTGTGGACTTAATGAATCAGGGTAGCTGTGGACTGGAGACAGGAAGGATTCACATATAAGCATTCACGTGTCGAGTGATTACAAACCCGGAATCTGTTGACACCATGGAATGTTCACAGGTTATCAAGTCCACAACCTACGTCTACACTTCACGTGAATGACTTACCGGATCCCTTCTTTTCTGTCTTTCGATCTTTTATAAACAAAACTGCTCTTGGCATTGTAAGTATGTAAAATATTGAATCAGAGTTCCAGGGTCTTAATCTGGCTTGGCTTGAAATTTCCCTCAGGAATCATCCTTAAAGAAATTCATTTAGTAATATTGAAACAGTAAAACCAGATATTTACACAAGCCCTTTGCAGCAATATCATTGTGTCGTGGATCTCTTATGATACTGCTACAAAGGATTCAGTAGCATCTTCCTGCCCCTGGGCAGGAGAATTCTAATTTCCAGAAAGGAGACCAGAGCTACAGAAGCAATATGCAATTTAGACTGATCATGAACTGTTTCAGCTGGCAGAAAAGGAGGAAAAAAAAAAAGAAACATGGTCATGTTTGGGGTTGTAGTTAAATAGTAGAAGCAATTAAAAGACAACTGGCCGGGCTACCCAGACAGTCTGGATTCAAAGTTGCAGTGGGCTATAATTTAGCAGTTACAGCACTGGTGTGTAGGGGGTTTCCCAGGCTGTGTGTGTGTGTGTGTGTGTGTGTGTGTGTGTGTGTGTGTGTGATATCCTGATTTTGCCCTGGTGGTCTATTTGTTGGAGGTCTTTTTGTTTCTGTTCAGTATGCATTTTGGACTGCTCCCTGCTTCTCTGGTTGGTTCATTCACCCTAATTATGATCACCTGATAAAAAGTGGAGGCGACACTTCCAAACCACTAGTCCAAACAGTCCTGATAGCCAGGAAGTCCTGCCATTTGTCTAATTTAAATAAGAAGGCACATTTTACACAGAAGAAACCCAAACAGCCCACCACAGAAATTCCTTCCATCCAATCTCTATGTCTCCTCAGTATCCAACATGATCTTTTAAGCAGCAGGCAGTTATAATAAGGGTTAAATGATCCCCTACTTCTTCAAATTGAAGTCAGATTTAGAAGGTGTTAGTTTCTTACCGAACTGCTAAATTCCTAGGCTTAAACATTTCAGTGCTTAATCGTGAAATAGCTCAAAAAAATACAACCAGCTTTAAAAATATTAAACAAAAACTATAGAGGGTGTTTTGTTATTTTAAAAGGACTCGGAAAACAGCATAGGAAATAGCTAAAGCATTCAATTCCATGGCATTATTTTTTAAAAGATGGGTTAAAGTTGTATAATAATGTCAAGAATATGGAATATAGAGTAATTGTGAATGCATGTTATCAAGCAAAAACTCACTATTGACATTGAGATGAAATGCTGAGACTGACAGCCAGAGGGGGGGAAAAAATACTGGAAACAGCAAAAATCTGATAGATTACTATAGACTCGAGTTCCTTTCTTTTGCTACAGTTAAAAAAAAAAAAAGACTGCATTGAAAATACTGTCCTAAGTCAAGACAACTGAAGTATGAAAATAGCATTGCTTTTAGAACAGTTTTTGTTTTTTCTACTTTAAGCCAAAATGACAATTAGGTAAATAGAGGAAGAAGTTCTTCAAGTCAAGGAAGAGTCAGATTATGGACATTTTATGGGTTATGCTGCAATTTGAACTTGACACAGAACATGGTCTGTGGTCACTCTGGGTTCAGATAGTGTAGAACGGATTTGTGGTGGCAGTGATGCCAAGCATCTTGCCTTGGGTGGGGTGTCTCGGTTTTAAATTAGCAATGCCCCCTCATTCACAGTAACAGAACTTGGATTCTCTAGTTTTTACTGTGAAAGGATAAGAGGTGACATAGCAGTGGTGAGAACAAGCAAGGGCATGATATCAAATGGAGCACACCTACAGACTTTAGTTGCCCTTTAAAAGACAAATTCCAAATCCTTTCAAGTTCTTCATATTATCAAGTTAAAACAAACAAACAGAATTGAGTTGATTTGGGAGAAGAAGCATTAGTAGATGACAGTATTTCTAAGAAAATGGAAATAAAACTGGCAGAGTTAAAAGCTGAAAATTACCTTTTCTTGGCCACATGTCTCTTAGTAAACAGCTGTGTGCAGTAGTGGCAGTAATCATAATTATAGAAATGTTTGTGACATGTGCTTATTTGTATCCATTTCTGAGACACCTGAAATTCAATATTTTCATTCCTCATAAAAGTTATGATTCTCAAGGTACAGGGGAGAAACAACTAAGGGAGCAGGCCTAAGCCAGAGACCTCCACTGGAGCTGGCCTAAACCTGGCACATCCAAGGGACCAGGTCCAAGCTTGTTACATTAGCTGGAGCAGGCCCAAGTCAGCCCCTCGATTCTCTGCAAGGTCCTTTGCTCAGGAACAGTTTTCTGCTCCTACTTTAAGCTCCAACTCTAAGGCTACCCACCCAGAGCAGTGAGCCTCAAGGTCCCCAGTAAGAGAGCCTGGGCACCCTCAGCCTGGGCTCCAGGGGCTCCTGTGCTCTCCTGGATCCTGCACTGCCTGCCCCGTCCTTCCTTCTGTCCCTGGATCACTGGGCTACCAGGCGGCCCTGTTTAGGTGCTGAGGAGTTCCATCTGGACAGGTGAGTGTGTGCTATCCAGGGGCGATAGTCCC
>NW_026067953.1:1815804-1915080 GCF_014885135.2 Alexandromys fortis | reverse complement strand
AAAAGTGAATTATATGAAAATAATAGAAGACCTTAAGCAGGAGGTGAAAAACTGCCATAAACAATTAGAGATTACAAACAAAAAGGTAGAGGAAATGAATAAATCGCTCAAAGATACCCAAGAAAACCAAGAGAAACAAGAAAAAGCAATCAGACAGGTACGGGAAGCAGTTCAAGACCTGAAGAATGAAATGGAAGTAATGAAGAAAACACAAAGCGAGGGAAGGTTGGAGATGGAAAATCTGGGTAAATGAACAGGAACTACAGAGACAAGTACTACCAACAGAATACAAGAGATAGAAGAAAGAATATCAGACACTTAAGATACCATAGAGAAAATAAACACACTGATCAAAGAAAACAGTAAAACCAAGTCAGCTACCTCCACCAGAGCAGGCAAGGAACACTGACCTCCACCAAGGCAAGCCCAAACCAATGACCTGCACAGGAGGAGCCTATGTGGGACCAGGCCTGAGCCAGCAATCTTAATGGAAGCAAAGAAAAGCAAGTGAACTCCTCTCCAGGAGCAAGCATGAAGGGGGCAGGGCAGGCACTGATCACATCTGGGATTTAAGAGTGACCTCTAGGAATGTTGAGTGATTTCCGAGGTGACTGGATCCTTAGCCCTGATTGCACCATACAAGAAGTTTACTGGATAAAAAAAAAAAAAAGGCTCCTTGCCATATAATAATTAGAACACTAAACATAAAGAATAAAAAAATATTAAGAACTGTAAACTAAAAAGGCCAGAATTATACCTGACTTCTCAGTGGAAATAATGAAAACCAGAAGGTCCTGGTAAGCATTATACAAATATTAAGAGACCATGAATGACATCCCAGAATACTATATTCAGCAAAACTTTTAATTACCATAGATGGGCAAAACAATATATTCCATAACAGAACTAGATTTAACCAAGATCTAGCCACAAACACAGCCCTACACAAAGTACTAGGAGGAAAACTCCAACCCAAGGAAATTATATACATCCATAAAATCACAGACAATAAATGAGATCACAGCAACAAATTGCAAAGAGATGAAAAACACACACAATAACATAACCAACAACAAAACTAAAATAACAGGAACCAGCGATCATTGGTCATTAATATCCCTTAATATAAATGGACTCAATTCATCTATAAAAAAGACATAGGCTAACAGATTGGATACAAAAACAGAATCCATTCTTCTGCTGCATACAAGAAACACACCTCAACCTCAAAGACAGACATTATCTCAGAGTAAAGGGTTGGGAAAATGTTTTCCAATCAAATGGACCTAAGAAATAAGCTGTTATATCTATCCTAATATTTAACAAAATAGACTTCAAACTCAATCAAAAGAGACAAAGAAGGATATTACATATTATTCACAGGAAAAATCCATCAATAGGAAATTTCAATACTGAACATCTATTCCCATAATACAGGGTACCCTCATATGTAAATGAAAAACTATTAAAATTTAAATCACACATTAACCCCCACACATTCATAGTGGGAGACTCCAGTACCTTATTCTCACCACTGAACAGGTCTGAAAGAAAGAAACTTAACAGAGAAATAAGAAATCTAATAGATGTTATCACTCAAATGGACTTAACAGACATCTATACAGCATTCCATCCAAACACAAAAGAATATACCATCTTCTCAGAACCTCATAGAATCCTCTCAAAAAAAAAAATGACTACTTACTAGATAACAAAGCAAACCTCAACAAAATACAAAAAAATTGGAATATCCGCATGTATCTTATCGGATCACCATGGCTTATAATTAGAATTCAACAGCAACACTAATTTTAGGAAGTCCAGAAACACATGGAAATTAAACGATGCTCATCTGAGTCACCAATAGGTCAAGAAAGAAATAAAGGAAGATATTAAAGACTTCCTGAAATTAAATGAAAATTATTGGATAACATACCCAAATTTATGGGACACAATGAAAACAGTGTAAAGAGGAATGTTCATAGCACTAATTGCCTACATAAAGAAGCTGGGAAAATCCCACACTAGTAAATTAACAGAACACCTGAAAACTCTAGAAAAAAAAAGCAAATTCACACAGGAAGACTGGACAGCAGGAAATAATCACATTGAGAGCTGAAACCAAGAAAATAGAAACAAAGAATGCAATACAAAGAATCAATGAGACAAAGATTTAGTTCTTCTAAAAAACCAACAAAATAGAGAAACTTTTATCTGAACCAATCAAAAGACAGAGAAAGACTATTCAAATTAGCAAAATCAGAAATGAAAACAGGGACATAAGAGCAGAAACTGAGGAAATTCAGAAAATCATTGATTCAGAAATTCAGAGAACCATCAAAAACTCGTATTCAAAATAAAAAAGGAAAACTTAAAGGAAATAGAAAATTTTCTAGATAAATAGCAATTACCAAAATTAAGTCAAGACCAGATAAGCAAATTAAATAGACCTATAACTGCTAAAGAAATAGAAAAAAAAAAAGCCCTGGACGAGATGGTTTCAGCACAGAATTTTACAAGATTTTCAAAGAACTAATACTTCTTAAATTGTTCTACATAATAGAAACAGAAGGAACATTGCCAAACTCTTTTCATGAGGCTATAATTACCTACAAACTCATGGAAACTGAAAAAGTGATGAATTGAACCCCTCTGGGTCAAGGAACAAATAAGAAAGAATAAAGGCTTCCTAGAATTCAACAAAAATGAAGGCATAATGTACCCAAACCTATGGGATACTATGAAAGTAGTGATAAGAGGAAAGTTCATAGCATTAAGTGCCTACATAAAGAAAGTGGAAAAATCTTACACTACTGACTTAACAACACACCGGCAAATTCTAGAACAAAAAGAAGCAGACTCACACAGGAGAAATAGAAGACAAGAAACAATCAAACTGAGGGCTGAAACCAAGAAAATAGAAACAAAGAGAATAATGAAACGAATCAATGAAACAACGAGCTGGTTCTTTGAGAAAATCAAGATATACAAACCCTTATCCAAACTAATCAAAAGACAGAAAAAATATTCAAATTAATAAAATCATAAATGAAAGGGGGATTATAACAACAGACACTGAGGAAATCCAGAGAATCATTACTATAGAAACCTGTACTTCACAAAATTGGAAAATATAAAAGAAATTGATAATTTTATGGATAGGTACCACATACCAAAATTAAATCAAGAACCAGGTAAACAATTTAAATAAACCTATAACCTTCAAGGAAATAGAAACAATAATCAAAATCCTCCCAACCAAAAAATTCCCAGGGATGCATGGTTTCAGCACATAATGATACCAGAACCTCAAAGAAGATCTAATACTTCAAATAGTGTTCCACATAATAGAAACAGAAGGAACATTCACAAACTCTTTTTATGAGGCTACAGTTACCCTGATAACAAAACTACACAAAGACTCAACCAAGAAAAAGAATTATAGGCCAATCTCTCTCATGAACACTGATGCAAAAATACTTAATAAAATACTGAATCCAAGAGCACATTATAAACTCTTCCACCATGATCAAGACTTCATCCCAGAGATGCAGGGATGGTAAAACACGTGAACATCTATCAATAGAATCCATCATATAAATAAACTGAAAGAAAAAAAAAACATAATCATCTTTAGATGCTGAAAAAGCATTCAAGAAATCCAACACCCCGTCATGATAAAGGTCCTGGAGAGATCAGGGATATAAGGAACATATTTAAACATAATAAAAAGCAATGTACAGCAAACCAACAGCCAACATTAAACTAAATGGAGAGAAACTCAAAACCATTCCACTAAAATAAGGAAAAAGACAAGGCTGTCCACTCTCTCTAAATCTATTCAAAATAGTTCTTGAAGTTCTGGTTAAAGCAATAAAACAGTAAAGGGAGATCAAGGGGATACACATTGGAAAGGAAGAAATCAAATTTTCATTATTTGCATGATATGAGAGTATACATAACTGACCAAAAAAAAAAAACAAACAAACAAAAAAAAAACCTCTACCAGGCAACTCCTACAGCTGATAAATGCCTTCAGTATTGTGGCAGGATATAAGATTAACTCAAAAAAAATCAGTTTCCCTGTTATATACAGTTCATAAAGAAGCTAAGAAAGAAATCAGAGATACATCACCTTTCACAATAACCACAAATAACATAAAATATCTTGGAGTAAGACTAACCAAAGAAGTGAAAGACCTATTTGACAAGAACTTTAAGCCTTTGAATAAAGAAACTGAAGAAGATACCAGAAAAAATGAAAAGATTTCCCATGATCTTGAATAGGTAGGAGCAACATTATAAGTGGCAATCCTACCAAAAACAATCTATAGATTCAATGCAATCACCATCAATATCCCAACACAATTCTTCACAGACCTTGAAAGAACAATACTCAACTTCATATGGAAAAACAAAAAGTCCAGGATTGCCAAAACAATTCTGTACAATAAAGGAATTTCCAAAGCCATTACCATATAATATAATAAGATAAAACTAACCATCCCATTAAAGTTGAAGAAAGCAAACTAACAAAAGGTAAAAGCTCCAAGGGAATGAACAAGAATCAGAGACCCATTTATTCACATACTCAGGAGTCACATAAAAATACTAAACTGAAAGCTGTAGCATACAGTTTAAAAGCTGGTGCAGACCCATGCAGGTCCTGTGCATTGTGCTCCAGTCTCTGTGAGTTCATTGGAGCTTTGCTAATACTGATTTAGAGGGCTTTGTTCTCCTGATGTCCTCTATTCCTTCAGTCTCTTACACTGTCTGTCTGTTTTTGTCTCTTTTAGGATTGCCTAAACTCTGAGGGAAAGGATTTAGTGAAGACATCTGATGTAGAACAGCATATTACAAGGTCTCTCTGCCTGTTTGTGTGTGTAATGCAAACCTGTGATTTTCTGTATTTCAACCCATATGCTGCTGAAGGAATCTTCTCTTGATGGCTGAATAAGGCACTGATCTGTGCAGATATCATTTGGAGTCATTCTTCTATTCTCTTTTTGATTTTTAGAGCAGTAGTATTTTGTTTTCCATTAAGCCGTATTGGGTATGGGCTCTATCCAGTGGAGTGGGCCTTAAGTCAAATCAGACATTGGTTGGTTACTCCAAAAAGCTTTCTGCCAACATTATGCTAACATATTTGCTGGCAGGACAGATTATAGAGCAAAGGTTTTATGGCTAGGTTAGTATGTATGTTTCTCTTCTGATAGCCTGCAGAGTACCTTCCCATACCAAAGACACTAGAATATAGGGATGAAGGTTCTATGTAGGTGCCAGCTTTACCTTTCCATATTCAATGAGTTGTGTGGGCACTGTCTACAGCAATGGGGTCTTTCTGTCATTTTGCAGAAAGTAACCTCTTGTCTTCCTAACAGCCTAGATTTTTGGAGATTTCCATGGGACTCTTTTGGCCTACAACTCAGTTCAATGTAATCCAGTCTCAGTACTGGAAGTGTCATTTGACGACAAGAGATGTCCAGTTGGTGTTCTGCCTCCCTCATTATTTGGGGACTTTGTTAAGATTATTCTCATATATTTTAGGAAGTTTCCACTGCACTAGATTTTTGTACCACCCCTTAAATGTTCCACAACTCTATATTTCTTTCCCCTCTTCCCATCTCTGAACCCTAGAACTATTCCCCCTCTCTACCTGATCCTCCCATTCCAATGCCTCCAATCCACCCATAAATTTATTCTATTTCTCCCTTCCATGGAGATCCATGTGTCCTCCCTTGTCCCTTCCTCTATTCCTAATCTTCCTGAGTCGATGGTTTATAGCTTGATTATTATTTCATATACATTCTAAACCATCCTGAGTGAGGTAATCCAGTCCCATATTTATCTTTATTGGTCTGGATTACTAGACAATTTTTTTTCTGGTTCTATCCATTTGTCTGCAAATTTTCTGGTGTTTTTTTTATTTTTTTAATGACTGAGTAATACTCCAATATGTAAATGTGCACATTTTCTTTATTCATTCTTCTGAAAAGGAACATCTGGATTGTGTCCAATTTCTGGCTATTATGAATAGAACAGCAGTGAACTTCATTGAACAAGTGTCCTTGTGGTAGGATGAAGTCTATGGATTCAAATTCTTGCTCTTTGTTACTCAGATATCTGCATGTTGAAAGATGCCAGGACCTCAACTGTTTTTCTATCCTAGATCACATCATATTGGATCTCTCACAGATGGTGATGCAGAGATATAAATTCCATCCTAAATTATCTGAATCATATAAGGACTTAAAATTATTTTCCCTTCTAATACCACTAGATCCTCTTCAAAATAGGTAAATGACAAGTGTTTATTGTCATGTCTGTGCATGTTCATCATTCCTAAGTTAACAACCTTTTTTTTTTTTTATCTAGGAACAGTTTTTTTTTTTTTAATTAACCTGAACTTTGGCCATTTAGCTAGATTGCTGAGTCACTGAACTGCAAGGACCCACTTGTCTGTGGCCTCCCTCATTTGAGGATAAAAACACATGTCATCATATGCCATCTTCTTTAAATATAAGTTCCAGGATAGACTGCAGGTCCTCAAATTTGCACCATAAATACTTACTGACTGAGATAGCTCCCATCCCCTGATAGCTGCATTTTTATGTTACAAGTACACAATTCCATGAGTAGTAGACATTGAAATATCATATTAACACATTAATTTAAAAGAAATAGTTTCTGACTTAATGATAAAATACAGTATGTGATCATGGCCTAACAATACCCTTTATATTCAATGTTGAAGAGGATAAAATGCTAATATAGCTTTACTAAAATTATGACATCAACTTTACTTATGGTCCATCAAACCAAATATCAATTTCCTAGATTCTTAGTAGTATGGTGATCATGTGATCAAAGATGGGCCTGAGCAATTTACTTTCTCTAAAGACTTATACTTTAGCCATTTCCCTGTGTCAATGAGTCAGTGCCCCTTCTCTCTAAATTCTGAGGAGGCTGAGACTTGTTTCATTATGTTCCCCACAGGGAGACACAGACAGTTAAACTTTCTTTGAAATGTATCCTGCTGGCATTTATTGTTATAGTTTTTAATCTCTCCTGCTTCCCTAATATTAAAATTTATTTGGTTGGTATCTCTGTTCCTTTCACCCAAATTCAAATTCAATAGCCTTCAACTAATAGAGTTAAGTCGGGCCATGCTCTTAAATAAGGAGTGCATTTGGGTAGTTCCTATACATGTGGACCAAAAATGGGAGGATTGCAAGCAAATTTCAAAACTTCTCTGGAAATACATTTGCTGCAAGGGAGAGGCCACTTGTTTTTCCCAGTTGCCTGGCTAGCTTACACCTGAAATAACCCCACAGGAACTGTATTAATTAAAACATTGCTTGGCCATTAGCTTCTTATTGGCTAACTCTTATATATTAGTTTAAGCCATCTCCATTAAGCTGTGTATTGCCACATGGCAGTGGCTTACTGGAGATTCGAACTAGCATCCATCTCAGGCAGGGAATCCATAGCTTCTCTCCAACTGTGTTTTCTTCCTCCCAGCATTCAGTTCTGTCTTCCCCACCTACCTAAGTTCTGCCCTATCAAAAGGCCAAGACAGTTTCTTTATTCATTGTCTAATGAAAGCAACACATAAACAGAAGGACCTCCTACACCATATGTTCTAGGCCATGCCTCTACTGATGATGGACAGGCGTTGTTTTGTCAGTCCTGTTAGTGTGGCAGCTTCCATCCAAATGTATCAAAGGAGGAAAGGAAACCAGCTATCTAAACTAATTTCTTTAACTTAGAAAACTTAGAAAAAGCTCGGATCTGAGAATTCATTTCCTAGAATTAAATAATAGAACACAAACTTTAGTCATAATTCCACTCTTTTCAAATAGAATTGACATTGTTAGCACAACAATAATCATTCCTCAAATTTAATTTTTAATATGTAGCTGGCAGCTAACATCAATCAAGTTGTAATACAGCAATTCAGATACATGTTTTCTTGTAGTCAGACTTAAAGGTGATCAAAGTTAATAAACACAGACTTGAGAGAGCCCATCATGGGTTTTCTAATAGTGTACACTGACAAAGATATAACACCGTGGTGGTATGCTGTCAAAAACGAAAAAGTGAATTTAAATATGAGGACACATTGTTGGAGTAAAGGCCACTTGTTTGTCCCAGTCACCCAGAACTGAAATAACCACATAGATACTATATTAATTAAATCACTGTTTGGTCCATTAGCTCTAGCTTCTTATTGGCTAACTCTTACATATTAATTTAACCCATTTCTATTAATCTGTATATTGCCAAGAGGCTGGGGATTTCTGGGTAAAGTTCTGGCATCTGTCTTTGGCAAGGCTACATGGCTTCTCCTCACTCAGCCTTCTTTCTCCCAGCATTCAGTTTAGTTTTCCCCTCCTAGCTAAGTTCTGTCCTGCTATAGGTCCAAAGCCGTTCCTTTATTCATTAATGGTAATCACAGCACACAGAGGGGACTCCCACATCAGCACATCAAGCAAACCCTAAATAAAACGACCCTTACAGTACATACCCAGCTGACTCCTAAAGGAAAAGTCAGGAAAGATAAAGAGCCTTTTCAGCTTGTAGGAGACAAAGGAGGTCTGGGAACTAAATGCAGTGTGGGATCTTGGACTGCTCTGCACCAAAAGAAAACACAATACATTAGTAGAAAAAAAAATGAGGTAATGTAGCACAGCACTTTATAACTTAATTGTATTATGTCCTTGCTATGTTCTTAGATTTGACCATTATAAATGCAGTTGAGAACATTCTGCCATTCTGACTTCTGAAAAATAGGTATTAAGGAGTTCTTTGTAATATTGTTTGAAACCTGAAATCATTTTAAAAGAAAGTTGCAAATTTTTACTAAGCTTAATAAAAGCTAATGATCACAACCATCATGTGAAAGTAGATCACAGCAAATTTAGGAAATAATTAATGTGGTTCAATTGGCGATCCTAAAGGAGAAAATTACAGCATGAACACAATTCAGCAAGGAAGCTTTAAGCAGTTGCTGAACACAATGTGCTGCTATACAGTCAAGTTGAGAAAAGCATACTCTTCAGTCTTTAAGGGTACAAAAGATATATCAAATCTGCGAATCTTAGTTTTGAGAAAGATAGAAAATGTATGTGAAACTCTACATCATTAAGACCAAAGCAGGATAATTTACATATTTTCAAGTATATATTAAAAAAAAAAAACTTCAGCATCAGTGAGATGCTTCATCAGGTATAAACTGAATTTCTACCAAGCCTGATGAGCTGAGTTCAATCTCTGAGACCTACATGGTGTAAGGGGAGAACCAACTTCTTCAAATGTCCTCGAACCTTCACAGATAAACCTTGACATGTGTGTACCCACACACGTAAACACATACCTACTCACATACACACACAAGTAAAGAATTGTAATTTAAAAATTAAATACTCTTAAGAATAATGTATCAGGTCTATTATTATAATAACTATGCTGAATGTTGTAGATAGGCAATGATGCTAGTTAAAATAAGTATGCATTTATTGGAATAGGAACCATGAGAAATTCTCATGTGATATTCTAAAGGACTAATCAGATAAATCTCAGAGTTGGGAGTCTGATCCTGAGGTCATTTATATAGTCTAAGATTCATAATATGAGAAATACTTCATATGTAGTCAGTGGTGAGAGAAATGATACTATTTTCTCCTACTTTATGTCATTTCAGTAGGTGCATCTAAGTATATATAAAGTGAAATACTCCATCAGGATATCCAATTTCCATGGGCCATTTGATCAATATTACCTCTGCTGGAGAAAATCATATTGTGCATTATATATGTGCAAAAAATCCTACTTTCTCAGGAATCTACATAGTTTGTCCTAAGAGTTATCTTCTCTCAATATCCCTGGCAGTCAGAAAGCACATTTTTCCTATAATTGTGGGTTGATGTGGGGGTGATGTATGCTGTGAATATGTTTTATTGCCATTCGTTAATAAAGAAGCTGCTTTCAGTCAATTGCTTAGCAGAGTAAAGCCAGGCTGAAAGAGATATATAGAGAGAGGAGGCAAAGTCACAGGAAAGCCATGTAGCCACAGAAAGGAGACAAATGCACCGGATCCTTGCCAGTAAGCCACAGCCACGAGGCGATACACAGATTAATGGAGATGGGTTAGTTTAGGATATAAGAGCTAGTTAAAAATATGCTTAAGCTATTGACCAAACAGTATTGGAGATAATATAGTTCCTGTGTGCTTACTACAGTTCTGGGAAGCTGGGAATGAACAAGCAAAAGTGGGTGTTTCTATACTAACGATATTATCATTTTGTACTGTGGCTACTTGTAATTGTCAACTTGATATAACCTAAAATCACCTTGGGAAGAGAGTCACAATGAGAGAGTTTCTACTGGGTAAGCCCATAAGCATAGCTATGGGAGGCTGTCTTAATTATGTTAATTAATGTGGGAAGAAGACATAGCCCACTGTGGGGCATACCATCCCCAAGGTAGGAGGGACTGACCTATATAAATAGAGAAATTGAGCTGAACACAAGTGATCAAGAGAACATGAATTCATTTGTTTCTCTTTATTCTTACCTGGGTGTGAATCGACTAGTTGTTTCAAGTTCTTGAATCCTTGAGTCCCCTCCTGTGATGGATGGTAACCTGGAATTACTGGCTTTATACAGAACAGGATGCTTTATACAGAACAGAAATCCTAGTTTCAGTTCAGGGTGCTTCAGAAGATAGCAACTGCTAACTATGATGCCTAGATTATCACACTTTAAAGGACATGAGCATGAATAATTGCACCTCTAAATCAATATGAATTTGACAATTCAGAATCAGCTGCCTTGAGATACAGTGAAAAAGCAAGTGATCTAAATGGAGTTCATGATGTGTCGTTTATTTAGAGATAGCCTATGATAAAAAAAAGTTTAGGCGCTGAGCACTTGATAGTCTAGATTTCTTTTTTAGCCATGATGACAGTATGTGCCTATAAATTTGGTCTTTTCCCCCTGTTTGATCTAAAACAAGATAGATTTGTTTAAACTCCAAAATTCCAATAGTCTCGTAAAAGTAAACACTTTCCATAGAGATTTCAGGAATGTTCAGCCTTCTTTTCCCACTGCAGTCTTTGAAGTTACTTCAAGACCATCACAGTCCTTTAATTACTAGTGCTTCCTGTATCACTTAACATTCCAGTGAGGGTGGCATGAGCAAGTTTTGCTCTATAAGTTGCCACAGTGTACCTCTTCAATTTGTTCCCCTGTTGTCTGTCCTGAAAACCAGATGAAAGCCTCTCTTTCCCTGCTTGGGGCAATTACATTTATCCCTCATCACTCAGCTTTCCCAGGCCTGACATTCTCTTTACACTGATATTCGATACTACAGGTTGTGTTAGATAATTTCCTACAAGCCAAGCAGGAGATGTCGAAGCACCAGGGATTTCTGGGTTTCTACTCTGCATGTCATAAAGGGTTTCCTGCTCTGCATTAACAACCCCAAGGAAGAAAATTGTCCACACTAGGGGGGCTGGATCTCCTACAAATAGCAGAATCTTAGGACGAAATAGCTTGGCTTTCCTTATTAGAATTACAATGCTAGCACTCTATAACTAATCCTAATTATCCAACCTCACCTTAATAAGCTCGGATTACTCTCAGAGGTCTGACTTTAAGGAATTATTTCATGGAAAAAAAAAAAAAAAACTTCAGGTGGAATTTGTAGTCCTAAATTTGTTGGTACAGAAAAGTTTTGATTTTTAAGGTTTTTTTTTTTTGTGTGTGTGTGTTTGTTTTGAGATTATAACATAATTACATCATTGTCCCTTCCTTTTCCCCCCTCCCAGTCCTTGCATGTTTCTCTCTTTCAATTTTGTCTTCTTTTCCTTTAATTGTTATTATGTGTGTGTGTGTGTTCCTAAATACATAAATACACCCTTATCAGTCTGTATAATGTAACTTTGCTACTTGTATGTATGCTTTCAGAGCTTAGTGTTTGGTATTAGAAAACCAAGTGGCATGCTCATTCCTGGCAAAGACTATTTTTCCCATCCTCTGCATTTCTCAGTTGCCTGTCATTGTTTGTCTAGGGTTGAAGCCTAGAGAACTTTCACTGCTTCCACACTAACGTATACATGGGTGCCATCCTTTTCAGGCCATATTCAGACAGCCATGTTGGGAAGACATGGACATAGCTTCTGACATTCGTAGGAGACACAATCTCACAAAAATCTTTTTGTTCATTTAGCTCTTAAAGTCTTTCCATCCCCTCCCTTCCACAATGATCCCCGAGCCTTATGTATACAACTTGTGCTGTGAATCTATCATCTGGGACTGGGCCCCACATTTTTACATTTTAACAGGTTGTAATTTTCTGCAACAGTCTATTATTTATTGCCAAGAAAAGTCTCAAGATACCTCTTTTTGGCAAAGATTAAAGCATAGTTGAGATTTGGCTGGATAGAAAATTAAGTCATGGTGAAAAAAAAGGCACAAGACATTCTGACATAGAGAATTCTTCAACATTGTGTGTTCTAATCCAGGACTAGTTTTCATCTGTGCACTTTTCAGATAGAAACTGAATTCCACTGGGATTCAAGCCAAAGACATGAGATTGTCCTCTTGGCTGTGATATTTTATTACTATTGGGAAGACACCCAATTCTTTGAGATTCCATGTTCTTACTGGAAAATAGGAGTAACACCCAGCACAAAGATTTTTGGTTATATTTAAAGAAGGCAATTGAAAAGAAAGTCTTGTAAACATTCCAATGGTGTCATGTCTTTGTCAGTTACCGTTGCAATTTTAAAGCCCTTTAAGAATCATTATGTCTCAACATTTCTGGGTAGTTTGGCTATTATGAAACTAATTCAAAGGTCTGAGACGTGGCTCAGTAATAGACCACATGCTGTTGTGTGCTGAGAACTGGATTCCATCTGAGTAGCAAAAGAAAAATGCAATGTCGTGTATGTATATGTATGAGTCACAACTTCCAGTTATCACACTGAATAAGTCATTCAAAATAGGATTATTCTAATAAAACATCAATATCTCTATATCAAAGCACAGATATCCATTAGGTGGCATAAATAAACATTATGTATTTTCATAATTACTTCAGACAAGGCTCACTTTCAATAAAAATACTTGCATATTCCAGTACTATATTTATTCATATTTTGGAGTTAGAAATGAGAAACTTCCGAACTTTTTTCCTTTCATACCAGCACAAATCAAAATTTCTTTTGAGGAAGTGAATGCAAATTTTATTTTTATAGAATAAATCTTGAATATCTTTCTGTCTGTATCAGATATGATTTTTGTGGAAGATATACAGTGGAAACAAATAGTGGATGAGAAAAGACAAAGAAAGGCAAGAAGAGCAGGAGGAAGATGAATGGGGGATAAAGAGGAAGAACAAGAAAGGAAAGCAGAAAGAATGGAAGAGGAGGAAGAAAGGGAAAAAGAAGAAAGAGAGAACAGGAGCTGGAAGGAGAAAGACTGGACTTCAGTAATACTTTTAAAAATTACTCAACAAAGAAAGATAAAGTAACCCAAGCAATGGTAAAAAAAATGTGTTCATAATTCATAAAGTTTATTACCAAAATGCACAGAGTGTACACTCAGAAGACTTCAGAAAAATCATGTTTGGGCTTCTGCAAGAAGCAAGTGCCACTTTGAAGTTACAGTAAAAAAAGCCAGTAAAATTTAAAAACAAAATTAAAAAGAAGAAAAATAATAAAAGCATTTTTCTGTCACTGCACCTCTCTGTCTCTCCCTTTCTCTCCCCCATCCCCTTCACTGTAATAAAACTCTTCACACAAAGGAAAGAAAGAAAGAAAGAAAGAAAGGAAGGAAGGAAGGAAGGAAGGAAGGAAGGAAGGAAGGAAGGAAGGAAAGAGAAGAAAATAAAAGCTACAAAGAAGAAATCTCTTAGTCCATGGTCTAGAAATGCCCGCTGCCACTAGTCCAGGTATACAGGTGTCCATCATCAACACAGCAATCTCACAGGAGCACAAATGCATGCAGCTAACATTTCCAACTGTTTCTTTAAGCATCACTTCCTGTTCTGCTTGGGCTTTTTGCCTCTATCGTCTATCACACATATAAAGCATTTCCAAATTGCCTTTAAAGGAAGCAGTTTGACATGCTAAATTAAACGGAGCTCCAGAGACATTTGTTTTCGGCAGCAAAAACAAACGCAACTAGACAAAAAAGAAAGGAAGGGGGAAAAAATGCCTAGGCCATCAGATCTTAAACCATATTTCTTTTTTGTCTGCGTGTTAAACGGCAATAATGTAAATGAATGTGAACCGCTTGGCGAGTTATGAGAAATTAAGCTGCAAATTGCAAAGCTGGTGAGTGAAGGCTGGCATGGGTGGGATGCGATGATAACACGGTGGGTGGGGACCTGAGCCTTCATTAGGGATTCTCATTTCTCACTCATTTCATTCCCAGTTATAAAGTCCAGTGAAATGGATCTCAGTAATTGCAAAGTTGATGGCTCCATTGGTTTAGGGGAAATGAGAACAACCATTACTTCTTCCGCTTTCTCTTTTCTTCCTCTCCTGCATTTTTTGTCACATCCACAGGATTTTTGGAAAGCTTTTTTTTTTTCTGAATTATCAGAAGAGTAAAACTCTACCATAGCTGTGACATTTGGATGACCTACAGCCTCCATTACCCTTTTTTTAAAAAAAAAAAAAACTGTGATACAATCCCATCAACAGATGACGAGCCAGTAGCAATGTTCTGAATATATAACTCCTTACACTGTTAGGAAAAGGATGGGCACAGAGAGAAAGAATATAAAACAACCCTCAGTTTGCTTAAGTAATGGCTCAAGAAGGAAACAGGACAAAGCAGAAAGTTTAGTTGATATTAACAATGACAGGGAATCAACTACAAAATCTATTAAAACACAGATATTAGCTAAACTGTATTAAAAGCTCTTTAGAAATTAAAAGTATTACGATTTCAAAACAACTTTAAATAGACTGGAAGTATTCTGTCCAGTGACCAGTTCTTCAAATTAATGTAAAAGAAACATCATGTTAGACACTCATTTCCTGTCCTGCACCAAAAGCATGTTATGAATGTACCTGCTCCAGGAAAACTATCCATGCTCTCCTCATCCCCTAAGAGTGACTATATTTCTAAACACTATCCCCCCAAAATATCTTATAATTAAAGATGAGATAAAATCATCTACAGGATGAAGTAGGTAGGGTCAGCTAGAGGTGATGTGTTGCAGGCAACCCTGCTCTAGCACCCTTTGGGGAAGGCGGGGAGAAGGCATGGAGTCAATGACATAGACCGAGTCACGTGAATAGCAAAGTAGGTAGCTGTAGGTTCGTTTATTGTGGAGATCAGGCTTATAAACCCGCCACTCTGCATCCCATTGGCTGCAGTGAATGAGGCTGTGTTGCTGACCTCCTTCTTTTGGTCTGTGGATCAGGCAACCCTACATCGTGGTCTCCAAGCATGATGAAAGAGTCCAGGTTGGACCAAGAGAAAGTCATTAGTGTGCATGCCCATGCCAGCCAGTCTATGCACAGGCGATCACTGCCCAGTCAGGCAGTGAGGCTGTTTTCCTCCTACAGTGTCGTTTGTAAAATTTCTAATTATAGGAGAAATTAACCAGAATGTGGAAATTTTCCAGCTAAGCCAATTATATCTGTCTATGCCCAAGTTGCACTTTAAATCTATAGACCGTGATCAAAGTTTCAGGATGAGCCCTCTCTGTTTTCTCAGGAGGAGGTATCTATTCATGAAAGTTCCATACTAAGTTACCTACTATTAATGTGCTGGGCTAATCTATGGCTTTACTTCTAGTATTTGTTTTGTGGAATTCAAAGCACCCATATACAATGTGTCTGTTTAGAATTACTAGGTATGTTTCACGAGTTGTTCCTTTCTTTAATCAGTATAAAACAACCTGTGGTATATCAGGAAAATTTAATTTTTCAGCTATATAACGAATGAAATTATGCCATTTATAGGAAAAATGAATGTAACTGGAAATAATCATATTATTTGAATTAAGCCAATCTCAGAAAGTCAAATATTATATGTTTTGCTTTCTGTGTGGTTCCTAGATTTTATACAGATACATAAAATGGATTAAAACTGATTCTCGCCGGGCGGTAGTGATGCATGCCTTTAATCCCAGCACTCAGAAGGCAGAGGCAGGTGCATCTCTGTGAGTTTGAGGCCAGCCTGGTCTACAAGAACTAGTTCCAGGACAGGCTCTAAAACTACAGTGAAATCCTGTCTCGGAAAAAAAAAAAAAACTGAATCTCTCTAGATCAGTGGTTCTCTACCTTACTTGTGCTGTGACCCTTTAATATAGTTCCTCGTGTTTATATTGTGGAGACCCCAACAATATAATTATTTCATTGCTACTTTATAACTGTATATTTGCTACTGTTTAGGATCCTAATCAAATATCTGAAATGCAGGATAAATGATAGATGACCTCCAAAGGGGTCATGACCCACAGGTTAAGAATCACTGCTTTAGAATAACAGAGGATATTAATGGAAGAGGTGAGAAAAAGGGAGGGTAGGGGGATGCAGGGATAATGAGCTCCATGTATAGTATACACTTGTGTGAAAACTTTAAAAACAAATTTACTTAAAAAAATCTGTCATCAGCATGAGAAAGTATAGCTGAAATGTTGGTACTCTTTATAGATGACATTCTTTTACTGCCAAGATATTTTAAAAAAAAAACACAAAGAAAATATAAACATGTCTAAGTACAGGCTCTGGAAACAAGTAAGAGCAGACTCAGGTGAGTGGAACAGGAAGACTGATGCACTTGGTACTGTCAGTGACATGGTCTGTGCACAATTCAGTAGTGTCTGACATCACAGCAAAGGGGATTGTTCTTATCTATTTGTCTTTCCTTAAAAAGACCTATGACTATGTCTTCTATAACTTTTCTGTCTCTTCCTAGAATAACCTTTTTACCAAAAACAATTAAGTTACACAGAAAACCTGACTTCTTATTTAGGTAAATTTTGAGCCCTTGAATTCTAAGATGTTATTAGTTTACCTGTTGGCTTGAGCTTACAACCAAATGATCAGATGTTTGGGTAAAAATTCTGAGGGTCTAAACTGATAGTTCTGGACAAAATAAGCATATGAACTGATAGGCTGGGAAAAGAATTGGCCTCCTGTAATTGACTGGGTCCCATCCAAACAGTTGAAAACTTTGTATAGAACAACAAGCTGAATGTAAGAGAAATGGTCCTGCTTGCATTCTTGAGGCCAGGCATTGGTCTTTTATGGCTTTTAGACTGAAAATCAGTCTTTTGTGTTCTAGAACATGCTTCATTGGCTATTCTGTTTCTCAGTCACTTAGACTAGACTTTGAAGCACTACAATAATTCTCTTGATATACAACTTCCTCAGTGGATATTAATTGAGATAAATCAGCTTTTGCATGCACATGAGCCAATTCCTTATAATGAAACTGGAAGAAAGATATACCAGATAATGATAAATAATATGAATGGGATAAGATGTGAAATAAATGTAGATATTGATATGTAGATAGAAATATTCTGTTTTTTATTAATTTCTAGAGAACTCTACTGCTACAAACCCTAGGGCTATAAAATATTGTAGATTGTAAACACAAAAATTTGAAAGTTTTAACTCCAGGAGGGCTAAGCATGTGAATGTGCACTTAACTACAGATTCAGTGGAGGGTACTGTCACAGTTTGAACTTAGAATGAACAAAAGCTTATGCCATCAACTCACAGTGCTTTTTGTAGAAGATGTAGAAACTTTGGGACTGTGATCTAGTTTAGTTTGGAATGCTTTGGTAGGTGTTGAAAGTAACAGTCTACCAGTTGATAAGTGGACCCTACTTTTTGGTTCATCAATCTATAAAATAGTTTTATAATTATAACAATGAAAAGGCCATTTC
The DNA here is from genome assembly GCF_014885135.2 of Alexandromys fortis. Taxonomy (NCBI): domain Eukaryota; kingdom Metazoa; phylum Chordata; class Mammalia; order Rodentia; family Cricetidae; genus Alexandromys; species Alexandromys fortis. The sequence goes on along the minus strand of NW_026067953.1, from coordinate 1,897,158 downwards.
ATACTACAGGCCTTCCCTACAAGGATATATGGATACATAAGAAACCATGAGCCAACATAGATCCATCCCCTCTTAAGTTGCTTCTGTTAGAAGTTCTGTTACTAGAAAGACAACTAATATGAAGTCCAAGAAAATGTTTCTCATTAAATATTTTCAAAGTAGTTAAAATTGCTTAAAGGAAAGTTTTGGCAAGTGATAAAACTAAATATCTACATTGCCAAATGCTTGATATTTGAAAAAAATTGTATCATGATCAGTAATTGTTTTTATCCTTAAGAAAAACATTGCAAAGCATGAGGAGATGAGATATAGAGTTATCAAATTGCATATAGTCGTGATTCCATCACTGATGAGAAAATTGAGATGATGTGGGATTCTTCCCTTCATGCTGTGGATATGTTTAACTACCATTGGTTAATAAGGAATCTGTTTAGGCCTATGGAAGGGCAGAACAAAGCCAGGTGTGAAATCTGAACAGATATATAGGGAGAGTAGGTAGAATCAAGGAGAAGCCATGTAGCCACCAAAGAAGAAAGATGCTGGAACCCTGGAAACTTACCAGTAGGCCACAATATTGTGGTGATATACAGATTAATTTAAGATGTAAGAGCTAGCTAAAAATATGCTGAGTCATTAGCCAACAGCAACATGTTGGATTCAAACCAGGAATCAGTCTTTTCTATCTGTGAAATTAAAGGCATGGTCATGGTCACAAAAGGACATTCCATATAACATTAAACTGGTTTATGAATTTTGTTGTTTACTGTCTCTACTGTGCTCACTGTAACAAAATTCTGTTCTTACCTGAAGTTACTATGCTATTCTAAATTTAACATCTATTTCTCTTTTTTATCTAGACCAGATTAACATGCCGTACCCTCTCTTTCTAAATTATTGCAAGTAACAGTACCTTTGGCAAAATGCAATCTCACACTTCTAAGCAGCAAATTGACATATATTGTATGAATAAGATTTTTGTAAACATAAGTAACAATTATAAAAATGTCTCCCAGTGGTACTTCCAAGAGAGGTAAACGGAGGACAGTACAGAGGTAAATTATGGATGAGTCCTTTGTAGTGGTTTGAATGAGAATGCCATCCATAAGTACATATTCAAATACTTGATTCCCAGTTGGTAAAACTATTTTAAAAGTATTAGAAGGTGTGGCTTTCTTGGAGGAGGTACATCTCTAGCCACTGGCTTTGACGTTTCAAAATCTATGTCATTCCAAGTTACTTCTCTCTAGGTCCTATGTGAAGATTATGATATAAGGTTTCAGCCACTGCTCCAAAGCCATGCCTGCCTGCCTACCTGCCATGTTTCCTGACACAATGGTTATGGACTCTAATCCTCTGAAATTGTAAGTCCCCAACAAAAATCTTATGTAAGTTTCCTTGGACAAGATGTTTTATCACAATAACCAGCTAAATAAATAAATAAGAAAGAAGAAACTTAAGCTGAAGAATAGGAAAATTTTGGATGACACAGATACTTTCACCACTACACTCCTCCTGAGAAATGTATTTTGCATCATTACAGCAATGATGAAAATCACTGTGCTTTAGAGGTCATGTGTTACTAGAATTATTCCATATGACCTTTGAAATTTTTAGAGCATCTCGTATGGATTTAGAAAAAAACTTGCCAGAGGTCATAATAGTGACCGGTAACTTAAAAGAGAAATACATTGAAATATTTAAACAAATTACATATATATTGGAAGTTCCCCTTAACTAGTCAAAGTTCCTCTAAACTCTTTTAGATTTAAAGATCATATCACAAAAGTCATACATTAAAAATTTGTGGTAAACATATACATTAATCCTGATGAATTATCCTATGAGGTACATTTTATTAGCATTCCATTTTGCATATGAGAGTGAATAAATTATTATTATTTTTTCTCTGTGTGGGATAAAGATTTCTTTATTTGCTGGGTGTGGTTGCTCAAGTTTGCAATCTCTGCACTCTGGGAAGTTGAGGGAGAAGGACCAATAACACAAGGCCATGTAGCAGGATTATATCCTATCACAGCCTCCTCCCTCCTCCCTCTAAAGTTTCTTTGCTGTATCAGACCTTAGTCAGGTTCCTGGGACTCTTCCCAGGCCTACCTATGTCCTTCCTTGAAAAATTCTGTTTTAGCATGGGTCCTGCCGAGTTCTTTGTAAGAACCCTCCATTTCAGTATCTGACCACCTTGCTTATTACCTGACCGGGTCCTCAGTTTCCATTTGTTAACATCAGCATGTGGCAGAGCAATCTTTGATCCCTTATACTGTTTGCAGCTTCATAAGGACAAACCTCACCGCTGTGCTGCACGGCACCATAATGTCGATGAGATTATTTTCAACTAACATTTATCCTCATTCACTCATTTCTACATCACATTCTGAAATGGGTACTAAATATTCTTTTCCAGGTCAAAATTTATCAGAAAATATCTTTTGAATTCTCGCAAGTAAGAATGAGACAATCCACCCATTGAAAATGTGATTGTAAGTCTCCATTGTCTCTTAATTTTCAGAAAACACAGCCATATTTTCATGGCTCTCAAATGACTCAAATAGTAAAAGACATAAAAATACCAAATTAGAAAAAAAAAGAAACAAGGAACAAACAACAAACACACAAAACCTAAGTTTTTAGGTACATTTTTTTCCCGAAAATTAGAAACAACTGATTTCAAATTCATTTTCTAGACTTGAGAACTAAAGTACTTTCTTAATCAGAACTTCATCTAATAAAACTAAGGCAGCTTCACCCCCCAAAAAAGTCCATTACTTCTTATTCTTTGGCATGCCAAGAGAGAGAGAGCTTGGCTCCCAAATGCCAGCTGTTTCAGAGGCCTTGGGGCCTGCATCACCTCTAGGAACATTAGCTTTAACCTTTCAGTCTCTTGATTTAATCATACACCTGTGTAATTAAAATCTAATAGTCAAGTTTCAGGGGCAGAAAAGAAGCAGGGGCTGGGCCACTGCCATTTAGCCTAAGCAGATGGCAGACACTGCTACCTAAACAACGTGTTCAGATTGCATGGCAGGAGCTCTGTGGCAGAGACTCTGTTAAGGACCAGTAAGGAAAAGCTCGGGCCACTCAGTTCAAACACTGTGTGCCTTCTCACCTGCTTCCATGAGATAAGGTGCAATGCATTTTTAATATACACCTTTATCTCTCCTTGACAGTCAAGAGGATTTCCATGCACAACCAAACCATAAGGTAAGCAAAGCTAATAGGTTTGATTTGTAGACAGCATATGGACCTTTGGGTACAAATTAATGTATTCTTTTTTTTTTTATTTTGTTGCCTAAAGCGTCTCAAGTCCTGAGAAAGAGCTTTCATGATAGAGTTTAAAGATGCTTCTTCAATTTGTTTAAGGGTTGTTAATAGCCAGCTGTTATTTCAACATCTGGTTGGAATTTATTTCATGATTTTACCAAGCTGACATCAGCAGCATATCCTGCCTTGTTAATTGTGTTCTTCAAGGTATGCTAATATCACAGTTTATATACACTGCATTTTTATCTACAAATTGCAAAGAAAGATATTCAAAACTCTGAAATATGAGATAAAGCTTAAAATTTTCTTTTAATTGCCCAGTTTTACCCTTTGTTTGATATTAATAGGCAAAGGTAGCATAATTGGTTTATATCTGACACTAGCAAGCATCTATATGTTCATCACCCAAACATTGATTAATTACAATATACAGATAATATGGTATCATGGGTGGTTATTTTTATATTTAAAAAATAAGAATAGTTCACAATTACATGGAGAAAATAATCTATAAATTAATAACACTTCTCATTTATTGAAAATAGACTTTTTCCCATACACTATATTCCATTATGGTTTCTCCTCTTCTTACTCCTCCTACTCTGTGAGTTCATAAGTTTGTCTGTCCCGCAGTGTTAGGAAGGACTGATGTTCTTCATCCTTTCTGGCTCTTACCCCCTTTCTGCTTCTTCTTCTTCTGCAGGATTCCTTGATCTCCTGAGGGTAGATATTTGATGGAGACATACTCTTTAGAGCTGTGTGTTCTGAGATCTCCCATTTTCTGCATATTGCCTGACTGGGTCTCCATTTTTGTCCCCATCTTCCGCAGAAAAGGATTCTCCATTGACTGCTGAGTACGGTGCTATTCTACTCCTCTTGTATACTTGCTTTTCTGGATGGTTTGGCCAGTAGTTGGCCCACTACACCTGTAGTAGTTGGAGAATAAGATAAAGAGATGAATAAGGGAATAAGGAAATAAGACAAAAGGGGAGAAAGATTGGGGGAGAAGTTCACTTTGTTATTTTTATATAGACAGAAGTTTTTGTCCTACCAAGTCCTACAGCCATTCGGTCACAATAAACACACAGATGCTTATGTTAATTATAAATTATTTGGCTTGTTGCTCAGGTTTATTACTAACTAGTTCTTATGACTTAAATTTACCCATAATTCTTGTTATGTTTAGCCATATGTCTTGGTACTTTCTCAGTAAGTTATTCTCATATTGATTGCTCTGTGTCTGGCTGGTGACGGTGTCTCTGTCTTTTCTCATCCCAGAATTTTCCTAGTCTATTTGTCCCACCTATACTCCCTGCTTGGCTACTGGCCAATTAGTGTTTTATTAAGTCAATATGAGTGACAAATCTTTACAGTGTATAAGAGCATTATCCCACAGCATTTTGGAGATTGGAGCAGAGAGGGAGGGGAAGCCATAGCATCTTGTCTGCTACAGAGGTGGGGATGAGACTGGGAATTGGATTTGGAGGAGAAGATAGAGAGGTAAAGACCTGTAGTAAGCCTACCAGCTTTCATGACCAGTAGCTAGATGATATTATAATAGTGGTCATAAACCCACACTATGCATAGAAAGACCATAAAATAAATCACCATTCTCTTCACTATAGCCCCTAAAAAGTATTTATGTGTATGTGCATGTGACTCTGGGTGTTTAAAAGTCACAATATACAGATAGTTTTCCAGAAGGTCAGAAGAGGGTGTTGGTTTCTGTAGACCTGGAGTTGCTGATTATGGGTGCTGGAACAAAATTCTGGTTGTTGGAAAGAACAGAAAGTGTTTTAAACCACTAAGCAATCTTGTTGGCTTTCTTGCTGTAGTCATTTTACCAAGAACTCACCAGAGCAAATCTGAAAAACATATCAGTGGAAAGGTTTTGTTTTCAGGAGTATATTGAAAATGTTATTCATATTAAATTATTCTAATTTTTTATCATATAACATTGAAAGACATATGATAGATGACGCTAGCTCAATTATTACAAAGTCAGTTTTACTTGATCCAGTACTTGAGACTGAATTGTGAAAGCACATCATATTGGTCCAACTATTAAAGACTCAGGTCCTCTGTATTCAATTTTAAAACAAAGTAAAAATTTTGTTGCTACATCTCCCTCATCATTTCTTAGAGAGCTTGATACTCAGCCCTGTCCCCATGACTAATAGCAACACACAGAGAAGGATCCATAAAGGTAGACTTAGCCTCAACACATCCCAGCAAAACAGGTGAGAAACGGAGTTTCAAAGAGCACAGAGGTTAAGCGACTCAATCAAAGTATCCCTGTGGCTGAGCACTTAATAAAGTCCACATCTCCACATCTCAGGGCAGAATCTCTCCAAGGCAGCTTTGGTGAAGCAAGCACAGTATACTTGGATCTGTGTTTCTTTCATGTGCTTCTAAGGAAAATACAGCAAGCCAGAGTAGCACCGGGGAGAATACTAATAGGTACCATAGCAGAAGAATCTTTAGTTCAGCTAGTCATTTCCCTTAACTTTCTAAACGACACACTTAAATTGTTCTTCCAGAGAGCTCTTGCTGGGGAGTTTGGTTTAAATGACTTAATGGGGCACCCTCAGTGATTCACTACGTATTCTTCACCCAGGCATGATTAGGTCAATGGAACTCCATTGCTGCTGCTGGAAGATTTGTCATCTAAGATAACCGCACAGGCACCTTTCCAAGTTCCATTTACTCCATGACAGAATGACTTTGTTTTCTAGGTTGCAACGCTCCTCAACACTGAATTCAAATAAGTAGACTATATGTGCTGTGCTAGACCCTCAAATAGAGCCTGAGTGGAAAGGATATGTGTTCTAAATTCCAATGCACAGCTAAATATCTAGAACTCACCCCCCTTATATCTAGTATATGAGCTTCTTTTCAAACAGTGCATGTAGCTGATGGATATGAGAAAGAGGGAAAAATCCAGTCATAGCCTAGCTATAGAATTTGCCCATGAAGAAAAAAAAAATCAATGTACTATATAATAAATAGAATCAAAGTTAAGTGATTTTTAAGGTGCTTTTATATTGTTTAATGGCCAAAGTGCTGTGACAACCTGTTTTTTTTCTCTTATGAAAAGAATGGCAATAAATTTGCAAAGAAAAACCTTTTCAAAATAATATGTCGAATAATAGGTAATTTGTAAAATTTGTAAACCACTAAAAAATAAATTCCTGGTTTGTATTTATTCTAAGAAACTTAGTCAATGTCAGTAAAATCAAAATGTTTAAATCCTTTAATAAATGAAGATTATAGTTAAGTTACAGATTATCAGATAAGCTAAGAAAAATCAGTTCTTATTTCATGGGTCTAATAATATTTCATTATGATATTTTCAATCTAAACATAAAGAAAGGTGGTCATTATGTTGTTTCTCTAATTGGATTCAGAGCACTATAATTTAAAAAAGTCTAAAAAATTATAGTGATAAAACAAATACTTCTTCAAGATGAGAAATTCAAATTGCTTCTAAAAGACTACTCACCCAGAAGGGTACTCAATAAAAAGAAAGCCTGTCAAAAGTTGAAGACTTCCCTTCAATTGTTTTGAAAAGATGCTTCTCAATATAGTTGCTGCACTAGAGACAATGGCCTAGTCGTAAAGTGCTACTATCCAAGTTTTATGGATCTAAACAAAGATTTATCACTCAATGAGGCCATTGAGGATGTCGCCCTCCCTCATGACTGGATTTGTACCCCTCCTCGAACTGCCTGGTCAAAAGAAAGGAATACCACTGGTTTTGGTTAGATACATGACATTCTGATTTACTCCAATGATTAAAATATTGCATACTTTGGTCTTCTCCCTTAAGAGATAATCAAGTTAAGCCAGTAAATCACCTTGTCAAGCTTCTGTTCCCCAGGGAAAGTGATCCACAGAAAGACATACTAAGAAGAAGGAAGAATAATTATCCCTTTAAGTAGATAATGTACTTTTCTTTCTCTCCCTTCCTCTTTGTAGACTCATCTAGAACTCCTAGCCCAGCGTCTTCTGGCTCGCACGAGTTCAAACTCACAAAAGTGTACTTATTCTTTTACCTTCTTTTAATCTTTTTCCTTTGGATATTGGTAAGAAATAATTGGTACTCTGATTTTTCTCAGTCATTTTCTGAAGCCCTAACCCCTACAGCCAAGCAGCTCTTTGCCAGGCTCCATTGCAAAACAAAGCTGTTTTCCTGTAAGGAGACTCAAAAGGCCTCTCCTCCTCTTCCTTCTTCTCCATATCCCTACTCCTAAAAGCTGTCAAGATATTGAATAGCCATACCTTGTTGTCTCATTCTCAAAATTATATAAAAAATGTTCCTTGAACTTCCTCTTCTTATTCTTTATTAGTGGTATTAAGAATTCATAAAAGAGAACTTTGAATGTTGCCACTAACGGAGCCATGATTACCTGTGTTTTATCCATAATCAACAATTAAATAATCCAAGCAAGGTGATATGCATGTATAACCCTACAATTTGGTAGGTAAAAACATGAGTCAATACCCATGTCTGGCCAGGTAGCCTATTTAATGAGCTCAAGGCAAAGAGACTCCTCTTTCTCAAATATAAGATTGGTGGTACTTGAAAAATACACTTGAGTTTAACCTCTAGCATCCACACACATGCACACTTACATATATATTGGGTTGGATACAAATGCACATACACATAAATTTCAAAATACATATAGACCACCTAACAGTGACATTTGCATAATATCAGTTCAAATCCTTAAAACATTACCCAAATCAACAGTCATTAAATTAGAATTCAAATGCAATTTGGATCTTTACATAACATTGTTCAACATCCAACATGCTGTTAAAATACTTTGTTTTGCCGTATGTCTAAGAAATATTAGTGTTCTTCTTCATTACTTTACTTTCTAAAAACAATGCTGATCCAATGTGACCTACTTGATGAGCATTATTGTTTCAGTTTTGTTTGTAATGTCATGTTTAATATAGCAAATTTTTTAAGTATCATATGCATTTGCTCAAAGTCCTGGTGAGAAAGCATATGTAGGTAGGCAGGAGGTGACCATTAATACTATGTCTGAAGTTTTTTCATTGTTCAAAAAATAAGAAAGTGATGATTAATGCAAACTTTTAGTCAAAAGGCATGCTGAGAGTCTGAGTAAACCATTAACAATGTAAGAAGCAGAATATGTGTCTTCAAAAGCATTAAAAAAAAACCTTGGAAAATATGCAAATTAAACACGCATAAAAAACAACAATTAAGGAAATATTTAGAGATTAATGCTGGTTTGGTAAAGTGATAGCTATAGGTTCTCGTCCAATTGTTCAGTGCCAAATGATCAACACTGAAAACACATACATACATGTAACTGTATACAGATTGATTATGTTGCATTTATATATTTAGGAATACACAACACACACACACACACAAATGTAACAGCAGATTTCAAGATGATATACATTTGAATGAAAACACGAAGAGTACAGAGAAAAGTTTGGTGGGAGTAAAGGAAACAGAGAAATGATATAACTATCATGGATTACCAAATAATTACTTTAAACACATCAAGAGATGGTATAAAGAAGAGAAAAGAATAAAAATAAAATTGCATGTAAATACATCAAAATAGTCAAAGCTTAACAAGTCAAAATATCTTTCTAAGAATGTGTCATGATTTTATTAAAATATACATATATATATATAGTTTTTTCTAAACTATATATAAATCAGCTAAGCATCAATGGCACATATATTAAAGATGTATTCTAGCAACTAAGAGAGGTGTGTAAACTCTATAGTATAGCCTATATTATTGTCTATCCCTTGAAAATTTAAAGTTTACCCAGATGTGCTTTCTCAATGGAGTATGTGCATTGTAACAACTTCTATCTCTTAGGGTACTTCCTTATTTCTCATTTCCTGTGCTCATAACCATGCCATCAGCAGGGATAACAGACACAGCCAAGGAACAGACTCTGATAAATTTTTCAGCTCCAGATTGAGGTATAATACTCTCTCTACTGAGATCACTTTAAATTTCTTCTGAGAAATGTGGAATATACTTTGTCTCTTTCCCCTTAATGTTTCCACATGATACTAATATAAGAGGGGGGTGGAGCCCCATTCAATACTCATTACTCTAGACCACATATCTTGTTCTTAATGGCAGCACTCTCAATATCCAATGGTACTTTCATTGAAATGGTGCTATAACAAAGTCTTCAGTAGTCCATTATCATGTTTTAAATAGCTAGCTGTTTCATGCAGCTGGTGGCACATAACAGTAATGATAGCTATTGACTTAGTCCCCAGGGTCCAATATCCAAGATTTTAGCTTCTCCCAAAACCTATTCAAAATTCAGAGACTGGTGTGAAGATAATATTAATATTTAAAGAAGGCATGACTTTATTTTAAAGCCCCAATATTGTAAACTATTAATATCTTTAAGGTTTGAAATATTTTTCAAACTGTATGACCATATTCTCCTAACACTATATGTGAATTTTTGAGTCACAGTAACTGATGGCAAAGATGGCAAAAAAAAAAAAAAAGAAAACTTGTACCCCAGCATGTGCAAGCTAGAAAATGCCTTATTTTGGATTGACCTAAAAATGTATAGCCCTAGAGATTGGATGCAAGCATCAAAATAGCAGATTACAAGTGGAATAAGTTCTTTAAAATATTAGAAAATGCAACAAGAACTAAATTTATTTCTTTAGACAAATTATTCCAATATATCCCAATGAACACAGAAATTTACAAAAATTTGGCAGGTATGGGATTCTCCTGATCATTTCTTCTACCTTCTTGAATGAATTTTGATTTCCAAATTACTTATAATGACTTTCATTCTCAGCTCTCCATCTTCAGTCATGGGATGTATTAAATAAGAGACAACGTTTAGTATAAGAATATCATATAACTTTGGAGTAATTGTCATATCTCATATGCTATAATATGACTCTGTTCCCACAAAATTAATCTATTAGAAACTCAGTCTCAAACTCCTGTCAATAATCATTGGAGAAAGACATCAATATCGTAACTAATTTTAAGTAAAGCCTTCAATTTAGGATCTCTCTCATGCAACTACAGATTTTAAAAGAAGATGAAGACCTAAGCTACTATACTTACTCTGTCTTCACCATGTTAAGAAGAAATAAATAGGGCCTTACCACTTGCTAAGCAGATGCCTGTCTCATACACTTGCAGTTTCCAGTTTTCAGTACCAAACCAACTAAATATCTATTCTTTATAAATTATCCAGTCTTGAATGTTTTTGTTATAACAATAGAAAAAAAAATACTAAGGCATTATTAGTTGCTGTGGGTCAATAGTTTTACCCTGTAAAGGTTTGTTTCCTGTGCTTGTTTAATAAAATGCTGATTGGCCAGTAGACAGGCAGGAAGTAGAGACGGGGTGATGAGAACAGAAGAATTCTGAGAAAAAGAAAGACTCAATCCACAGGCATCATCCAGTCGCAGAAGAAGCAAGATGAGACTGCCTCACTGATAACAGACCTCAGTGTATTTTTTGGGACTAAATGGCTGTGGGACCTGGTGGGACAGAAATATCTGTCAACAATTAGTAATACTGATGAAGTTAAAAACAATTCATGGATTTTCGTTGGCCATTGGTTTTTACAATGGAAATTGATAACATTTTAGATTAATAAGTAGCTGCATCTGACATGTCACAGTTCAGTTGACTCTGCTCATGTATGAAATTAGTGGTTGGCATTAACACTAGAGTAAGGTCTTACAGACTTGCCAATTTTCAAGACACAGTCAACTTCTTCATAGGCAAAGGAAGAAGGTCTCATGGAGATATAGATATACCTCAAGGAGTGTAACTTCAGTCCAGAAAATTGAGTGAATGGCTATTATTGTGACTATTGTGATGATTCATCAGGTTTCTATTTGCTAACCCTGGCCTTTTCTTCAATTGTATGATTTTTCATAACTCAGGTACAAATTAAATTGATTACTGTATTCTTGATGCTATACTGATAATTCACTACTCTTAAAGAAATGAGTTGAATGAGTTTCTTTCTGTTATATCATTATTACTTAATAAAGGCAGCATCTTTACATTGTGCCTTGTGTTGCTATTTGTTCTTAGTCACACCAGAATTACATCATCACCACTTGAACCTAGAGTTCATTTCAAGAGTGATTTTCATACCTTTACCTATGTCCAAGAGAGAAAAACCCATGGTATGGTTAATATTGATTGATATCTTGATGAGATCTAAATTTTATAGTAGATAAGTGTCTGACAGCTGGATATGCCTCATCAGAACTCTTCATAGTATGTTGCGTTGGGAAGACTCACTTTAATTGTAGCTGCTGCCTGGACTGAATTAAAAGGAAAAAGTGATCTGAGACTAGGCGTTCATTTCCTTTGTTTACTGATTTTCACCAAAATGTGGCTATCTGCCTCAAATTCTTGCTTCAATTAAACCATGATGGACTGTATTCTAGAGCTGTATGAAAAAAAAAATAGATCATGCTTTCCTTTTATCAGTTTTGGTTTTATGCTTTTTGTTTATTTTTAGACTATATCAACAACACAAGTAAATGATACAGAAAACAGGCACCAGAAGGGGGGCCATTTTTTGAGATAAACCTCTCAAAACATGATTCATATACTTTTGGAACTGGTTTGAAGGAAGTCATTGCAAGTATTTAGAAATTTGGACTTGAAAATCCATTAAATACTTTGAACACAGATGATCCTTCCTGGTGAAAGCTTGGTAGGCAAGCATGCTAAGAAAACTGGAAACAGTGGTAGTCCACAACAAGAGGTTTCAGAGAGTAATATGAACTGTACTAGAAGCTGGGTTATAAGACATTTATGTAAACTATTCTGGAAAATTATGCAGCTATATGTAGCACAAATTGTAATCGGTTTTAATAATTAGCTCTACAAATATATTCTACCTGTGTTCTTAAAACTTGATGAGACCGCACCGTGCAAGTTCAGGAAGGAAGAGGAAGTGGTGCGGGTGTTTCCTGTGGCTGATGCAGGCAGGAGAGGACAGTCAGAAGGACCATCAGGACAGACAGTGCAAAGAACTCAATAACCAGGCAGGTGTGGACAGGGAAGTGAAGTCACCAACATGAGTGAATGGGGGGGGTCTTCCTGTTTCCCATTTGGCTGACACCCAAAGGCCAAGGCTCAGTGGGTAGCTGGAATCCCACCATATAGTGTGTGCTCTCACATGTGTGTGTGTGTGTTATACACACATGCACAAACACACACACGCACAAACACACACAAGCACACACACATGCCCACACACACGCACACATGCACACTATCACCTCTTGGGCAGGTTGTGGCCTATTCAATGTAAGGGACACTATTCACATCTTTGGGGATAAAAGAAGAGGAAGATGCCTTTCCCACATGTGTTTCTGTATGTTAAGTGGCTTTATTTATATTTACTGTGGTTTTATATAATTTTTTTCCAAAGAAAAGCATGATAACAGAAAAAAAACTTGATGAGACCATATTTAAAGATAATCAAATAATACATAGATTTCGATAAAGAGGAGCTTTCAGACTGTTGTATGACTACTGTTTATTTAGTGTTCCACAAAAGTCAGGTCTGCAATGAGAAACAGCAAAACCCTTTTCAGAAGGACACCAAAATAAAATAATGAAATGAAATGAAATAAGCTGTGCAATGAATAGAGTAGGAGCCATTTTAAGTTGTGCTCAAGGAATGTGCTGCAAAGGAGCCATAACTGACGAAAACTTCTTGCTATATGTTATGTGACAGGCTATATGTTATGTGACAGGAAAAGAAGTGACCTTGGGCCAAGACACCATGTATCAAAGGATCCAATTGTAGAAATAGAAATTTATTTGAAATGACAAAGCCTGAGCTGGGAATGCAACTTACCACTCTTTCCTTCAAACAGGAAACTTTCCAGTACAGGAAGAGAAAAGGTTGCAGGAGCTAGTAGGGATGGAAGGGACCAGGGAAATAGGGCCTTCTAGATACAGTAGGACTGATACACATGTGGATTTTCAGAAACTGAGGCAGCATGTGCAGGGCCTGAACAGGTCTAAAGAAGATGGGGACCCAGTGCTGACAGGGGAATTGGACACAAGCACCCATCCCTAACCTGAAAGCTATCTTCAATCAAAAACTGCTCCAAAGCAAAGATTAGTTTTCTTCAATGTAATCTCACTGGGTATACAAATCACATTTAGAGACAGGCCCAATGGTCATCAGTAGATGGCCAAAACAAAACCAACTCAATGGTATTTTTGGAAGGTTTTGTTTCATAATACTTTGTTTAGGCATATTGTTATCTTATAAGTCTTTTGTATTTTTTTTAATGTTTTACAATTTTGTGTTTTAAGGCGATTTCTATGTGTGCAAATATGTGTTTCCCTTCTGTATGTTAGTGGTTTTTCTAGAACTTGCTTTGCAGAATAGGCTGACCTTGAACTTATAGAGATTCTAAATCTGTGCTCTGGAGTGTTGGTCTTAAAGGTGTGCGCCACCAGACCTGGTTATTTTGTCTCAGTTTTAATGGTTGTTTGTTTTGTCCTATTCTGTTTGATACATTTGTTCTTAGTTACCTGTTTGCTTCATAATCAGAGAAGGAGAGAAAGGATAGCATTTGGGTTACTGGGAAAGTGGGGATTACCTGAAAGGACTTGAGAGAGGGAAAACCTTAATCAGAATATATTATATGAAAAATATCTATTTCCAATAAATATTAAAATAATAAAAAAGTAGCCAGCCACCTTTGTATGAGTTTCTCCAGGATCACTGTGAAAAGCACACAGATGCTGAAGCAACTGTGGTCCAAGGAGGACTAGGTGCCATAAGGAAAAGGCACCCGAGCTTAACAGCACCACTGACATGGCATTGGTATTGCACACAGAAGAGATAAAATATGTACAAAGTTCCAGAGCCTTGTCCATGGTTCCAAATTGCCACTGAAGCTAGACTATGTAAGGCAGGTTCAAAATTCCAGCAAGAAAGTACGTATAGTCCATTACATTAATCCGGAGCTGAAATCAAAGTTGCATTGTAGACTCCAGGGTGCTGGAAATGTCAAGACCATGAGCAGCAATGTTTTATTTGTTGCATCAGTGATTTACTTCTTCAAAACTGGAAGAACTAGTGTACATAAAAATGGATGAGGCACCTGTACTGTCAATGGGACACATGAAATTTGTTAGTTCATAGGTCTGAACTTTCCAGATTTCTGATCCTTTTCAAACAGTGTCTCAAATTCCACAGGAACTTAAATATGCCGAGAAGCAAAACCCTTTTTAATTCAACTCTAAATAAAATAAGATTGAAACTGTATTTTTGTCAGCAACAGTCCTCAATTATAAGACTGTGGGATAGTCGTTATGGATGTTGCTTGGCTTACAGACTTATCTTGAGTCAGTATTTAGAACTATTTGCTATACTGTTTAGTCCAGCTGAAAAGACAGCCTATCCCATTATTGCTGAATTTATATCTCATCATGAAACTCTATTAAAGCAATCACAAAGTCCATGAAAAGCTTGTGTTTTAATAGGCTCTGTATTTCATGTGACCTCAGGTGATAATTTAGTTACACGATACTTCTATTTTGCTTTCCTTTTTCATTGCAAGGCACTTCTGCTACAGATTCACTATTCACTGAAAAAGCCTCTCTTCTTTCAAATGTAAACATTTGGGTAGCCAATGTTCAATTACATCCTTGAGTAAATAAATCTGCTATTGTCTTAGTACAACAAAATTCAGGAAATAGAAAGTATTCCACATGATTCCCACAAGAAAATACTACAAGCCTTACATCTGTGGGGAAAGACTGTAGTAACTCTCTTGAAGAGTTATATGCAAAAACATACTAAAGTATCCCTTTCAAGGGATCAGAAATCTCCTGCTTCTACTAGACTTTGGGCATAGAAGAATTGAGTATGCCTTGTCTACTTGATTAATCGCCTATATGCCTAAGTACAAATCTTATTGTGAGGATAACTTCTCTCTACCTCTGCCTTAAAATCTGATACATGCACATATGCTTGGCAAAGCATATGTTCACTTATAGAATATAAATGGATGGAAATAGAGACAGAAACCCACATTGGAGCACTGGACTGAGCTCCCAAGGTCCAATTGAAGAGAAGAAAGAGGGAGAAAATGAGCAAGGAAGTCAGGACCGTGAAGGGTTGGTCCACCCACTGAGACAGTGTGCCTGATCTAATGGGAGCTCACCAAATCCAGCTGGACTAGGACTGAATAAGCATGTGATCAAACCGGACCCTCTGAATATGGCTGACAATGGGGGCTGACAGAGAAGCCATTGATAATGGCACTGGGACTTGTTTCTACTGCATGTACTGGCTTTTTGGGACCCTAGTCTCTTTGGATGTGCACCTTCCTAGTCTTGGATGGAGGGGGGATGACCTTGAACTTCCCACAGGGCAGGGTATCCTTCCCTCTCTTAAGACTTGGGGGGGAAGGAGGAAGGTGAGTGGGGGAGCTGGAAGAGAATGGGAGGAGGGGAGGAAGTGGAAATTTTTGAATGGAAAAATAAAAATAAAAAAAGAAAAGATTCAATCAAGTAGTTGTTCTTTTTTCTTTTTCCCAGAAATTCAAGTGAATAGAAAGAATTAGGAATAATGAACACCAATCCTAACCAGGGCTTTGCCAAAAGAGTAAATCTGAGAAATCATCACACTGACATCACACTGACTATACCAGCTTGCATTCCCACCAGCAATGCAGCAGTGTTCCCTTTTCCACACAACCTCTCCAGCATGAGCTGTCATCAGTGTTTTTCATCTTGGCCATTCTTACAGGTGATGGAATCTCAGAGTTGTCTCGATTTGCATTTCTCTGATGACTAAGCATGTTGGACAGCCCCTTTGGATGTCAGTCTGGCAATTTCTCAGAAAATTAGGAAACAACCTACCTCAAGACCCAGTAATACCACTTTTGGATATCTATCCAATGGATGCTCAATCATGCCACAAGGACCTGTGCTCAACTATGTTCATAGCAGCATTGTTTGTCATATCCAGAATCTGGAAACAACCTTAATGCCATTCGACTGAAGAATGGATAAGGAAACAATAAAGTACTACACAGCAGAAAAAATAGCAACATCTTGAATTTTGCAGGCAAATGAATGGAGCTAGAAAACAGTATTTTGAGTAAAGTAACCCAGACACAAAAAGACAATTATCACATATACTCACTTATAGGTGGATTTTAAACATAAAGCAAAAAAAAAAAAAAAAAAAAAAAAAANAAAAAAAAAAAAAAAAAAAAAAAAAAAAAAAAAAAAAAAAAAAACAGCCTACAAACCACAACCCCAGAGAACTTAGACATCAATGAGGACACTAAGAGAGACATCTTATCTCTACATGAGATATAGAAAAAGACAAGATCTCCTGAGTAAGTTGGGACCATGGGGATTTTGGAGGAAGGTTAAAGTGGGGAGGGAGGAGGCAGGGAGGGGAGCAGAGAAAAATGTAGAGCTCAATAAAAATAAAAAATACTAAATTTTCACAGCTTGCCTTCTGATACTTCAATATCTGTGTTTCCTTGAGATTGTTATATATGTAAAATTTTTCTTTGTTAATGGATAACATTTTCAGTGGGTTTTATCAAACATAAGTAAGTCATAGGCTAAATACGTTGTGGGTAGTAGTATTAGAATAATTGCCACCTACATTATGAAGACATGCACAAGATGTGATAAAAGCATTATGTATATTTAAATTGTTTCCACAGTCTTAGAACTGGCTCCAAAGCTGTCTAGACAGTAGAAAGGAAAGTCAAGATGCCACACAGGTGACACAGCCATGCTGAATAAAAACTTGCAGGAAAACTTCAGATTCCAGATACTTGTTTAAGCCAAGTGGAATAAGGCATAAGTCGCATGGGCTAGCAGGTCTCTTTTAAAGGGGTGTTTGTCAGAATGTATAATTCTCTATGTTGTAGTCAAGAAGCTTAAATTCAGTTGTAGAAGCATATTTGCCTCACTCTGCCCACAAATATTGAGATTATAAGAGGTGTTGTGTGTGTGTGTGTTTGTGTGTGTGTGCGTGCACGTGTGTTGGAGGTGGAGGAGACAAGTGTGAGTGGTTTGTTTCCCATTTTTCTTTCATAGTTTCTGTGAATCTAACTTACATCCTTGGATTTGCAAGCACTTTAAAGATGGAGCCACCCTCAAGGTGAACTATTTCTACCTTTAAAATGGATGCTGTGTTTAATGGAGGCGAAAATGCGTATGCACAAAAGAAAACTCAGCAGCTGTCAATCATTTGGATGCTTGAAAAGTAAGCATCAGATGGTAGAAACAGAAGGCACAGGATTCCTAGCAGGGCACCTATTGTTGTCACTTGTTTTGCTTGCAAGAAAGAGAATACATTTGGACCTTAAATGTTTGATGGACTGTAATGTCCGTCTCATTTTTCTCATACAGATAAACCACTTTCAAGAAAAGCTGCTTATTTTAAAACCGTAAACCACTTCAGAAGGAGAATGCAATTCTCTTTTACTCCTGTCGAGGATCTGTCAGCTGAACATGAAGACCTGCTCATAAACAGCACGCCATCCGAGTAACTGAATTTGGAAGGAGTACCTGCCACTAGAAGGAAAACAGGCCACTGTGAGTGGGAGTCTCTACCTTCTCAGCTTCCAGTCAGCAACTGAGACAATCCACACCATTCTGCAGGTATCATTAAAATAATTGCCCAAAAGTGGCTGCAGAGTACAGGCTGCCAGCTCCTAAGATTCCATTGAATTGAGTTTATTTTCTTTTATCTACCCACAACAGACAG
Source organism: Alexandromys fortis (assembly GCF_014885135.2). Lineage (NCBI taxonomy): Eukaryota > Metazoa > Chordata > Mammalia > Rodentia > Cricetidae > Alexandromys > Alexandromys fortis. The sequence continues at coordinate 1,879,083 of NW_026067953.1, read as the reverse complement.
TTGCCCTACACACCAGTGGAGTTGACGGCTACTTGCTTACAGGTTTTATGTAAAGTGATAAACAATTTCGTTTGGCTTCATTCAAAGGAGTGAGTGTTAGGTAAATGTTGCTTGCTTTTGCTCACCTGTGTGTTTATAGCAATATGGGATTGCATTCTTGAAATTACAGTCATCAGAGAAAGGTGCAATGCTCCCCAACCAACACAGGTTTACTATATACAGCTTTGCTGCGAAATGGAGGCCTCTTGTGCTATCATTCAGTTATCACAGTTATCATTGAAATTCACAGAACAAGAACAACCAGGAGAGGTTACAAAATGAAGCGCAATTTTATTTCACTTTTTGCAATAAAATAGGCAGTCCTTTGAGCTCAGGCTGGCAGCTCTATCTCTGATTAGGTTAAGGACAGTGTTTGCAAAATCTTAATTGGCATGGCACTTTGCATTGTCTGGGAAGCTGATGGAAGCAGAAATAAGCAGCCATGGTCATACTAGGCTGATCTTTTGAGACAGACACCAGTCAAAGGCATGATAAAGAGACAGGACTGGGTGGAGGAAGAAGTAATATCATGATGACATTTAAATGGAAGTCTGAGATAAGCCCGCCTCCTATCATGAAATGCAGGGCACGTTGGAGTTATTCTACTTAGAGGAAGATGCCCAGGTGCCCCTTCTCTACTTTCTTTCTGTAAGAGGATCTAACCTCTGTGAACTCTCTCTTCAGCTTGGAAGAGATCAAGGGGAGCTGACAAAAGGAGGTTTTAAGCCAATAACTCAGTAAAAAGTATAGGGAAACCATGCACACAGGCAAAGATAGCTTGCTTTCCTCACTGCTCTTAAACTGAAGTCTTCCCTGGTGTCTGTCTATTCAAATGGGCTGTGTTGAAAATTTCTTCCATTTGCCTTCATACAACCTCAGTTGTCTTTATCTCACCTGGTTTTAGTTAACTGTTGTTAAGTTTTTGTGGTTGGTGGTGGTTTTTAAATAGAATGATGAAGGACTTTTCTTCACAGGGACTTGTGAAGAATAGAAATTAATGGAAAAAAGATGGTCTCAGGTGAGCAGCAGGAAGCCAGGACAGACACACCGAAGGAATAGAGATGTAGCGCATGTGATCCTAGAGACTTATAATGCCGAGAAACAGTGAGGATCCTGGCTCATTGCTGGGGAGGGCCATTAGCCTGGTTTTTCATCATTGAGGTAGCAGAGGCTTTAGAAGTATTATAATTAATAAATTTCCTGGCTCCGAAATTCTCCTTCTCATCCTTACAAATCATTGAGATTAGGGAACCTCATACTCCAGCCTTTCCCTGCAGAATACCTGTGAATCAGGATCCCTAGCAAGTCCTTGGAAGTCACATTGAAGTCTGCTGTGCAGTAGCCAGGGCAACTTTGGCTCAAACTTTATGGAGGTCAGAAGGAGTAGAACAGGAACAACACTGGGAAACAGGGTCACACGGCAGCATCTCAGATTGCAGTGAGAGGATGCACTCTTGGTGAGGGTCCCCAAATGGCTATTCAAAGTATGACAGCAACTGACCAGCAAGACTGACAGGTGGGTGTTAGTGCAGAACGTAGTCATGAAGAATGAAGTTTGCTAGGGCCTGGATGATTAGATGAGAGAAACGAGGTTCAATGACACATTAGAGTAGGCTAGAAAAGAAGTGAAAAGAGAAGATGGCATCAAGGGTACAATGTCAGTCATCCTTCAAAGACTCAAGCAATGCAACATTGGCTTATTTCTACCACCATCCCATTCCTTTGCAAGGAGTTATTCATTGCCCCATTTGGCCACCCTTGTATATGCATGTGCCGGGAGGATTTGGCGGGTCTTCACAGGCAGAGAGCTTCTTCAGTCACCCAAAGTAAGCTAGAAAGACTTAGAGGTTGAGAAACAATCCTTCTGAAGAGCTTGGTTCAATCCTTCTGAAGAGCATTAAGCAACTAATCCACAGATGCATATGTGTGATCTTTTTTCCTACCAATGATGGCTACTTTGCAAGGATATCTGAATTCATAATTCTGAGAAATGTCCTCGAGTTCTGGATTCAGTTCTTGATGTCTGCTCTGTAGTAGGTTCTGGCCAGACGGTTCAAGATGACCAGTGCCTCCTTCGCCAAAATTGCCAAAGTATCCACACACCACACACATACACACACACACACACAAAAAAAAACCCACTTTTTTTTCTCCTCACAGAGGTTGTGCTGTGACAATATAAAGCCAGATGGTGTTTCTCTGGGTCACTTTATGAAACTCATCAATTAAGAGGGAGGTTATGAAAGGTCCAGACCTGCTTTAGCTTCTCATCCAGTCACTGACTTCTGCCAGAGTTCCTTCCATGACATATTCCTTCTCTTCATGTTCTGAGTCCATGTATTACCTGAATAGGTAAGGAGTATGAGTTCCAGAAATGTCCCATGGTACAGGATTCCTGTGTCAAGGCATTTATCTGACATAGTTTTTTTTTTCTCTTAGTCTCAGTGGTCCTGAGCAGTGAGTGCTGAGTTTATCCTGATGCCTTGTAAAATCTGGGTATAGATGGGCTGATGTGGCTCTCAAAATCTGTCCTTGCCCAAGACATTCTACTCATTCCCTGACATTTTCAAATCCAGAAACTAAATTACTAAATTAAGCTGGGAAAGAGACTAGACTATGTTTAAGTGTCTGACTGATGGTGATTGAACTCAACAGTATAAAGATTATGACAGGTTGTTAAATCAAATGGAGGATTCCAGAGCAAAGAACAAGAATGGAAATTCAAGCTCTTTTACTGACATGATATAGGTACATATAATTAGATCTTCTGTGATTCCGGTATGAGATTAAAATGTGAAAAGTCTGGAGAAGCCTTTCTACAGGTGTACATATACATGTGCAAAAAGAATCAATCATCATTTAAATATTATTTCAAGTCAAATGTCAGGCCCGTATTAAGGGCTATAACACTGCTGCTCATATGGGAGGACAGGGGATGGTGGAATATCAATAATAGTAGTCAGTTTTTTTAGTTTGGGAAGCTAAGTATTTATAGCAGCTTGTTGGTCGTTTTGCTAACTTCTTTGTCTAAATATAATTTTCCATTGTTTTTAATTAGACTGATTTATATGTATACCAAAATCACGAATGCTTTCTGGTTAATAAATGTTGATTCATCCTCAAGGTATATTGATTTTTTATTTATGTAGCACCACAATTGATTTACCTGTATTCCTGTTTACTGCATCTTGTGAGAATGTGACCAATTTCATACGGCTACTTTATTTTTAAATAGACTGCTTCCTTATATTATTTTGATGCATAATTTTAGAAGAAAACTGACATCTGGAAACAGACTTTATAGTAATGAGTTCATTGATAACAACTATACTTAACAAAATAAATTGTTCCAAAAGTGCATTTCTTCAAAATGTAATTGTCTGTCACTCTAAAAATATTAGGTGAGCTTAATAATAATGGGGAATCTTTATACCCTTGTGATTTCACCTCTGATTTTCTGTTGTTAGGTAACAGTATTAATGTTTCTAAACTTCCAGGCAAAATTTTAGCCTTTGCAATAAAAGTATTAATAAATACTTTTATTAAATCTCATTTATTAAATTACTTTAAGAATATAATTTGATCCTGCTTAAAGGAAGCAAAATAGTTAAGCACTTTGAAAAATGTTATTTTAATAATTTGGTTATCTTTTATCAAGTTTCCTTACAAAAGTAATGAAAGTTTTAAAATTTCATAACAAAGAGCTAGCTTATTAGAAATATGAGTAATAGCTTATAAAAGAATAGGTAATGATACTTAAAATTTTTTGTCATTAGATAATTATAAATTATTGGAAAGTCTACACACTAAATATCCTTTAAAACAATGTTTAATTACTGCTCCAGGTAATTACATCACACAGGTGTGTGATGTGATCCAAAAATGTCTGTTTGTAGACAACTATTATAAAGTCTAAACTCTTTAAAATTAGCGTCTCATTGTTATGTGTTCAACAGTAGTTTTTATCAATATACTGAAGATGTTGGGAAAGAATTACCTAATTATTCTGAGAACTTGTTCTATGATTTTTTTTTAAATGTATTGTTTCCAGATTTGGAGGATGGAGTGGGAGAATTGATGATAAAATCTGTTCTGTTTATTTTAAACTACATGATTTTGATTGAATAATATCTTTTGTGTTATTCTCATAATTTTATGTCTCTAAATATGAAGCAATTTCCAGACTCAGACATCAAAGACTTTCAGAAATAGAAGACAAATTTGCCATTTCAAGGAACTCAAATGAGGTTTTTATTCAATGTACTTTATAACTAAGTCTCCTTAGTTATATAATTTTTAGTTGGAACTTCAAACAATGTTTTCGATTGCTTTTTCTCCCTATTGCAGCAGTTTTTTTGGCTGTGATGCCTGGCATTGACCTTTTCACATCACTGACTCTATTAAACTTTCTGAAGTATTAGTATCCTATATCACATGTGTGGAAACCAAGTATTTAGGGTCCTGAAGAATCTCACATGGATTCAAAGTCACAGTTATTTGAGACTGTATCACTCCTATTGATTGTGAATGTGTATGTCACTCCACTAGCCTGCCTATTTTAAAATTAGTCTTTATTTTTATTTAATTTTTGTATTATGTGTATGTACATTTACCACTTGTGTGCGGGGGCCCATGGAGGCCAGAAGAGGGAAACCAATTCCCTGGGAAGCACAGTTCCAGATGGTTATGAACCTCCTGGTGTGAGTACTGAGAAATGTATCTGGGTTCTCTTTAAGAGCAGGAAGTACTCAATTGCTTAGGCACTGCTCTAGGATCACTGGCTCATGCATAACATGTCAGACATTATAAGAAAATCAATGAAACTGACTGCATAAATATTCTCTGTATATATCCTTTATGGAATGTTAGTGATCGCTGATGATCTTTATAGAAAGGCATGAGCACAGGACTTCTGAGACCACAACAAACTCTTCTGGTTTTTGAGAGCAGGCAGCCAACAAGACAAATAAGTGACCATACCCATGGTCCAGTAAATAGTTGGCTTATGTTGAATAAATTCTAAAAACCAATTCCACATATTTTACAGTGACTGGCATGATTATGTTTTCAGTATACTCAGGCATTGGGCTTGTGCTGTTATTGTTGAGGAAGGCAATTTAATTCCTCAATCCAGTTGAGAAAAGCAATGCATAAATGTGCTCTTGGTCCACATTACTACAAGCTGTGGCAGAGATCTGAATCTAGTTCTAGAGAGCCTTCACCCAGAAATTAAAGAGATCTGTCATGTTTGAATAGGTCAGCTTTCTATGCGGTAGTCTGTGTGTCTTTAGATTGGTGCTTTCATTCTCGTGGGAGTGAACTCCATTACAAAGCAATTCACTTCAGCTTCTCCTTGCCTCAGAAAGACCAGGGAAATTGACAGTCACCCTACTAGTGAGGGCCAGTAGGCAACGAAATACAAAGAACTGAGGGACAGCCGATCAACAGTTGTCCAAAGAGGGTAGAGATTGGTTCTATTGCCGTATATAATGCTATTTCCTTGGATAGGTGGCAAATGATTTTATTGTAATCAGTTGTACAACAAAATTAAGGGTAAGAAGAAAAATACATATTCAGTGTAAGAATGAAATGTCTGGCTTTCTAAATTTCTTTTGAAGAAAGAAAGAGAAAATATTGGGGAAAGGAGTATTGCTGCAAACCGTAATGAGAAATTTACATTCATTGTTATATATGTATATCTATATATATGTATATCTATCTATATATGTTCATATATATATATATATGTATTTGCAAAAACAACATGACGAGGGATGTAGAGATGACTCAGTGGTTATAAAGGATAAACATTAGATTCCTTTCCCCCACATGGCAGCTCACAACTGACCTACTATCTCAGGAAATCCAAATGCCTCTTCTGGTCAATGGGCACAAGGCATGTACATGGTGCACAGATATGCATCCAAGACAAAAGCAACATACAAATGAAAGACTAAAATATTTTAAAAGCTATATTAAAGCAGAAGGGATTGTATAGCTGTGAATTTCTACCAGAATGGGAAACTAAGAATCTCAGTGATTGCCAAGAGTAACTGGCAAATGGTAAAAATAGCACTTGCACAACCTTAAAAATACTCTCTTTGGGTTGCTACCTTGCTGGTCATTGCCATACAAGGGTAGATTTACATGTTATGGTGCCAGCATGGTAGCATAAATTACCATCAGGTCATATCAGAGTACAGCTTAACTGAAGACCTTAGGTTTCATCCTAAGCATGGCAAATAAAAAACAAAAACCCAACTTACAGATTTTAAGACATGCATTTTAAAACATGTCATATTTGTTATTTATGGTTTTCTAGCGCCTTCTGAGTGCCCCCATTCAGGGATGCATGTTGTCTACATATGCTGAACTGACTTTCCAAAATGACCACACTTATTCACATTCTGCATGATGGACGGAATGGGCTATATTTACAAAGCAGTGTGTTCTCACTGCACTCAACAGTTGTTCAGTGGTCTTCCTCACAAAGAAAGGAAGAGCCTGTTATTTCTGTGTGTTATTCTGAGTCCGGTCAGTTCTTTCAAAACAAGTACAATGATAAAAGATAATAGAACAATGGAAAACTGTCTAATTGTGATGCTGATAGTTATACACAACTAAATTTTATTTGGAAAGCAGCTACTTTAAAGGAGATTAGATCTATGAAGAATTCTTTTAATTATTCTAACATTTATTTTTCATCATAGAAAAATGGCTATAGGTCATCTTGTATTGAAAAACAAACAAAAAAACACAAAATATAGGGCTAAGTGTCATTCATTTGGTGTTTCCTCAGAAGCAAATACTATGCCAGATGCTTTGTATGTTGGCACTTGTATGAAATATCATTATCCACACTAACACAAATGGAAATAAATAACTTCAAATGCAAGTTATTGGTCAGGTGAGTTGGCTAGCTAGTAGTATGGTCAACTTTCTCAAATTAATCAGAAATTGATTTCAAGTCTGACCTTTTAATTATCACTGACTGTACCTTTTCACAGGGAGAAATTACTTCTAGGAAGGATTATATATTCCCCATAGATGGAAACGAGACAATACAATGTAACTCTATTAGTGATATTTCTGTGTTTTTTGTCTGGGCTGTGACAATGAATAACAAACAATGGTCTGCTGTGATTTTACTGCTGAATATGAAAGTAACATCTACCTATGCTTTTCAAATGTGGAAAACTGATTTAAACACCCAAAACTGTCAGAATGTTTGATTTAATGTGGACTGGTGCTCTGTGGACTTTTCATGTCTGTGTCATTGAATTGCAAGATAATTTTAAAAGATATTCTTTTATAGGCCTTTATTCCCAGAAACTACTTCAGAGTTTTAAATTTGCCTGTAGCTTAAAAGGAAGTTCTTCAGTTTGTTAACTTGATCACTCAGCTCACCCTTGGGGCATAACATGATTCTATAGAAAAATTTCAAATCAAATACATGGCCACAGTTTTTCCTATCAAATATATATTATTAGGTACTCAATTTTTTTGAGGGAGGGTGGTCATTTTTCTTCTACATATAAAGCAAATTTTCAGTTATATGAGCAAGGCTACCCCGCATGTTTCAAGCCTCTATTTGTAGAAGGCATTACTGATTTAAGACTTCTGATACATATCAGGGACCTAGAATTTCACTCAGCAGTGGACAGAATGTAGGAACTGATAGAACATGTTCAATGTTTCCAGGAGCATAAGAATGAAACAACTCTATGAAAATTTAAGGTGACAATAGCTAAAAAGTTGACTTAATATGCAAAAGCATTTACAGCCATGCCTGGCAAACTGAGTTATATCCCCAGGATAAATGTTGAAAAGAGAGATCGTATTTCAAATAATTGTTTTCTAACCTCTACTTCACGAGTGACCGCAATAGATTTTCAAAGAAAGACCACATCACATTTAAGCATTGTACACACAGTGTTTCTCTGCAGTGCATAGGAAAGACAGAAGACAGCCAGAGGACAGAAAGGAGGAAAATAAATCTAAAGAGCTCCTGCAAATGCTGGAATAAGCTGCATCCATGAATCGTGAATTAAACATAAATATGAGAATCCTTGAAGGATGTAGAAACATGAGGAATCTGGGCCATGTGTCAAGTACTTTCTTTCTGGGAGAGAGTTTGATGCATCATATAAATTCTCCTGGAATATTGTACTATTCAGCACCCAAACTTTCAGCAAATATTCAATGGATGGTAATAAAAATGAAACAATAATGGCTGATAAAGCCAATCCAAGGAGTTCAAGAGAATCCAAGGCTGTGTTATATATCATTAAGGAAACATTATCCCAATAGAGAGAATTATAAATCACTGAAATAATAAGAACCATCTTTCCCTGGAAAATACTAATATGCACATCTGTACACAGGAATTAGTATTGGTGTCCACTGAAAGTCAGCAATAACTGTCATCAAAACATTTTAAAGATTGAATAATATTTTATCCTGCACGTCAGCCTTCAGGCTAGTCAATTTACTGAAGATTCTATGCAGTCCTGCGAGAAGCTAAATTCTGCCTCCATCTGCAACACTCAGGGTTATGGACCAAACACTGAGATTCTCTTGAAGTTCAGCTGTAAAATCTGGAAAAGTCGAGATGAAGGAAGGGAGGATGAAGGGAGGGAGTTAAGGAAGAAGGGAAGGAGGGAAGGAAGGAGGGAGGAAGCAAGAGCACATTTATCTCCATGTGTTTTCAATTCTCAGGTACGTTTATTGCATTTGAATGATTCATTTTCTGGTTCTTAATAGAACTTTCATAGGTTGCATGTGTAATCTGCAAATACAACTTCAATTTCTTGCTGTGAATTTGAAACCCTAACTCCATCCAAGCCCCTACTTGTCAATATGCTGCCACTTTGTGACAGTTTATGATACTTAATGAAAAATGCATCATCTTACTTCCTCGCTGGTAGATTTACCTATTTTATTACTGGGGGTATACTGTTACTATCGGGAAATGATGTAGAGAACATCAGAATGTCTTTTAAAAAGTATTGGGAAGTGATCTTTGAGATTTTAAATAGCAAGTTCATTTTTCTCTGAAAGTAACAGAGGAGAATGTAGCATAGCCGCATAAAAAGTAGCTTAGGAGTAAATATTTTGGGTACACAATTTCCAGTAGACTAGAAAATAGAGGTGGTTTTTCTAAGATTTCATTGTCCTCCTCTAAAATCTCTGATGTCACTCTAGAGGCCAGACAGTGAAGATCTTAATAAATTTTACTAAATGAATGGTTCTTGTTGGCTGAGAGCATAGTTACAGTAACCTCTATAACTTGTCAAAAATAAACAAGTAGCAATTAGTATTGTATGTAAAGACTTCTCAATGTAATATGACTCACCTGCTAACTCCATCTTTCATAGTTCATCACCCAGTTGAAATCCTACAACTAATAATGCTAGTTAACTGAAAAGTCATCACTTTATTTCTGATTCATTAAGCCCATGCCTGATGTGGGAGTGTCATATATCAATCTATTGGTTTCATTGGTTAATTAATAAAGAAACTGCTTGGCCTGATAGGTTAGAACATAGGTGGGTGGAGTAAACAGAACAGAATGCTGGGAAGAAGGGAAGTTAGGCAGATGCCATGCCACTCCTCTCCAGGGCAAGCAAGCAGCCAGGTCACACATGTTGAATCTTTCCCGGTAAGACTGGTGCTACACAGATCACTAAATATGGGTTAGGCAAGATGTGAGAATTATCCATTAAGAGGCTAGAACTAATGGGCCAAACAGTGTTTAAAGGAATACAGTTTCCATGTAATTATTTCGGGGCATCAGCTAGCCAGGCGGCCGCGAGCCGGGTGGCAGGAATGCAGACTGCAGCTCCACACTACACATGCCAAATTCATCAGTGGTGAAATGGTCATTTAGAGAAGGGGGTTCTGTAAAATCATTTGGGACTAATCTAGAATCAAATCTGAGTTACATGGGTAGATGAACTACCTGGAGTATCCGTCGGAAAGTACAGAAGAACAGTGAGCAATTCTTTAAAAAAAGAAGGGGGACACGAATTCTCAAAGTTAACAATCAAAATCAATAGTGTATATTGTGGAAAAAAGACTTGTGTAATTGTGTACATATTATACATATCTGTTTGTATTTCTCAAACAGAGAAGGCTGTGCTTTCTACTGTGGTGTGTACATAAATCTATCTTCTGAAATTATTTCAGTGGGGAAAAGGGGAGGAACCACCACATTATCCTTTTACACAGAGAGATCACTGTCTTTAAAAATAGATGTTGCTTTTACGTACAGTACAGGGTACGAACACTTTACAGTCTGCTTCATTTCTGCCTTCTTTGTTGTCTATGAAGAATTTCTCATGTTTCTCATTTACATTACAGCAGAAGTACTGGTTACATTCCGGTCAATTTACTCAGATAAACACAATGGGTTTTCTTTTAAAATAAGCCTTTACTGAATATATCAACAAGGTACTGTATAGTGTAGAGTGAAGTTGGTAGTTAACAAAGTGTGCAACATGGTAGGTCTCAGAGGATGCATGACATGGAATCTTCCAGCCCCTTGAAGTCCCTTGTCAGAGAAACACACTAAACACAAACCAAAATCAAATCAACATATGCTTCAAATAGTAACAGATCATCAAACTTAACATTCAGTAAATATTATCCTATGAGGGCATACAATAGTGATGCCTCATTTTTTTGGAGCTGGCTACAAATCTCACATTCCACAGACACCTTTACAAACAGCCCATGTATTATGTATGCATGGAATTGCATGTTTTATGTTAATTTTAAAATGCCTGTCGCAATGGCCTTGGTTTGTGCTCTTCTGGTGGATGTGCAGCTATAAAATGAAATACTGTAACAAAACAACCTGGTTTGCTAAAACAGCATCATACTGTGTACAAAATGTATTCTCCACAATCAGTGAAAAGCATTGCAGTTGCCAACAATTGCTTCAATCCTGCTGAAAAAACTGGAGAAGGGTGTAGATACAGCTTCCTACCATTATTTATCTTAACTAAAAAAAGAAGCTAAGTTTGACAATATTAAGAATTGAGACTTGTTGTTTTTGTTTTTGTATGTGTGTGTGTGTGTGTGTGTGTGTGTATTGTTTCCCTGTTGTTCACTCTTCCTTTTTGCTTTCCCATTTAGTTGGAGAAGCAAGTTTTGAGTTTATGTGTTATTCTCAAGTTCTAAAGCAACATCTAATATCCCCTTTTGATAGGTCAGAGATAAACCCTAGAAAAAGACATTGATGAAAATTAATCACCTCACTGTCAAAAGCTGCAGGGATGCTGCAGCTGAAATTTGCTGATCCAGTGTAGCACCTGCCTCTGAAGAAAACAATGGTGCCTTGTATTTGAAATGGATGCTCTCCTCACATGAAGAGTTACGCTTTCTCCAGGGAAGAAGGAAGTTCTGGCTGTGTGGCATGACTAAGACCATTATGACCTCCACTGTTTAAAAAACAGAGGTGTAATATCAGCTACACCGTTAATACATCTTTTTTTTTCCAAAAAGATCACATTACAGTTACTTTTTTCTATTTTACCCTTGAGAGAAAATGTCTAATATTGTATCAACAAACATCTGGAAAATTAGAAATAGCATTATTTCTCACAAAGGGAGGATTATTCCACTTATATTATAAATAAATAGGTAACACCCTTCTCATGTTGTCTGTGATTGTCACAAGTGTTGTACTGCCTAGCCAAGGAAGTGACTGTGTTTAAGTGAAACCCAGGGTCGCTCCAGGGTCATATGCATCTCTGTAAGCAAGGAGGTACTGGTGATTACCTTCTGTTTAATCACTGATGACATCTGTGTGACCTTGATTTACTTTTTTCTTTTGCAATGTCCTCTAGTAGTTACAGTTATTGTACTGACAGGGGGGGGGTGAAACTATCTGAGATAACTCAACTTTAACTCTTAACTAATCACCTCAAAAGAAATAATGATGAGGCTAAGAGAGGACCACACACAGAGGAGATATAACTGCAGGACAGTCTCCTGACTAATGATGCCAGCCAAAATATCATCCAGTAAGGACTGGTGCTCATCTGCTTTTGTAAAAGTGTCATAAGCTAGTACAGATTACACGATGTGATTTTCACTCTGATGTAGGAGTCCTTAAAGCACACTTCTACAGATGGTAGTCTGATTTTCATGGCAGATATCTTTGCTATGCTGTTCATAAGATCAAAATGAAGATCTTTTTTTTTTTTTTAAACACCTCTACCAGAGCAATTTTGCAAGCAACTTAACCATTGTACATGACTGGGTCTCTTCAGTACCACTTCAACTCCCTATAGTGTTGTGGTTGCCATTCAACATTGTGGGAACCATGCCATCTTTCTCCAGGGACAAAGAAAAGACATTTCCATAGTCCTGAATCCCACTGGAAGTTAAACATACAGTACGAACTGACAATACTGATTATCTTGTTTATAACAAAATAAAAATCTTCAAAAATCAAAGTACCATTATATTTTTCAGCACACAGTTTTACCTACAGTGAGATGCAAGAGGAAAGTGAAAGGAAAGCACTCAGCTAATACACGGAGCCCCATATCACTGTCCTGATTTTAGGTGATGTAACGCTCCACTGATCACCATTCCAGATGGTCTTATTCCTTCACTGTGTGAACCTACTTTTACAGGAACCAACAGCCCCAACCCGCTAGCTAATAGATGAAAGAGGAAACCCGAGTCACTTTAGAATTAATTAAATTAATTCATAACTATGTTCAGCTCTACCGACTGCACATCTCAATGCTTGTGTCTATAACATTATCACTGCAGTTATATTTTCTGCTTATTCTGAGGAAATGAGGGAGATTAAAACATATAAGTCAGGGTATATTATTAAAGAAAATAAAGCTCTTGCTATAAAGAAAAGCTTGCATAGCATTTTATACCTAAAATTTTACAAGAAGACACATCACAGTTTTATTTTGCTTAGAGAGAAAGAAAAATCAAGAAGAGGGTGACATTTACTTCATGAGTCCCTAAAGTGATGGATGGTTGTAAAGGAATACAGAATGAAATGCCTAAAGGTGGCTTTGAAAAGAATTCCCCAAGGGTAAATTTCTTTAAACAATGTATGTGGTCTATAGCCCTTCTACACCTAAGGGATGACAATAATTGGGTAAATTATTCATGTTTTCTGAAAATGGACTTGCTTCAAAAATATCTAGCATCAATAGTGGACATCCCTCGCTTTCATATACCTTCTGCCAGAACGAGAGAAATAATGCATTCTCTGACTTACTCGTTTTCACTGGTGCTCTTTTAGCATAAAGTTAATTATCACCCTCAGATGAACAAATTAGAGGGACATCCAGAACCGAAAAGGAACAAGTGGGAATTCTGAATGTGGAAAAGGATCAAAGCTAATTCCTAATGGAAACATAGTATTGCTTTTTAACAATACGCATTATTTTGGCCAGTTTGGTGTCTCCAGAGAATCATTGGCAATTGATATTAATATGGATTTTAATACATAGAAATACACAGGGATCATTTGTGCAACCAAGATTCGCGTCCACAATTTCTTTGAAATACTAAGTAGAGGTGGTGGAGGGGAAACAAAGGGGGAATATACAACTTAGTTACAAAAAATATACGCAAGATGATTGGAAGACAAGAATTTGAGAGGGGATATAGGTATTAACTCAAGCTATTTCAACATGATACTAACAAAGTCAGCTGATACAGTGTAAAAGAATCACTGATGTTTTTTCCTAAGTGGTATTAGTACTTTTTAAGTAAACACATCACTGTTAATATAGTCCAAATACTGTTCTTTGTTGGTCTAAACACCATGTTGATATAGCCTCAGTGAATCTACCCAAATAATTTTCATTATCAAAAATAATTCCATTCAATATAATTCTTCCCATTATTTTTATTAGCCTCTTCTAAAAAATTATTCTAGAATATAACTCTATTGGATATACTTCCACCTGACATCTTATTTGAATAGTGACAGTTTTGAGGGGAATTTTCTTGCTAGAACTGATCATATTGGTCCCTGAAGATGACTGGAATCAGACTCAGGTTTCCAATTCTGTTATCACATAAGGCCAGGGAAGCATGAAGAGTGATTTTGAAGTTCACAGTCAGAAAGCCAACCCTGGGGTTTTAAGGACATTTCAAACCTCTCAGTTTCTTTGATTTGGTCAAGTAGGCCTTACTTATCTCATGGGAACTGGATTCCTCATGATGTTCTATTTCTTGTACTGGGTCAAATTGGAATAACTACCTCTATTATTATATTATGGATTTTTCAAACAGTGTTTCTTCCAGGCCAAGAGGTATAGAAAACAGAAATAACTAGGTCATTCTTTCTTTACTCAAACTATTCCTCTTACCCTGATGAGCCCATCTGAATCTATCCTTTCCTATGACTATAGAGAAGCTATAGAGAAGGAATTTATTCTGACAGCTTCAACAGCAAAGTGGTTAATATGCATCTTAAGTATGAATCACTCATTCTTCTGCCTTGGCATTGGGTCCTCATTGTACAACCCAGTACAGTACTTCAGCAACATTTTTTTTTGTTTTAATTTTAAAAAGCAAAGAGTTACAAAACTGTTTGTAATTAACTTGAAATAGAAAAGATAGCACTTTTTTTTAAATCCCATTATATAGTACACCGTATAAATTACAGAGTATTCAAATGCACAAACGCATCTGGGTAACATTTATCAAATGTAATTTGCGTGTCTTTATGTGCACACTCATGTGTGTTCTTGAGAGTTTGGTTGTCCACTTTTCTGACGTTGGACCTCCGGCTGTTACGTATGGCAATGCTCCAGATCCGGCACACTGCTGTTGCAGTATCGCATGTTGTTGGGGATGTGGCAGTCTGTGTAATTAATGCCCCCATTTGGGGTATAGATGGGCTGCAGTCTGAAATCTCCTTTAAGGAGCTGATCGTTATTTAAGGAGACAATCTGAAAGCTGGTTTCCGTCATCTCCAGGATGGAGTTGTCCTTTTTGGTGCCCGCCTCACAATAGTCATCTTTCCGCCGGCCCCTGTTGTATTTCCACTTCTGGGAGGTGTAGCGCCCCTTTTTGTGCATATGCCAGCAAAACACGCTGAGCAAAACCACGAGCACAAAAATCACTGCACCCCCGATTAAGCCCGCCAGCAGAAAAGGGGAGCCCATGCTGTGGGAAGTTGTCTGCTCGTGGCTAGACGCAGTGTTACTGCCATTGTTCAAATACGAGGCATGGGTAGTGGCCTCGGAACAGATGGTATCCTCCACCGTGCGGTAGTTGAACGCATCCAATGGCACTAAGCAAATCCGGTAGGTGGATCTGGGCTCTAAGTTAACCAGATTCAGGTGTTGCTTCTCACCACTGACAATCCGTTCCTGAACAATTCCCCCTACAAGACTGTGGCCCATTTTCACCCACGTCAGTTTGTACGCCATCACAGTAAAGAGAGACAGCCAGCTGACTTGAATCGAAGTATCGTTAACAAAGTGGATGGAAAGCTGGATCCTTTCAGAAACAGGCGGGGTCACTCTTTCTCTGCCATCCCAGTCGGGGATGGTGGGGAGTTTCGAGGGGGTAGGAGCTAGAGGCACAGAGCCTTTGCTGGGGCTTGGAACAGAGGGAGTAGGAGACTGAGTTGTGGGAGAGACTGTAGTTGGAGCTGGGGTGAAGACAGGCAGTCCAGGGGTGGTGGTGGGACAAGACAAAAGATTCATATTCAGCTCCCTGACAGCCATTCCCCGCACTTGCTCAGGACCTTGGCACATGAAACCACGCACGTTAAGAGAAGAAGGGATATATTTGAGCCATTCGGTGACCCATTTAATACTGCAGTCACAAAACCAAGGGTTATTCCGAGCAGTGAGTTGTTTCAGGTTGGAGAGATGATCGAAGACGCCTTGAGTTAACATTCGTAGCTGATTGTTGGATATATCTAGCCGTTCCAGCTTACGGAGGTTTGAGAAGGCTGACAATGGGATGTGGTTTATCTGGTTATCCTGCAGGTAGAGCCTGATCAGGTGCGTACCTGGGAGGTCAGGAGGTGGGTGGGAGAGCGAGTTACGGACTATGGAAAATTCCTTGAGCTTGGTGAGATGGCTGAAGGTGCCCTCAGCAATGCCCTTGTTGGTCAGGAGATTCCCATCCACAATCAGACGCTCCAAGCTTGTGAGGTTCTGAAAGGCCATGTCTGATATCACTGCGATTCGGTTTTCATCCACTCTCAGCTCTTGTAAGTCTACAGGAAGCCCAACAGGCACGCTGCTCAGGTGATTCTTCGATAAGAACAACAGTTTGAGGCTAATCGCCTCTCGGAAAGCTCCATCCTCCACCCCCACTGTAGATATGGAGTTGTCATCTAGGTGTAGTTCCTCCAGCTTCAGGAGCTGAGCGAGCGCAGCACGCGAGATGGTCTGGATGTTGTTTTCCTGCAGGTGGAGGACTCTGACGTTCTTGGGAAGGTTCATGGGGAATTCATCCAGTTGGTTACCATACAGGTAGACCGTGTGCACTGACTGTACATTGTGCAGCTCTGCAGGAAATCCAGCATTATTAATTTGGTTATTGTGGAGGTAGAGTACGGTTACGCCCTCCGGGATCCCAAGAGGCACTGAGGTCAAGCTTCGCTCATTACAGTAGACAAAGTTCCTGTCACAGCGGCATACACTAGGGCAGGCCAGGAGTTTTGACACTTGTGAGGAGAGCCCCAGGGAAATGATAAGCCAAAGTTTTAGAAAAAAAGCCCTATGGCTGGTCCACTTGGTAGTCTGCAGGCCCATTGCTGAAGGACAGAAATAAAATACAAAGGGATGGAGGAAGGGATACTAAAAACAAAGGCAACGGCAAATAATAGTTAAAAAAAAAACAGGAAGCAAAACCAAAATGACTGAAGCAGATTCTGTCAAAGTCTAGAGCTTCTGTTCGAGGAAATGACCTGAAGGCAGATGGTAAAACTATCCTCCTGATGTGTTTAGTCTCATCTGCCTATGTCGCCCTCCTGCGGCCGTCCTCCATGGGCAAAACAACAGGAAGGATTTCCCACACAAGAGAAGAGTGATGTCAAGTGGTTAAGTACTGTCGACAGAAGGCCAGCCAGTCAGACAAATCTTGCTTCTTCTATAGAAAGTCAGGCCAGTGCAGAGCAGCCTAGGAATTTCTTGGTTAAACAGAGTCTGCAACCTGTTGTAGAAAAGAAGACATGAGAGTCAGTTAAGTATAATAGTGGAATAAGTAGTGTGACAACTCACTCCTGGTACACAGTTCTGACCTGGGCTGTGTGCTGGGACTCAGGCTGGTGGCATCTTAAATGATAATACTTCAGTTCAAATGATGGTTAAATGAAATACATGACTGAAGTATGAAATCTTCAAAAGGAGATGGGACTATTACAGTTTATTATTAAAAACACTAGGTAAATATTATACCTCAACCAGTACCTTTTCTTAAACATCTGTTTGCATATCCTGATAGGCAAGTGCAGCTGAAACCCTGTTGGATTTCTGGTGTCTGTTAATGAAGTTTAGTTGAAAGCTCTGTTATTTTAAGATGGAGTTGGGGAAATGCTAAGAGATTTGACAGGAAGTCCTATAGATCTAGCAACTGTAAAAATGTAACATGGAAACTATGCCAATTGAAAATGCATTCATCCTGCTTAAGAACTTCTCCCCCAAAGTGCTGCACTTCTAAACACAGATGCCATGTAATATTTTCAATATAGTAAGAAAACTGCAAATCTCTGAGTTCCCCCCACCTGCAAAATAAATGTTTAAATTCTAGTACAAATATCTTGTTTGTGCTTATGGGAGAACCCTAGAGAATGCACTATAAAGGACAGGGGCAAAGGGTAATGTGAGAAGAAGGGAATCCTGAGACAAGTATTTACATACTGCCTCCTTTATGCTGTGAAAACACACACACACACACACACACACACACACACACACCAAAAGTGAGATAATTATTTACCATCGTGCCAGTTATCAGTACATCATGATTAGAACCAGTATCATTAAAAATACCACACATATTTTTCCTCTGATACTATGATGCAACATAATTCAAGTATGAAGTCAAAGATTTTTTCTTTTCCACCTCTCTCTCCCCTTTCCTTACTGTAGAATAGCTTAAACTCACTACCAAGGACATTGACCAAACAACAATGCATGGTTATTTACACTTAAGCCCTCCATTGAGGCCTCTTGGTATAACTGAAATAGTCCGTTGTTATTGCCCTAAGTGTAGTCAACTTCAAATTGAGAATACATTTTGTTTCAACAGTTTCCCCTTTCAGTGTGAGGGAACTTTCTTGCCTTTACAGGGTGACTTTTAGCAAGGTTTGGAAAGACAGAAGCCACAATTAAAGGCAGTCAAGGAAATCCAAGGATAGCACTCCCGCCGTCTTGTTCTGCAATGTGTTCCATCTGCTTTGAGACGGAGAGCGAAAGAAGTTAATTGAAAGGTGCCAGATTTGATTTCCTTACACAATAAGCTAACATGACAGGACATGGCTGACTGCAAGTTCCTCAATTCTCACCAATAGGGAGACTGGAACAACTTGTACCCAAAGCAGATAGACTACGCTTGAAATTATTTCCTTAGCTATCTTTAGACTTACAGTTTGAAATTGAAAAAGCAGTACTGCAAATGTTATCTAAGTGTCAAAAAACAGTATACATTTATTCTGTAATTTGAAGGATAAAAAAGATCAATAAAGCTTTGGAATAAGAATATATATATCTTGGTGCTGTACTTAGCTTAACTTGCCAATGATCCTAACGTTTTCTAATACCTTGCTACTCAAGTGTGGTGGCTATCTCTGCAGCATGAGTCTGACGTAAGCTGTTGGTACAAACACGGTAACTCAGGATGCAGGGATGCAGATGGGCATGTGAGCAACAGCCTGAAGAAAAAAATGTAACAACCAGCCTTTCTTGTCTTGAATTCTCCATATAATAAGCTTTTAGAAACTAAGTTAATGCATAGCTTTTATCTGAAGTCATGTATTCGATGTCCCTGCCCAGAAAAAAAATGCATATATATCATTTGCTAAAAGCAACAAATACAGAGGTTGAAAGCAATCTTCTAAAATGAATAACTGTCACAAATATTGAATATAACATTTATGGGTAATGGTTGATAAATAATGATATTTATACTGCCGTTTGTTGTCTGGGTCACTTGAGATCAGTTGCATCTAGTGAGTCAATCTCTTATAAAAGTCTGTTAAAGGTATTTTGTAAAGTATCCTATTCCTTCCACACACGATGCTTTCAATGATGCTCAATAAAGACAGAGCAAAACCCTTTATTTGGAACAGACACACATAGCCACATAGTCAGGCAGCAGACAGACACAAAAGGACAGGCAGCAGACAGACACAAAAGGACAGATAGATATAGATACAGGGACAGATTCACTAGACAGTTTTCAGGCATGCACAGATTTAGATTCATATAAGAGATAGATACATAGACAGACAGACAAATAGATAGACAGGCAGAGAGAGGACAAAGGCAGGGAGCACGAAGAAAAAAATTAAATCTGGTTAAATAACTCCAAAGGGAAGTACTTACATCTCCTTCCTTAATGTAACAGCTATGCATTATTAGCAACTCCAAGTTAGTAACTAATGTCCCTAATTCACACAGAAGGGACCATGTGATTTATGGCCTAGTGGGGCTTAGAAGTTTAGTGAGGGGAAAGAATATGTAATCAGGGAATTAGCAAACTATTTCAAGAGCTCTGAGAGTAAAACACCCAGAAATCTGGCACTATGTCTTTGAAACCTAACCCGTGACATATCAGGAAAAAAAAAAAGAAGAAGAACAAACAAAAAAACGCTAGAGATTGGAGGGATTGGAAACAAAGAAGGCTCAAAGACCATCTGGAACTTTTGTTATGAATACAGTCTGCCTACAATCTGAATCAAGACATACAACGCAGATTAACTTGGAGGACTAAAATTTCTACTGCAGAACACTTTCTGCAACCCTTTATTGTCCTTTTAAAATGCAATAAACATTTTAAAATCATTCTATAGTCCATTTACAATTGTTTAAAGTTGGTAATAAAAACAAGCTTTATAAGATGAATTCAATATAAGGAGAGCAAACTTTTTTTTTCATTTTTTTTTTTCTGTACTCATATGGATACCGTGTGGAATATGGCCCTCGCCCAACCCAGATTACAAAGAACAGCTATACAGAGAACTTTCTGGATAAAAATGGAGAGTTGCACTGAGAGTGGAAAACGCAGCACCAAAAGCCAGGATGTACAAATGCTGTGCTGAGACAGCGAGAACCCGGTCCATCCAAACTCCTAAAGATGGCGGTGACAAGAGCCGGTATGCTAGGCTACTGGAAGCTAATTTAACCCTTTCCACAGGAACTAAGACTCAAAGCACATAGATGACGTGAAAGTTTTCTGCACATTCCTATGCCTAAGAAGTGTGCCTTTTAAATTAATTCCAGAAGGCTGAATTCCAGGAGCGCTTAATAAATTCAGACTATAAACATCACAGAACAGAAAATAACATTTGTCAATAAGCACTGCCAACTGCATCACATAATGATACCAGGATAAACCTAATAAAGTCTTCATGGTTCCAGAGCTAGCTATAGGATCTGAGTTGTAGCAGAACAACACTGAGTGTGAGGGGATGCCCATAAGAAAGGAGGCCTGGGGATGCAGCTCAGCTGGGAGGGCTTGCACACATGCACAAAGGCCTGGGTTCCGTACGCATCACCATGTAAACTGATATGCTGGTGTTCACCTATGATTCTAGTAACCAGATGAGAAATTCAAGGTCTTCCGTGGATACACAGTGAATTCAAAGTCAACCTACAATACAAGAAACAATTGTGAGAGGGAAGGAAGGAGAGAGGGAGGGAAAGGGGAAGGGAAGCAGAGAGGGAGGGAGGGAGGAAGGGAGAGAAAGAGAGAGAGAGAGAGAGAGAGAGAGAGAGAGAGAGAGAGAGAGAGAG
Organism: Alexandromys fortis; assembly: GCF_014885135.2. Classification (NCBI taxonomy): domain Eukaryota; kingdom Metazoa; phylum Chordata; class Mammalia; order Rodentia; family Cricetidae; genus Alexandromys; species Alexandromys fortis. Next base: position 1,858,072 of record NW_026067953.1, on the reverse strand, counting down.
AGATATCTGAATAAAGAAAAGTTTTCCAGGATTGTGTTCCACTCAGAACAATTTTGGAGTGTAGCAATCTGAGTTTAAAAGTGGACCCTTACAGGTGTGTTGTCCATACAGGCAGCTAGCCTGAAAATGACTTTCTTGCAATATAGAATCACCAAAGATATTAAAGATCTTGCGCACAGCTCTTATTTCTAAGCAAAAATTAAAAGTACTGTGATATAACAATGAACATGCCTTGTTAGATGACCAAGATGTGGGATTAGAGAAGGAATTTAAAAGACCGGAATAGCCTCTCCCCCATCTTGAAAATCACTCAGAAGTAAAAAGGTACATGAAGGGATGCCCAGGAGCAGAGAAAGATGAAGGGAAAAAAAAAGAAGATAGTCTAAGCAGTGAGACGGTTCCTGGCTCCAATAAGTCTAGATATGAAAACATTAAAAGTAAAAATAAGACCTACTCTAGTCAAGCATAGACTCTAGGGGTTTAAAAAGGCTTTAAACTGTGTATCCAAGAAAGACCTTTAAGTTTTGATCTGGTTACTAGAATCATAGGTGAACACCAGCATGTCAGTTTACATGGTGATAGGTACGGAACCCAGGCCTTTGTGCATGTGTGCAAGCCCTCCCAGCTGAGCTGCATGCCCAGGCCTCCTTTCTTAGGGGCATCCCCTCACACTCAACAAACAGACAAACGAACAAACAAATCTGAGTACATATTCACTACTGCCACCTGTCTGGCTCATTTTACTGGGAGTTCGAGGAGTGATTGCTAAGTGATTCCTGAAGAATAGGGGCTGCCAGACACTGACCACCTTTCCACATTAAACTCCCTAGACGTTAGTTTGAGCCAGCACTTGCGTGACTGGTTGTGTTGATAGATGCCCCTAAAACAATTCGTGATTACCACCATCAGAGGTCTGGATTAGTAGCCATGCAAACTCAATTGCAGAAGGAGGAAATGAAGAAATAACAAAGAAAAAAGCATGGTGCATCAAGGATGATCCTCCTAGAGCTTTTACCTAGAAACATTTTCGTCAATTTCTTAAGGTGGCTAGGCATGCCTACTGTAGTGATGTTTCCTGGGTAATTGACTGATGGTCTATCGGGTTATTCTCATTAAGAACTGCTTTCATGGCATCTGAACAATATGTCCTTCTCTCTCCCGCAACAGCCACACAGCGGTTGGTTTGCCATTCTAAAAGATCAGTGGGTTTGAGGTCAATCCAAATTGGCTTTGTTTTCAGGTCAGCCACTCACTAAATAAGTGCAGAGTGATAGTGCCCGGTTCCACTCTGGATCAGCTGTGTTTACAGAACATTGAGAGAATTAGATATCAAAAGGATAACCGGGGACCAGCGGCAATTAAGCACAAAGTACATTGGTTTAAGAGCATGGGAGTGTGCTGAGCAAGGGGTCAGCTCTGAGGACATATAACCTCAAACAGCATCTAGTTGTTCTCTGGGTTAACTTGAGCAGCTGTATTCACCTCAAACCACCTAGATAATCCAGGTAAAGTGGGAGGAAAGAGTACCACCATCTCTTAACATGAGCAGACAGAAAATGATGTACACTCTGCTGATCTTCCCTACCGATAGTTTAGACAGCAATACTTCATAAATCCGGGAACATCTGCTTCTCATTTGATAGAGGTACTATTCTCCAACCCAGACAACTTCACTTTCCTTCTTCTATTCACTGATTACAGATTTTCTCATTGGTGTTAGGCACATGCCTCTTCCCAGCCACCAGTACTGTAAATGTATGGACGCATTTCATGGCTGATGGGTGGATAGGAGACATGGTTGGAACCTGAGTCCAGACATGAGCTGCAGGGCCTTGTTCCTCCATGCAGTCTCCTTGTAGGCAGAAGCGTCTCAGCTATTGATCTGGACTATTGCCACAGCACACACACTTGCATGTGGCAAGCATTTATGAATTCTTTATAAAACAAATGAATGAATCAAAGAAAGACCTTCGGATATTGATCTGTTTGAAGAGGCAATCTGTAAACCTCTTTCAGGTCTTCCATCTGAGGTTCCATTAAAAAAAATCACAAAGATAATATTTCAAAATGGCTTTTATAATTTTAGCTACCCCAACCTATGCAGAACTACTGAGTGATAGACAGATGGATGAATAGTCCTGAGCACTAAGAAACTAGGTGACCTGAGAGACAGGTATAGAGCATGCATCTGGAAAAGAATTGCAAATTCCGGCAGTACTGTACTTGCTTTACAAAAATGACTCTAAATTCTATGGTCTTATTAACCCATACATAGGATCAGAGTGAAATATTATTGAAAAGTAGGTTCTGTAAGAAGCATGTCAGTACCTAATGCTTCAGTTCTATGAGGTGAACCAGGAGCTAGAATCAGGAAACTTTTTCTGGTGTACTATAAAACACGTCTTTCTGATCACATAATACAAATACCTTCTAAATATTTACAGAAATTCATTGGGACTGTTCAAGTGACCTTTAATCACATAGCATTTTATCATGCTACACAGTTAGTATCAATAAAAAAAAAATAGGCCAGTATCCTCAAGAGCTAGAAAAAAGCCAATAGGAAAAAATAAACTGAATCCAAAAATATAAATATGGCCTACTTCTCCACCAAAATATTTTACCACACATAACATACATATCAGAAGAGAAAATCTTATGTCCCCTTCACAAGGAGAATGCAGATTTCAGTGGGTTATACAATACTGATTATGCAAATGAAGTGAAATTACATACTGTGTTTTTCCAGGTGAGTTATCTGGTTTTGAGTTTAAAAAGATGAAAAATTCATCACACAAGTTCATTTTGGAATCCTAGGCATGCTTCTGAATGGCAATGGTGTAAGCTTCTGCTCTGAATAAGTAGGTTTTACAATGCACACTCTCATCCCCCAAGAAATTGGTCATACTGAGGTGTCAAGGCTACATTCTGGAGAATCTTTCTGGATTTGTAAAATGAGAAGGGAAAAAATCCTTGACCCTTTCTGAATCTCTCAAGGACATTCTACCTTTCGAACATGATGGGATACAGGTTAGGATCAAGCCATTCTCATGCTTAAAATAAAACTGTAGAGAAGTATCATATCCAGGGTGGTTGTACAACACACAGAACAAATTATTGAAAGGAAAATACATTTTAAAAAAAACATAGCAGATTATAGAAGCCTCCATGTATGGGGATGAGGAAGAAAGTGGAACAGACAGATACTAGTGATTGTTTAAGAAATCACATAGTTATGTAGACATACAAGCAGGTCATAGTCCAGGTTATACACAGTCAGAAGACTGCTCCTGTACTTTATCCCAAATGTAAAAAGATTGTTCACTCTGCACTCATATATACTGTCAATTGACTTAAGCTATTTAATTCTAGGGAAGGGGGGAAGGAGGAGAGAGGAGAGGAGGGAAGTAAGAGACAAGAAACCCTATATATCTTCCCACAGAATTAAAAGAGAAGAGACCATATACCCTCCCACAAAATAAAGAAGGTATATCCTTATTTTTCTGTCTAAAAATCAGGCTGCATTTTGATTCAGTACATGTCCTCAGGCCTATGTGAACAAAATTACCATCACAGAGGTAAAATCGGTGAAAGGTACCCAAATTACACACACACACACACACACACACACACACAAACACACACGCATGCACACACGAAAACACTTAATTCTAGAAAAGATAGTTAGGATTCATTTTTCAATCTTTGTTTTAATCAGTTAATTCTTGGGCAGAACACCAGCAGTCTACACTGCTAAATATAAGTAAAGCAAAATGTCAGAGAGCAGTGGGACGTAATAAAGTAGATTTGAAACAGAGACAGTTATGAGGATATCATTAAACGCATACACGAGACTGGACTATCCAGGCCTTCTTTAGCTTGTCTGAAACACAGGACCTGGTTCTGAGGGGTATTGGAATAAGTCCACAATAGTTTAGTAAGTTAACTTGGGAACATGACTCCACCATTCTGCACCTCTTGTTGCTCATGTAAAGCACAGGAAATATCAATCTTTTCCAATCGCCTAAACATCAGAAATCAAATTTTCAGCCTGCTGGACCTGCTTAGCTTTAAACAGCAAAAGCAACTCAAGCCCCAGCACTAAGCCCCTCATGTGATAGAACTGCTTCTGCTGATACATTCAATTTCACTTCCTTTCTTCCACCTCCGGGAGCTGTTTGATAGAGAGCTTTGGAAAAAATGAGTTGAGATGTGGCCACCACAAATGGCATTTTACAGAATGGAACTCGACTGGGAACTTGATGAGAATGACATCCACAAGCAAATCTTTACTCAAAAATGATGACAGAGCACAAGTCAAGGAGAAAGAGACACATATCAGGAGAAGGACTTATGAGCAGATGACCTAGTACTGTCATTTCCCAATGGACTTTCTTCACTTTCTTAAGCACTGTTCATGTCAACTCTCTGGCATTCACACTGACTCATTACTATCCAATCAAGTTAGACTACAATGCTCCCTTCAATACTCCTCTACTCCAGGTCCTCAACATTCAAAAATGTGTTAAAATAAAGCAATTAATTTGGACTAGAATGCTACTTTCTCTACAAGTGCGCATTAACGGCAGGCAGTTTCGATCAAGAATCAAGTGGGGTGTTTCATAAATTTGAGGGTGTGTGTTTACATGTGTGGCTATAAACACGGGTGTGGGTAGAGTTGTGTGTGAATGGCACATACATGTGCAAGTTAGAAGACAACCTTGGGTATCATCTCAGGTGCCTTCCACATTTTTGTTTGAGACAGAATGTCTCACTAAGCTGGAATCTTGCCAAGTAGGCTAGGATGGCTGGCCAGTGAATATGCAACATTATTCTGTCTCTACCTCCCATCTTGCTGTCACTGAGCTTATAGGCATATGGCACTATGCACAGTTATTTATGTAGATCTTAATGATCCAAACTCTGTATTTGTGAAGCCAGTGCTTTTACTTGCTGAGTCAAGTTCCTAGGTCTAGGCCTTTGCTTGAAGCTGGTGTTTCTTACTTATTCATGTTGATTGTTCAGTTTTCTTTTTCCCTCTATACCCTCTTGACCATTTTTTTCAAAAAAAATCAAAGTATAGAAGTAATTTTAAAACTAGTAACAGTTCCAGAAGTTCCAACTTCGCAGATCACCACCCCTAAGGCAAATGGTGCCCTGATTTTCAGAGCCTGGGATACATAAAGTCACATTGACATACCTGGATAAAGTCTATGCCCTACCAAGATAACATCCTAGGTACACAGATTTCATAACATCCTATGCTAATCCTTTCTGGGCCTGGGTAGCTCAGGTTATGTCCCTAGGCTTGTTCATATACGTTATAGGAGGAAGGAGGAGCCTTCTCAGCTGGCCTTGGAGTGCATGCAAAGCCATGTGGAAGAATAAAAGTCCAATCCTACTAGCATTTCCCAGCTTTCCAAGCAGAATTTGCTGGAGTTTGAGAATGCTAAAGTATAAATTGTTTGCTCTTCCAGGACATTCTAAGATACAGGTCAGCCACAGTACATAAACCACACTCATACATTAAAACAAAGTTGCTACAAAGATTCATAACTTTTTAAGAATTACACCTATGGCATACTTCTCTAGGCATCATTCATGAGAGATTTGCAAATGTCTCAGAAAGGCTTTCTGATGGCAGCAGCTTCTCCTTACAAGATGTGATGGCTCTTTACCTTTTTAAATGAAGAGAAATTGTACTCAGTTACTGAATAAATAGAAACATCATGGAGGAATTTATTTCTGAATCATATTGGCAGGGTGAGCAAAGAAAAAAACTTTAGAAAGTGGCATATTAGTTAACTGTTAGAGTTTCTAACTCCTAATGCATGCTAAAATTAAATAAAAATCCATTATCCACTCATGCATGCAAATTGATTTGTTGAAGTCTTAATCTCCTATATTTTAGAAAGAAGCTACATTTAGAAATGGAGTTTAACATCTCTGTGTCTTATTAAAAAAAAACCAGGAGACTAGGATATATAGTCATACTGAGGATAGACCATGTCAAGGAACACAGGAAAAAAATGTGGTCTCATAAAATCAAAGAAAGAAACGATGCCTCATAAGAATCCAACTTTGTCCGTAGTTTTACTCTGAAATTTTAGCCACCAGAATGAGAGAAAATAAGCGCTCATTGCTCTAGGTACATAATGGGTGGTGCTCTATCAGGGCAGGGTAACTAATGCAGAGAGACACACTTACCTTCACAATACAGCCACATATACATAAATGTGACATCTCAGATCCTACAACTCCCCACCAGAGGGGATGCTGAAGACACAGCCAGCTTGAGGCATGGATTTAGCTCAATGGCAGAGTTCTAACGTGTAAAAGGCCATCCCATTCTTCAACCCCTTGCCCTGCCGTAAACAGAAACAACCCACTTGATCTAACTCCCACAGTAGGTCTGATACATATGGTCAACTAGAGGACAGCTTCTTCTATAAGGTGCCCATTTTGAAACTAATTTTGGCTGCCAGGCATCCCCCAGAGTACTTCCTATTCTAGGAGCTGAAAACTGTCATTTCCAAGGTGCTGTGGTCTTAAGCAGTTCTAAGAATCCACCTCAGCTCCTCCTGTCCAGCACAATGAGTTATGACTTCATATCTTCAATGATGATCCATTAGCAAAAATGAAAACTGCTGCTAAGTGTTCATTAAGATAAGTGATATCACCTAACTCTAATTGCATTCTCAGACTATGGAAATCACTGATGTACTTGGATATTTTACTCACTCTCTGCACCAGTAGCTTCCAAAACTAAATGCCTATCTCAGGAGGGAAATATGCCAGAAACAGGGGAGTGGGACTTCCAAGCTGACATTTGATCAGCCCCCAAGTCACATCATTCCCGTGCTCACTTGGCCCCCTGATGCTTGAGCTATAGAAAGCACAATACTGGAAACAGACCCTTACATGTTTATTGAGCCCAGTAAGCACCAGAGGATAAAAATTGGTTCTCGTTAAAAGAAGAAAAATCACCTAGCCAGGTTGTAGTGTTTGCATCCCTCCAACCACATGAAGTAAACAGAAAAAAAAAAAGAATGTGAGTCACCTTTCTGGATAACAGTAATGAAAAAATATGAGTGACAAGGTCGTAGACAACTAATCATGGAAGTAATTAACATTACAGAGAACCCAGCATCAAGTGAAGGGTAGTCTAACACATGACTGTGAGATCTGTCAACTGATTTCAGCTTCCTGACCAGGCTGTGAAATAGCATTACTATGTTATCATTTCTGTGATGTAGAGACAGACTAGTGAAATACTGAAGTCACTTTTCTAAGGTTATATAACTGAGAGCTCCCTGCTAAGACCCACGTTTTGGAAATTTCCCTGCCAATACCGCACTGTACTCTTTATATGTTGGTTTTGAATTAGCGAAATTCATTATCCTGCTTCAGCCTCCTTTGTGCTAGGATTGCAAGTATCCAGGCCATCTATGGTTACTCTCAACAACTGAGCACAAGAGTCTAAGACTATGTAACATCATCAATACTTCTTTTATTGTTCACTGTAATTATATAATTGAAGGAAATTTTTGTAATGAAATAATATACGGATACACAAAAGAGGTACTCGTGAGTTATAATGTAGCTATTAGCTAAAAAATAAATAAATAAACAAAACAAAAAAACAATACCAAAAGAAAACTTCCCACATTTTCTTGTCCCAGTGTTCTGTTGTTGAGTTGAAGGATGAAGGGGGGGGGTGGCAAAAGGGAGGGTTGGGGGAACGGGGAGAAATGTGATGAACATACAATAGCATTTGCATGAAACTTAAAAACTAAATAATAGGAAGAAACATAATAATAAAAAAACAGCAATATTTTAAAAACCACTGATGATACACAGTTAAAAGTACTGATGAATTGAGGTTGAAGGGAGACAAGGCGGACAGAATCTTAAGATCTCATTTCAGCAGAAGAGAGAAAATGAGAAAGGAGAGATGACCCCCTGAGTGGAGAAAGCAAAGCTGCCTCAGCCAGTAACTCTGTGAAAAGACTGAAACCTGGGCTCCACCACCTGGTGAGTTCATGTCAAACTACGTACAGTTTACCTATATGCTGGCATTTAATGTTTGTTTCATTTTAATAAAGTAGCTACCAATTTTGTCTAATATTGGGTAACTTAATTACAGTGGCAACGTCCAAATGTACATGAGGCTACAATGAGCCTTAAACATCAGCTTACTGACGAAAAACCCCGAGCATATAAGAGAGAGAGAGAGAGAGAGAGAGAGAGAGAGAGAGAGAGAGAGAGAGAGAGAGAATTACCAAAAAAAAAAAAAATTAACCTCAAAATGTCCATCTGTGAGTTACTGTAAGAAAAGTAAATCTGAGCACAACCTAAACTCCTGGTGCCTTTAGACCAAAGCAAGTGTTGGAAGGATAGGAGTTTTAATTGAGTCAAATAGAAAGATGTGAGATGACATTAAGGGAGAAGAGGGCACTGCTGACTTCCGGGCCCATCTTCATTATTTACCAGATTCACTGCAGTCATTCCCCAAAAGGGCTATGATTAGCTAGGGGCACTTACTGTGAAACCTGGGAGAACCCTGTACTCTGCACAGAAGAGTCCTGTCTTGGTAACAGGACTGAGGACCAAGCACCTCTGGAAAATACACCCCAGTTTCCTCTTTTGTTTCCTAATGTCTGCATCTCAGATCTTAGCACACACACACACAGGAAGGGAAAGCCAGTCCTCACACTCACTCTGTTGTAAGTCCTTTTTGAAAATAGCTCCAAATTGCAGCTATTTAGAGAAATTTCATTTATCTGTACCTATTTATTGACTCTATAATTAGTCTAATTAAAATAATAATATTGTTGAAAAAATCCAGAAGCTTCCTTTTATAACTTTCATGTGGGAATTTTCAAGTTATCTCTCAATTTCTCCATTCGTATCAATTGGCAAAATAAATGAAACCCACAATAATAATTCATCCTTTGTATGACCTACCAAAAATTGTAATGTCAAAGATATGGGATAGATAGTAATCATCTGTCCTTAAAGTGTGACCTACCAAGAATGATAACGTCCAAGATGTGGGCTAGGTATAGTTAGAAGTCAAAAGACGTCAAATGTAATATTTCTGAAATATATTTAGTGTCCTTGGAAAATGTAGTCTCACTTGGTAAACAGAATTAGCACAACAGAGGAGATTCAAACATTTAGAAAACACAGGAAAAAAAAATAAAAGTAATTCAAGCTCTGGAGAAAAGTCGGAACTTTGAGTTTTTTTGAGGTCTGACTATTATAGGAATGTAGATGTGTCACCCGGCTTTCATTGCCGCTACTCAGGGCACCCTCACAGAAGTGAAGCCATCTGCTTGCCATCTTTAAAATGGGTGACAGTCTTCCAGCGCCTACATATAACAACCTACACAACATTCCACAACAACATGTTTTAAACCCGTTACACAAGTAAAATGGCTTCTTGAGATTATTTAGCTCATCAAAATACTATAAAAGACAATAGAAATGAACACTGAAAGAAATATAGCTTAATGCAATCAAAATATCCCCAAATTACAACACAAGAAAAGGTATTTTGTTACTTAGAAATCTGTACTATTTCTACAAAATTCATAAGTATCTTATCTGTTCTTTTCACATCCCCATAAGAAAACTTCTATTGACAGTGAACAATAATTTAGCAGCCTTCTGGTGTGATTATCAGTTATCTGGCAAATCCTAGTGTTCTAGACAGCACACACACACACACACACACACACACACACACACACACACACACACAGTCTACCCTGCCCTCTGTACAAAACAATGGCCAGGACTTCAACTTGCCTTTTCCTTACATCACAAAGGGACCTCCCTCTCCTCTTCTCTTCCATTGATTCCAGAAGAATATCTATATTAATTCATGAGAGCTTGTAAGTGGACAGTGTACACTAACCAGCTTTTCTGGGAACTCAGAAAACAAAACGCTTCAATGTCCCTTGCATTATTTACCAGAGAGAAAACCAGGGATGAACTAATGGATGACTGGTGGCAGAACACCAAAATGAGAGGCATCAACAACGTTGCACCCCACTCACAAGAAAGAGAGGCTGTTTGATTTGGGAGACCAGAAAAACTGGAGAGAAAGTTGCATGAAAGATAATTTGTGTTTTCCTCTTTCTATATTCCAGTGAGCTGTAAGAAAACTATCTTCAGATATCCCCTCCCCCAAAACACAACCCAAGAGCACCATTGACCCAGAGTTAGGGCAGATTGCTCTGCCGTGTATCTTCCAAGTGATTATTAGTCTCATTCTCCACAGCAATAAAAGATCCCCACACAGGATCCCATGCCTGAAAAGAATCATCATTTATCTGGGACATTGTAAGCAACTTTTTTCCCAGTAATTTGCCATACCGTTGACATGACAAAAGCCACTAATGTGAGAGTGTACTTGCTAAAGTATAATTGCTCTCTTTCCAGTTCAGTCATCGAAAACAATCAGAATGTTGGTCAAATTATACTTCTCTGCCCCAAGTGTAGGACATCATTCAATGACTCACACTTTGAAGATATCAAAGTCTTGGATGAACTCCGATGCAGACAAAAGGAACAGAGAAGGCAATCAGTCCTGATTTCTCCGATTTGTTCTTTAAGCTACAGGGTGCTTCTGTGAAATCAGAAGTGCCATCTTCCATTTCAAATGACAAAAGGAAAAATTAGGGCAGGAGGAGGAGCCAGTGATACAGCAGACCCCCTTCCATAAAGAGAAATCTAATTACAGCAAAAGGATTGTCCCAAGGTTATATCAGCAGCACTGTGACTCTGAGAACCTGGACCAATATTTGAGGAAACACCTTGGTCAGGCAAAAACACAGAAAATCATCAAATATACATATTTGAGAAAAATTCATGCATACTTATCTTCATTTACCATGTTTATGTATAACCACAATATATCTGAAGATAGAACATGACTATATACTTTCAATGAATATTTAATAATACATTTTGTTCATATTTATATATGGTTCAAAAGGATTGATCTATAATGACTAAGAAGTATTGTTGCTTGAGACAGGAACCCATCCCCCAGTCTCCAAGTATCACCTGCTTAGTGTTAAGTGTCTTCTGTGGTATTAAAGGAAAACTTTCTCATTCATGAGTATTCTTGTCTGGTACATGACAGTACTCTCCATGGTCATACCAACCTTGAAAGTTTAACAATAATGATGATGATTAGTAAAGATCTGACACTTGTATTCAACTCATCCATTAAATAATATTCTGATATATTTCATTGGATATATCACAGTATCTTGAAAGTAGTATCATCACAGATTTTCCTTTATAAATTGACAAAACAGAACCTTGCCAAGGATTTGCTTAGTCTGTTCTAGGCAACAAGCACCAGAGATTGGAGTCAAGCCATAGTATTCCGTTTTTTCTTTTGGGTTGGTAGGATCTTCAAGGTTTATTCTCTGGTCCATTCATCTATGGTACCTTGCCATTAACCACACTGAACCATGATGTATCCTATTAATGAGAGAACGCCGGGCTTCACAGCCGATGAGTGATAACGGGCATAATTTTATGCATCCAAGTCTGACTATATTTCAGAACCCTTTTATGAAGTTCTGGCCTCATTGAAAATTGAATGTGACATAAAAGGGACTCTGATAACAGTGAAATATCTTTCTCCTGAGTTGAGCTACCGCACGTTCATTTGGTCCTGATGGTATGGAAAGCTTTTCACTGCCCATCAGATGACAGATTCTGCTACAGGTTTTGTTCACAAAGTGCTTCCCCTGAATGCTACTTTCACATTGTGCACTCTGTAACTCCTTCAGTACTATCATATATCCTATATAAAACCAATCGTATTGTGCTTAGTTCCTATCCTTATGAACTTAACTGTGTCTCTCGTGCATCAGCCTTTCTCCCCTCCCTGTCTCTACGAGGATCCTGCTGCTATTTGTGCCTTTGTATTCAAAACCCAACAACACCTTCAGAATAGAAAATGTGAAGAATATGAAACATTCTATCTTGACAAAAGGCTGAATTTGTCATCTAAAACACATCCACTAAGAATTTATACCAGACGAGACACTGCAACATAAAGAATAAGCCAAAGATGGGGCCTCAGGCTAAGTCAATCTCAAGGATAAAGATGGTCAGGTTTTCGCTGTTCCAAGTTTCCAGCACTTGAAAATTACCAACTTCCCACTTGATCTTGCCTTTGCTTTCATGTAAATTGTAATGCCTTTACTTCTTATTTTCTAGTTCCACATATTGTAGCTCAGATCAACTGAATTATGGAAGTATGCAAAGTCTCGTAGACTCATACTCATCATCATCTCTCCTTTCCCTGTCCTCACCTACCTATAAGCTTCTATGTTTCAAATTTCTTGCATCTGTCTACTTCCCTACCACTGAATTCATAACCACCAAAGGAAAGGAAGACACACACACACACACATACACAAACACACAGAGAGAACTATGAGATCAACTTAATATCTATTCAGCAAGTCTAATAATGTTACAAGAGCAAGCAAACATGTGTTCAAAGATAAAGGAAGTAGTGTTCTATTCCTAAACATTTTTAATAGGTGTGTGCTACTGAGAAGAAACTGAAGTTCACAATGCCATTTTTTTCCTCTCTCTCAAAATAAGGTAATAACAATACCCAACTCCTGGAATTATTTTGAGAACTAAGAATATCAATATGTTTTACTTTTGGTCACCACCCACTCCACTATCCTCACGAAGAACTGTGTATGTGTGTGGGGGTGTGTGTAAGTGCATTTGTATAGAGCTCAGAGAACATTGGGCATTATATAAATCTTTACATTCTTTTGAGACAAGTCTCATTGTATCTGCAACCTTAGAGGCTGGTGTTCAAGAAGCCTCCAGAGATCATTTTGTCTCTGCTTCCTTCAGTACTAGGGTTATGCACATGGTCATGTCCATCTTTTGAACAAAATGCTGGGGCTTTTCAGCTCCATTCCTCATGGGTGGTAAGAAAGTACTTTTAGTCTCAAAGCCATGTCCCCAGCCCTAATAAAACTTTACTTGAAACTTATCTAAGGAACATACTCATGGATAGCAACAAAAAAGACTGTTTCTGAATCTGGGCAAAACGTTTAGCCTCTTTATTCAAAAAGATCACCTGAATTCCAAGTGCCACCTTAATATACAGAATAACTGCATTCCTCTTATTCTGTCCCAAGGTATAGCTGCACCGAATAGATAGTACATGGTTAAGTCAATTATATAGCATGTATAATAGAAAGAGGAGACCCTGGATTCTAGGCTTTAAAACTTTATCTTGATTCTGTCATTAACTAAACATCTTGGTTGTTTGGAGTTGAGTATTTTGAAACTGCATCAGGAAGGAGTTTTCATAATAAGTAAGGTCTCATGCAATCTGAGATCCAGAGTTCATTGATGGATGGATGGCTCAGTATGCCATCAAGTCCAACTGAGAAGAAGTCCAAGAACCTAGAGAATGTCTCAGAGCATCTGAATGTCACCTGCAGAAGCCAGAGATTATGGTGAATTCACTGATCATGAAACATTTATGAAGATGATAGAAAAGACAATTCCTTGCACATCTTTTGAGTTTCTGGGATTCCTTATGAACTGTGCGCAAGACATAACTTGAAAATCTGAAAGAGTTTAAGATTCCAGAATAATCTGTTTACTCAGCTAAGAAGCCTGCTTAATACCAGGATGATTGGACATAGGCAGTCAGATCGTAGATCCAAACACTGCTCTGCCATTAATGAGCTGCGAGCAAATATTTAACAAGTCATTTAACTTCTGTAATGCAAAATTTCCTTGCAGCATAGTCTTGGAGATTAAATGAACAAAGTTTTTTTTTTTTTTTTAGTAAATGGCTTAAATGGAGTAAGTGTTCAATAAAAAATACCCATTATTTTCATCATTATACACAGGTTATGTCTCTATGCAGTGACCATCTTAACACTTTTGAGTGTAGCACCTTAATTAAAATAATGCTAAATGTACACAAGCCATCAGAGACAGGTGGACAATGGGACAAACAACTCAGCTTAGTTTCCAAAAATACACATATGTATTGTAACTATAAGTATAGAAATTTTGCTAGTATAAAAACAATATTAACAGTATCTACCTTCTCTCCAGTTCCATTCAGCTATAACATCTTCTATTGTATAATTTTAAGCCAAATATCACTAAGTAAAACTCAGTATTTTTATATTTATTTGCAAAAGTGGAAATCATTGTAAAGAGATGCATGACAGCTCTATGAGCAGACTGAGATTCTCTGTTTTTTTCTAACTTATTAAATATCATAAAGACAGCTGCATGCTGATATTTCTTGAATTAACCTTTCAAATGAGAAAAGAGAATTGTTTTTAAAATTAACTTAGAGACTTTTGCTATCTTACTGAGATCACCACCAACAGAATTTAGAAAACAAATAAAGAAATTAAACTTCTAGTGACATTTATGCATAATATCTCTCTTCATAATTCAATCAAACAACTCGAAATGGCTGTATTTCGGAGAAATTCAGTTCTGGTGTGTGAGACCCAGCCATGCAAAGGTAAGGAGACTTGAGACTTAAGAAAGAGGCAAATTGTTCTAGAATTCCAAAATTTATAGCACATTTCAAAACCAAACTTTGTCTTCATAGAACTTGGCATCAAGACAGGTAGAATTTAGCTGCTCCAAGGAAGCTGAAGGAACTCATAATGTATTACAATCCATAATGTATTATGGCTAGTTATACTGTTCCTGAGCTTTCTCTCATACTATTAACATGGTCTAATGTCATGAAAAATAGTCAGGCCATCAGATGAAGGTACATAGTCCTTGGGTATCTGCTTTAGTGACTTGGCTTGTCCTACAGGGCTTGTGATGTATACTTGTCATTTGTCAAGCAAGATAGAGGCTATGACCAAGATGTCCCTTGTTCTGACAAATTCCATTCTTACAATCTTATTTTAACACAACCACAAATTTCTCTAGATTGGTAGAAAAATGTATTGAATAAGATGTATAATATCCTTATAATAATTTTTCCTTCTTACATTTTAATTTACATTTGCATATTAAATTTTATTTGATGACTTTTGATTTCAAAAGCCCTGAGGTAGTCATGTTATTGTAGTGGCATTTTATGTCATATCTGATTTGACGTCAGCTTGGACAGCTAGATCTGGTTTTCCTAATTCTATTTTCATAACAGCAGAATGAGCCATATCTAAAAATAAGGAAGGAGAAAATCACTTCTGCCATTAAAACATCCCGACTTCACCTTGATTTTCGCTCTCAGGAAACACTATCATTTTAAAATGTTTGCTTGCATTCTGAACAACAGATTTTTAAAGCCATATGCTGTATCCCTACTCAACATTCCCATTACCATTTAAAGTGTGCTTAAAATCAACTCAAAGTCAACACAGCACATAATAAGGTACAACTAGCATGTTTGAATCTGTGCAATTTCGAGCAAACACCCAAATTCTCCCAGGGATCATCATGACAGAACTAAAACAGGAAAAAGTTCCCGAAACATAATCAATTCTCAGGAAAGATGATGAGTGGTTGGACTAAAATTTCTAAACTTGAAGTCCTTTTATCTGCTTGCACATTGAACAAAACATTAATAGATATTAATAAAGAATAGAAAATATTCTTTCCCCTAATATTTTCCCATTAAAAATTACTTCACAGGCTGAAGAAATCAGGTAGTAGAAATTGTGCTTGCTGTACCAAGCAAAAGTGCCTGAGTTCTGATTTCCAGGACCCATGTAAAAAGCTGGGCACTGCAGCAGTGCCCGTAATGCCAAGTACTGGGAAACAGAGACAGGTAGACCCCAGAGTTCTCTCACAGGCCAGTCTGTCTTGATCCATTAGCTAGTTCAGTGGGAGACCTTATCTCACAAACCAAAGTGGAGACTGTTTGAAGAAGACCCCTAGTATCAGTCAAGTCTAGACACATATAATCATACAAACCCACATATATAATGTGTACATGCATGCCTTTGATACACGCAAATACACTACTTCAAAATCAGTTTATATTATACTACTGTCTAATTCTGGCTTCATCGACAATTCTGAAAAGCAAAGATGACAAATCGTTGAAAAATATGCTTCAACTTCAAAAATTTAAAAAAAAAGAAACAAAAGAAAGGTCAAACACACAGAATGTGTGTGTTCAGCTGTGTTAGAGATTTATATGATTCATTTTAATTTTTGTGTATGTGTGTGTGAAGATAAGAGTAGTCAGTTATTGTTCTGACTCCACCCAAACCTGCAAGTACAAATTCTACATCTGGTTCCAGATCTGCAAGAAGTGATAACCAGTGAAAACAAACAGAGACAGCAGTTCAGACGTGCCTGCTTCCTGCACCCTGGGTGAGAGGCAGCCTCCCTGCCTTGTACAGGGAGATGCTGTTTGTCTTAGGGGCAGCAACATTTTAAAAGACTCTTCCTGACTATAAAGAAAAAATGTTAATTTCCTGAGACATGTAGTCACAGGTCTTTCCTAATATGACTGAACATAAGTCTAATGCCAACTACAGAATCCTCAGAGGTACTGATGCCCCCCCACCAGGGATTCATACAGACACCCTAAAGGCATACCAAAGAACAAAATCATCACATGCCAATCAACTGACGATCTGAAATTTTCATGAAACCAGGAAAACATGTAAATTCATAGGTAAAGTCAAGAAAACATAATTGACTAAAAATAGCTGAGATTTTCTACTGTATGTGATTCTTTATATATTCCCTTATAGGAATAACTATAGATTTTACTTCTAGGCTCTTCTGTATTAGGACTTCAAAGAAAATTTTAATATTAATCCTATTGGTAGATACCCTTTGAACATGGCCAGCATTTAAAACTTGGATAAAAGCGGAGTATTAATTCTTGAGCTCTTTTCATAGACTTCAAAAGGCTCTTTATTTTTTACCATTGAAAGAAATCCATAATTTCTTAGAGTCATGTCCAAATACGTACACATAAATAAATAAATATTAAGACAATCCTTGAAATGTGTGCTTATCAACTTCTGAGAACATTCCCCACATCGGACATCTTGTTGAGCATTTTTATTATTATATTTTCTTAACAATCTTCAGAAATATCCCTGGAAGTCGTGATTACTCATGCATTTATGAGGCTTTTAAGACAAAAGAAAATTAAAAGTCATTCAACATGATAGAATATATTTGAAAAATTAGCACTTGGTCCTATGCATATGAGACTCCCAAACCCAGGTTCATAATAACAATTTATAACACTCATTTTATGTGAGCTAATTACTAGGAACATTCATAGAACTGCTAAGAAAACCTTAGCTCTTAACAGGATTGTAGGGAAAAAAATCAATGTGATGTCTGAGATTCAAGGGTTTTAAAACATAATTGTGCATGTGAATCAACTTCAAATGAGCAAGCAGAGACAATCCCAAAGGCTCTGCTTCTTGCAGAGTTTAGGAAGATATTTCCCATGTGTTTTCTACAAATAAACATAGGTTAAAGGAGTTTAAGATATGTAGTAAAAGGGTGTGTGGGGATAATTTTACACAGTTTTGGTCAACTTAAACCACACCAGGGATGTTTAACATAAGGGACCCGGGTCAAAGATGTCTGTGGGAATCTCTGCCAGTTCACACACACCTACAGGCAAAGACACACGTGCATATTCATTCTACATTATACACATGCCATGTTTCTTAGCTCTCAGGATCATGACCCAACTTTCTTCTTGTCTCCCTTCACTAAGAGCAAATTTGGAAAGCAATCAGAACCTGAGCAAGACCTTTGTGTTCTGCTAGTCACCATATTCTATAATTTCCAAGTTTCTGCTTCTTTTGATAAGCTTTTAACCCAGGAATTAACATGAACCATGTCTGTGAAATTTCTTCTGTTACTGCTTTGTGGACCCATCTTGACTCAGCTGCCTGGCTGCATCTCACTTTTCTTTCCTCAGACGTCTTTCACAGTCATATACTTGTCCTACATTAATAACACTCGTTACTTGACCTGTTATGGTGATAAAACATGCATGCGTGTGTGTGTGTATGTGTGTACAACTTAAGGAAGGAATTGTTCACTCCCCAAAGTACAATCTGTTGTGGCAGAGAAGTCACGGCAGCAGGAGCTTGTCAAAGCTGGTCTAATTGCATCTGTAGTCAGGACCCAGAGAGATAAGAGTCCTATCTCTCTCAGTTCACTATCTCATTTTATTCAGTCCAGGACCTAGGCTCATTGATTGGTGCCACCAATATTCTAGGCATCAGTCAATCTAATGTAGATACTCTCTCACAAGCACGCCCAGATATGTATCCTAGGCCATTCTCCAGATTGTCATATTGAAAATCAGTATTAACCACCGCACCAGGCACGACATCCCAAAGTCTGCCTACAGTCTTCATGAGTTACTTTTAGTCTATTTTTGGGTGCAAGAAAGCCCCAGAGCATTTCCAAGAAAGCTGATCTTGCTGTTGAGTAAGATACAACTGGGCAAAGGTTTGGGGCAGCCAACCAGACTCAAGTACCTCTGAGTACAGCATGGTGTCAGAATCCTCCTCCCACACAGGCGATATCATGTCCTCAATCAGAGAAAGGTACATATTTTGGTCCTGTTATGACAAGGCCAGTCTTCATTCTCATTGTAGGTGAGCTGCATGTGTCTACCAACTCAATGCTTATTTGAATTTCTTGCAGAAAACTTGATTCTGAAGCCAAAATCTGCTCCTGGTAAAACTATAATATGAGCAGATTTAAGAAAACTAGACAACAATGAGGACCCTAAGAGAGATATACATAGATCTAATCTACATGGGAAGTAGAAAAAGACAAGATATCCTGAGTAAATTGGGAGCATGGGGATCTTGGGAGAAGGTTGAAGGGGAAGAGAGAGGTAGGGAGGGGAGCAGAGAAAAATGTAAAGCTCAATAAAAAAAAAGAATAAAAAAACTCACATATACATACATACATATATATAAATTTTAGGTTAGGTAAAAAGCTAATTACTTACTATGAAAATCTCACTAGTTGATTTCTTTGAGATTGTTTAATTAATCCTATTTCAAACCTTATGTACTCCATGTATGTGTTCAGTAATAATTTAATATAATTTATTAATAAATACCTTAATATTCTTAGAAAAACAGAAAGTTGATGAGATCATACTCTAAGGTGACTAGTGACTTACATTTGTAACTTTTTGGGTATTAATAAAAATACTATTTTTTATTCTCATAGAACTCTCCCACAAACATTTTTTGCCAAGAATATTTCATTTTTTTCCTTTTTTATTTTAAACTTAACTTATTTTTAAATTTTATTTTATATTCCATCCACAGTTCTCCCCTCCACCCTTTCTACTGCTCTGCCCAAACCTCCCTCACATCTCATCCCCCATCCATTTCTCTGAATCGGTAAAGACTCCCAAGGGAAGTCAACAAAGTCTGACACATTAAGTTGGGGCAGAAACAGGTGGTAACTATCTTTAGTATTTGGAGCCAGATGCAAAATTATTTCAAGAAAAGAGAGAAATACGTAGGAAATTAAGAATCATCTAAACATTGCTAAACAACCAAAAGAAATAGTTGAGAGTTGATAATGTTGTAGAATTGTTGACAGGCTACAAAATGTTATTCATTAGCTTTCAGAAATACAAAATACTAGACGATACTTCATGGTACGGACCCTTAGAAAGCATACACAACACAAGTAATATTCTACTAGCATGGCCTAATTTCTGCTCCACATTTTCCATCTTATAAAGGCACCCAACTTTTGGTTAAATAAAGGGACCTTATGAAAAATATGCCAAGAGGTTGGACATAAGATGAAAGAGGCGATAAGTGGCTAGTTATGGACTTTCCAAAGCAACACGAGTGCTTATTAACTAGGAATACATGCAATACAATCCAAAATTTAAAAAATTTGAGGGTGAAAAACAAACTGATTAATTATCAAAAGTCATTTGTGCAAAAGGAAACAAAAAAAAACAAAACAAAATGATTAAATATTGTATAAGCAACACTATGTAGACGCCTTCTAAAATACCACTTAACAGCTTTTCTTATGCACTTAACCACAACATTCTCAAAGAAACATAATATAACCCACTGTCAATCTTCTATCTGAGAAAAGAAGAAACTATTACCTATTACCAGATCAGAAACGAAACAGCAGATAGTAAGGGAAAAAATATTTTCTGTATTCCCATCCATTCACTGATCTGAAAATTATGGATAAAATATTTAGGTAATTTGGGCATACATTATAATACTTACTCCAAAAACCACGGTATTCATGAGACTAACATGGTAGCTTACTTTTTGCACGTAAATTCCCTAGAACAGCATATAATATCCCACATGAACCAAGGCAGAATTCACAGACAATTTTTGATGGAGCAGACATTTCCACATACTGAGTATATTTATCCTAACAGAAAGTCCTATAATTTACTATATGACAGGAAGAGAGGTGGATCCCTTCATTTATGGGCTGCTTCACTATTTGCACAGAGATCGCTAATAGACTTGGAGGAAAAAACCCTGGATGTGTTAAACAAACTGTGGGGCACTAAAGGGGAGTGTTTGTTTTTCTCTGTACTCAATTTTATACTTTGCTGTTTTACTTATTCTTACAATATATAGTGATGAGTATTAAGATATTAGAAAGTCATCTTTATACTGCCCCCCCCCACCAAATAGTCTGAGAAAATGTTTCTATTGGATAATCAGTTGGTGTGTTCTTTCCTGGTAAAGACTATTTCTCTCACTCTCAGTATTCCTTAGTTGCCTGTAGGTTTTTTTTTGGGGGGGGGTACCTGTGTTTTCCCTCATCTACATCAGCATGACTATCTTTGTTGTCCTTGTTTGGCCCATGATTAGAACTCATCTTGGTGAGACTTCACGGGTGTAACTTCTGATATTCTTAGAGGAGACAATCTTAGAGCAAATCCCTGCTCTTCTGGCTCATAAAATAACCCCTTCCCCTCTTTTGCAATGGTCTCTTATCCCTGGAAAAATACATATAATGTATCATTATGCAGACAGAGCAGGTTTTACTTACGTTTCTTTGTGAAAAATATGTATATTATAACATTTAATGGGTAAAAGAGGGCATGAATTTGATAAAAAGCAAGGAGGGATATATGGGAAAATTTAAAGGTTACAAACTGAATTATAAGAATACAATTATAATTTTTAAAAATTAAAGAAATATTTTAAAACAATCAAAAATATCAATAATATTGTTGTCTTACAATGTTGATACTTTGGGTATATTATGTTAAATTAAACTTATTACTCATTTCAAAACATATTTCATCTTGTCACATTTATTGTAATGACCAATTTCAAGTACTGCCAAATCTATTACTATGATGTAAAGAAATTGTTCATTTGACAATTCTTAAATCACTTGGTAATTTACTTTGTGATTTTTCAATTAGTGTAATAAATTATTCATTTCTTGACTGTTATGAATGATTTAAACAATAAGATGAATGTGCCCTAAATTTATAGAACAGTCTGTGTGAGGATAAGGTCCTTCTATCCTACATGTCTGTAAGAGACAAGGTTTACCTGGCAACATATTTATTAAACAATGAGAGTACAATACATTCAACAGTCAAAGCAATGTCTGAATTATAAATAAGGAGTCATACTCTCCTGTCACTCAATAAATCAAAGATAATTGAGGAGAAATATGTAGTTGCCTATAACCCTAGATGTATAATGATTTGTCTTATTCTCTGATAGCACATTGTATGAATTGGTCAAAGCAACTTGATAGTTATTTTGTAGGCTTTAAGGAATGGGTCTCTCCACCTCCCAAAGTTTGCCCCTAAATTTCAAGTGCATAATAAGAAACTGTTCTGACAGGTGCCAAACAAGGGACAGCGAATGCTGAGCTCTATGCTCAGCCTGTTTATCTTCAGAATCCAAATTCCTACACACTGCAGACTTTCTGATCAGGAGAAGACTTTACTTCAGCTCTGTGCACTTCCAACACACCTACAATGCATGGAGTCTTGTTAACTTCTGTGACCGTCAGCTGTTTCTAACACCAAGTCACCACCTTCTAGCAGTTTTCCTAATGGTTGTATTCTTATTGTTCAAGATTGGTTGGTTGATTTCAGTTTACTTATGAGAAATTTGAATAATGGACTTTCAAATATGCCGTGGTGAATGTGGATTCAAGGAATGGAGATAATTCCAAATGGTTATTAGTAACAAATGCATGGAAATGAGAGAAATAGCAGGATATGCTTGGGCTGGTGTGTCAGAGGAGCTGCCGGGCTATGCTTGGAGTGGGAGGAGTATGTGTGTGGGCCTGGCCCTTAGGTACTTACTGGTTAGGACAGTGTAAATGTAGTATAGAGGCTAGGCATGAGAGTTGAGGATGGCACACACAGGCAAATTTCTAAGCAGTCAACAGGCTGGGACAGTCCAAATGTAAGACCCAGGCTAAGCCTAGAGATATGAAACGGTTTTGTTAGAATCATAACAGACTAGAGTCAGGAAGGCTCTGCAGACTGGCATGCCACAAGGATGCTAATCATGGAGGGTGGGAATGGAATAAGAGTTCTATGGTCCACAGCACTCACTAGACTGAACAGGCACAGAGAAAGTGTCACCTGGGTTAGGTCGAGGGGCCAGTCTTCAAGGATTCCAACTCCCAAGAAAGTGTCAACACTGAAAAAACAGAAACCAAATGGTAGCTTGCATGCAAGTCTTTGAAACCTCCCTTTAAAAAAAAATTGAATATTTCACACCAAGAGTTAAAGTCAAAGCACTTGATGCTTTCTTTCCCAAGCATGATATTAACCGACTTGGAATTTCTTTCAAACTACCTTGCTGTTAGCCCTTTGCAACTTACCCAAAGACAAAGGTAAAAGAAATATCAAAAAAAAAACCTACTTCCTCTACATAAAAAAAGAAGGAAACATAAGCAATTCAGTGACCTACTCAAGGCCACTCAGCGTTAAGAACAAACAGTGATTAAACGTCTGACTCAGCGAGCTTATGAGAGCCACAGATGCCAAGAGCACACTCGGTGTGAATAATCAAATGGCACTTCATACATGCCTCTTCATTTGATAGTACCTGTAGCTGCCATGACCTTCAGGTACCCAAACCCTATACTCCTTTTATTAAAGATTTATTTATTTATTATATATACAACATTCTGCCTCGATGTATGCCCCTACGCCAGAGGAGGGCGCCAGATGTCAGTACAGATGGTTGTGAGCCACCATGTGGTTGCTGGGAATTGAACTCAGGATCTCTGGAAGAATAGCCAGTGCTCTTAACCTCTGAGCCATCTCTCCAGCCCCCACCCTATACTATTTTTTAACTGAATATATTGACAAAGACAAGATGGGAAGTGAGTTTATCCATGTGCTGAACCTATCACCTTGAGGAATAAGTTGATACTAGTGATTTGGTTTTTAGAGGATAAAATTCAAATTTAAAAAAGGCAAAAAGCGAGGGGAGAGAAGATACAAACTGGTACTATTCTTACCCACGAATTAAAGAGAGAAGCAATTTTACTCATGAATTAAGAAAAAAATAAATTAGTCTACAACGTTCCCCAGGCTCTGCCACATAACATAACTATCATAATAGATCTCTGTTAAAACAATTTTACCTCTCAGCCTGCACTCTCTGAACCTGGGCCCAGGGGAGGAACTTTTGACAGTCACAGCCTGGGGTGTGATTAGCATTGGGTGGGCAGAGAAAACAGAGAAGCTACCTCTCCTAAGATGCTCAACACAGCATGACATTTTGAAACAAAGATGTCAATGTTTGGGAATGTCACCTTGAAAGAGTACTGAACTGAGGTCAGGAATTGGACTAGGTTACTTATTTTCTGGAACCTTTGTATTTCCATCTACATAATATTACTAATACAACAGCAGATTTGACCATGAAAGCTACATGTTGGTGAGTCAAGAAAAAAAAAATCCAGTTCAAATACTTCATTCAATTACTCAAAGTCTCCTGAAAATTTAACATTAATGCTACCTGAAAATGTTAAAACACTTATTTTAAAAAGAAACTCTAACTCCACAAAAAATAAACACTAGTCTTAAATTTATAATAACCCTGAGAAAAAAATGTCCAGTATTGAAAAAGTATTTTGTTGATGTGTTTTAAAAGACCTTTGTCTAATTCAGTCATCACCAATAAAAAAGGATGCTAAAACAAACAACCCTGGAATAGTCCCTCAATAATTTCTCATGCCACAATTCTGAGTATTTTGCTGAATGTAAATGGTAATTAAAAATTATGGCCAGAATTTAAGCTGGCAACATTCACACTAAAAAAGATGCTAAAATTGTAATTATATTTGCATCATCTTTGAAACACGAGTTCCTGTGCCAAGGCTAAAATTTTTATTTAGTCTTCAGGGATCTGATATGGTTTGTTTGAACTGTCAACTGTGACCACATCTGAAGAGGCAGTTTTCATTTGTCTGTTGATCTTGTGGTGAGTTTTGAATAACAGGGATGTCTTCACTTGGGCATCAGGGGGTTGTGGGAGGGGGTTCCTCCCTGGTCCAGTTATTTAATTTGTTGAAACAGTTGGCACTTGAAAAGCAAGTTCCTATTAAAATGACCTGAAAACCCAATATGTTTTTCCACTTTAAGAGGTGTAGAGAGCCATAAACCACAAGATTATACAGTCAACTAACAAACAAAACAAGTCAAGAGGATCCGGACAGCAGAAGGAGCTCATCAGCAGAAAATCGCTGCAACTATTAGCACATTGGTGTTTGCTGTCAATGCCAATTAGAGGGTCCAAGATGATCTCTGCTATTAAATTTTCTTTCATTCCTCAGCCAGTACAAACTAGATGACAAAGCAGTTGCAGTGCAAAAACGCACTTGTGCCCACTTCCTGAAATGCAGAAAGTCTGTGTGCAAGCCAGCATTCATGTGCATAAGCATCGCTTTTGGAAACAAGGTTAAACTGAGCTTCCTCAGTCAATGGTAAGAGACAATCATAACACGTTTGTCCATAATACTGTAAAGTTGCAAATGCCGTGTGAGAGGCTGGTTATAAGAAAACAGCTCAGGTTTTGCTGCAGTTAAAGGGGAGACTATTGATCTGGAAAGGAAAATCAATGAAAATAAATACATAAACACAGCAAGCATTTTCAAGCTCCCTGAGAACTTCCTTGTCCCACCAAACCTACTTAACAACCCTTCTGTGTGTGTCGAACATTTCATTGTGAATTTCTTTCTTATTACTTTGAGGTCACATTGGACAAAATGCTAAGTTCATATCCAAATTGAATATTTCTATATTGACCATTACCAAGAAAATGTGCATTTTATACATCAAAGTTATTCACATATTTCCATGTGTTGTATGTATTACATATGCTTATATATGCTATATTTGAAGATTTATTTTACTTTTAAATTTATGTGTATGGCTGTTTTATGTGTATAGGTTACAAATGTTTATGAGCAACCATGTTGGTGCTGGGAATCAGGCCAGAGTCCTCTGCAAGACCAAGAAGTGCTCTTAACCACTGAGCAATCTCTCCAGCTCCACTAAATACCATCTTTTTTAAAAAAAAACTGCACAACCAAAATTATTACATAAACATTGGTACATACAGAAAAGATTTAAACATCATTTTTAACACCACTCCTCATTTTAGCAATTTTACTGTACTATAGCAATCACATCTAAGATGTTATCTATCCACTTAGCAAACTTTTAACTGTTCAGTATGGCATTTTAACTACAGGGCAATGCTGTACTGGAGACTTCGATAGTTTGTTCTTTTTTCATCCCTGAAACTTTATGATTGCTGATGGAAGATGATAGTTTGCACTGACTGGCCAACTGAGGTTAGAGAAAAGCTCGGGATCTAACTGTGTGACTTAGGGAAAACTTATTTATGTTCATGATGACTTATTTCCATCATTTGACAAATAGAGATGAAATACTTACAACAGAGTTATTTTAAGAATTATCTGGCCTAGGGATATACATTAGTAGCAAAGCACTTGGCTAGGATGTACAAAGTCTTAGCTTCAACTCTTAGTAAGATTTAATACTATATTGAATATTTAACGCATACATAAATACATGCATAACATATATATGTTTATACATTATATAAAAGTTGATTACACTAAATACATGTTAGTTGTAGAAAGTATTTAATGAAATACACTCATTTACTCATTAAAAGTACGTAGAACTGATGCCAAGGAGGAAAATATATCAAAATATTTACTGCAATTGTCAGGAAAACTAAAGCACTTTTGGTCTTCCAGAGCATCAGAAAAGCACACAGAGCAACTCATCTCTGCTCTGACATCCTCTAGACCTAACAGCAAGTTTCTGGACGAAATACAAGGGACCTTGTGGATTTATTTCTCCTTGACTTCAATTTAGGTAACAATGGGGGGGGATCTACCCTCGTTGCCTGAAGCCTAAACAATACACTAAGAAATAAAATACCTAATAGATTACTCTATATCTACAATGGCATGTAGATATAAAACTAAACACACATATACACACCTAAGCGCGCACACAATGATTCCTTCTGCATGCTAAGTTTCTTTAGTATTCGGAAAAGACATCAATCATACAGTTCTGCTTAACATCTAAAATTAAGAAGGCTTCCATTTTTGAGATGTGGATGGATTTAGTGTTCCCATTACACTTAACACTAAGCTTCCCTTTGAATGGGGAAGTCAGGGTAAGTTGAGTAGAATTTATATCCTGTCCTGAAAAAATGATAGTCAGGAATCACACAATCCTGAAAGAGATTAGGAGGGGAAATTGAATGTCTCAGCAAACAACTTCTCTTTCTCAATTCAGAGGTAGACAGTCAACTCAGTAAAAGCTGATCAGAGATGGTTTGCAAAGGGCAGGGCTCCCAGAGGGCTGATGACAGAAAAGGCGGCAGGCATTATCCCTTAATCGCAGCCCTTGTAGGTATCACTAGAGTACTTCATGAGGAAAGCAGTCAGAGCTCAAAGACACACAATAGGCCAGAAGAAGACTTTTGAATACATCCACATTCCTTGGAAGTAAGTCAAACAGCCATTCACTAGGTCACAGAGACCTAGGCTGTCTCTTGTCTTTTTCTGGTCCATCTATATCTGTATTTATTCTTTTGCCATCCTCCCCACTCATTCTCTCTACACTTTCTGGATGTTAACCCTTTTTCAATGAAATGAAAACAACTATACCAAACCCTTCCCTAGCTCCTACACAGAAGGCCTGCCTGAAGTAGGGCCAGTGACGCCTGAACCCACGAGCGTCCTCACAGACGTGCAGCTGCAGACATGCACACCAACTCTGCATGGCTCAGAAAGCAGCTCTCAGCAGCACTTAGCACCCCGTGTGAGTGCATCTGCAACAGCAGCCAGCCACTGCACAGTGAGTGATTCTCTGCCAAAGCCAGGCAGGCCTGCCTGTGAGCAGAGCAAAGGGCCTGGGAGGCAGAGAAGAACGTCCATTCTCTGGGTTTCTGGAGGGTGTACTGTCACATCCTGAAAGACAAGAAGGGGAAAGCCAGCCAAAGGCTGTCCATGGATGAACATCAGCTCCACTGTGGCTCCCAGCCTAGGCACTCACTATCTGATGCTTTACAGATACACAGAATGAAGATGTGGAGTAAGAAAGCTTCCTGCAGCTTGCATCGGCCCCTCCATTTTTCTCATTTATATCTTTCAGCGGTTTGGTCACGAAATATCTTCCCTAATTATTTAAACAAGGAAATAAGTATCATGTCCTGAATCAATATTCTACAACCCGGGAAGCACACATCCCACTCAGAACAGACATTTCAAGTCTTATGCAAACATTAATCAACTCACTCATTCATGTTATGAGGTAAGTAGCTCAGAAGCCCTAGTTCAGCAGTGCTTCGAAAGGTTAAGACAACAGAGCAATTTAATTGAAGAGCCTTCCAGAGCCTTCGAGCTGACTACCAAAGGAACATGGCTGTCCACATTCCCTGAAAAACAAATAAATCTGACAGCAATGCTAAAGACAGTTCACACGTTAGAGCTAAGTCGATAACAAGAAACCAGTGCCAATCACCAGCCGTTCTTATGCCATCCGTACACTCATGGTCAGATTCTGATTAGCTTAAGAAAGGTCCCTGTTCTCCTAACTGATCCCTAGGAGGCTCTTGCTCTCTGTTTCCTACATTACGGCAGACAACTTTCTGCACTCATTGACAATAAACCAAACCATATTTTCTTCTTTTAACAATGCCTTGAGGCAACCTTCCTAAATGGTGCCAGGGGGGTGCGGTTCTGCCTTTACTATCTAGCAGTTCAGGAATAGGCTCCAAGTAACTCTCAGAGGCAGCAGGGGCTGATTCTGGAAGTACTTGTGGCTTTAAGCACCTGCTGCCAAAACAGAACTAAACTCCTAAAATTCATTGTACTAACCCACATTTGAATTCCGCTCAGGAAGAAGTGCCCATCCATTGCTCAATGGATTAACTCCTTAATAACTACTACTCTGGTAAATGTGATGTTCCTATCTCCCAGCACCAAGAAACTGGAAGGGTTTAAAAATATGCACAAAAATGAAAGACTCTCATTGATAGTTTTTAATTTCCACATTTCTGAAAATGTTATATGATACACTTCACAAAGTAAGACAGACACCATAAAAGGATATATCTATCTAAATATTGTTGGTAGAAGTACTAGGAGAAACAGTGTGATCCTTAAAGGTGAATCTTGCCTGCTATGTTCATTACACACGGAGATTATCTTCCATTGCCATTTCTCCACACAGCTCTTAGAATCCTTGCCGTCAACTCGATATTCCATTCCTCAAAAGGGATTTTTTTCTAGGTTCTTTCCAATTTTAAATCTTATCATTATTTTATTGTACATGTGTGCCTCTACTTAACAAGTCATCAAAATGAGGGGGTTTCCTACTGAATCGACAATAAAAAGCCCAGATTTACTGGACACTTCTTGAAGTTGAAAGGGTCTCTACATGAATTTCTCATGCCATCCCCTGAATGGCCACTTGAGATCAGCCTGATTACCCTTGCTTTTATACGCTCACAGTAGCGACTACATTAGTAAGATCTGAGGGAACTTAGCTGGATCTAAATGAATGTGCCTTCATTTAGCTCACGCAACAGTACTGAAGTTGGTTCTTCAGTTGTTTCCAATGTACAAATCCGAAAGTGACATCACAGAACATAAATGACTCTGTGCCTCTGGAAATAAGTGCCAGGATTTTAACTCACAGTGCCTGGATCCTAGACTTCATAACCTCTGTGTAATGCTACCTCAAAGAAATGCTAGGTACAAATGAAACTTAGTGAGTAAAATTCAAAAGGATGTCTAAATGTATTGAGTAAACAATTGCCCAGGCTTCTATTTTGAACTTTCTGGCTATTTCCATTAGTCTTAAATCATAATAAACCATAGCAACGTTTTACTCAGAAAAAAAAATTCCACCTTGTTTTACTTTACTACAAGCCTGTAGTATCTAATAGCAGGACCTGCACATGCATTTTAATCTGTATATCAGAAAGGCTATAGATTAGTAGTCATCATTAAGGAAAGATTTCTCAATACCAGAGGTACCTTCCATGTCTCTAATAGCATGTTTATATTGCTTAACATTTGCATTTGCCTGCACATGTGCCTATCATAGCCAAGATTGCATCCTTCCAAAGGCCTTAATCTTGGTAGAATATAAATGACAAACAATTTTGTGTATGACACTTCCAAGATGTGAGCAGAATAAATTGAAGGAAGAAAGGAAGGAAAGAAGTGAGAAGGAAGGAAGGAAGGAAGGAAGGAAGGAAGGAAGGAAGGAAAAAGGAAAGAAAGAAAAAAACAATGTAAAAATAGGTTTTAAAATTTTTATCACATTTTTCTTTAAATGAAATGTGGAAAATAAATATTGGCTTAGCATTCTCATAAGTTCTGTAAACATGCGCACTGTTTTCTTAAAACTGAGCAATGATAATTTCATCATTTAAAACTCATTGCTATAAATTAAAACATAAAAGTGTCTAAAAAGCAAACCTTTAGGAATTTTTGCAATGTCACGTCACCATTTTCGAGAGAGAATTTATCCTCTCGTTTCTCTTTTCCCTCCAGCAGAAAATGAACACCTGCGTCCTGGAATTATCCTTTAGTGCTACAGTTACTGTAACGATGAGCATGCATGCCTAGGAAGGCCGGGGTTGTGAACTCTGAGGAAGGAAACAAGCTCCACCACCACCACCACAGGCTTCCAAGAAGTTGAGAAGTGGTAGAGTTTCCTGACGGGTGCAACCAGAACTCCGTAGCACTACCCAGTTACTGTTTTCTTTCTTGACCACTAAAGCAGGCCTTTTCTGAGAGGAGCGGCTTTCTTCAATGAGCCCCCGAGACCACAGGCATTCCATTCAACGCACGGTTTGTTCTCTTCTGGAATTCGGAATACTGGCTGCCCTTGCTGCTGCCTCCAGACCATCACTGATCAAATAAGAAACCAATTTGCATAGGTTTCATTTCCACTTTATTCTGCTTTTTGTCCACGTCTAGATCAGGGTGGTTAGAAACACCCCAATGTAGAGGTCACTGATATTCAAGGGTATACAGGGTGAGTAACTAAAAGGAAAAGGTTCAAGAACTACTGGACGCTAATAGTGGAGGGAAAGGAAGCCTATTGCAAAAAAATGAATAAAAAGACCCGAGTGACAGTGAAACGTGTCAAGATGGAAGAAACTGGACTCACTCTATGCTGTCCTATCTCTGATTAGCCAGCATTTATAGAGTGTCTATGAGGTATCCCAGGTACTTCATTTGCATTTCTACACTTAATATGCAAAAGGGTCGAGAATTATGAGAATATCCAAAATACTGGAAGAGAAGAAACAAGCTACAAATGCAGTAATGATCAAATTTAGACCCATTTTCTTAATTCGCATTCTTGGTTTCTGATCAGTCATTTTTTTTTAAGAATCCTTTCCCATGATAGGAATTATGTTGTTATATGCAACTAAGAACTTCAGCCATTCACTCAGTTTTCCAGTGATGTGCTACCTTGCACATTAACTAGCATTGAACTATGACTGTAAATTAAATCCTAGTAAGGTTGTGTGTAATAAGCGGGTCAAAGCCATAGTAAATGTTCACTAATAGTAGCATATGCATAGATGAACAGATATTCTCCATGTAAACATACTCACCAGTGGCAAAAACCACATTTCCCCTGAAAGTCTGTAAAAGTCCAGCAATACCAACAGCATCTCCCCTGGATCATTAATTCTGACTTACATTTGTTATTGTCAGAAAAGCAGGCACACTATTCACTCAGACACACAACTGCTATTAGGCAGAATATGCCTGCCATGTTGACATTCTATTGATTCCCGCCCAAAGCGTATGCAAAAAAAAAAAAAAAAAAAAAGGGGGGGGGGGGGGGGGGGGGGGGGCAGCTCAAAGTTCAAAAAAAATCTCGGCCACAAATACTTTGGAGGAAATCCAAGCAACTAAAATCAGAAAGAAAGAAAGAAAGAAAGAAAGAAAGAAAGAAAGAAAGAAAGAAAGAAAGAAAGGAAGAGAAGAGAATATGCAAATGTGAGTGAAAGAACCGAAGCAAGTCAAAACAGACTAGTGCATGTTCAAGGGCAAAGATGCAAAGATGCAGACATCCACTTCTGGCAACCACACAGCCAGCAAACCCCAGCACTGTACATATGGGATGGCCGCCATCAGTCGTCCCATCTGCAGTATTGTTTACATATTCACTAGAAAGCGTTCTCATTGATCCCAGTGGCATTGCCTTAAACCCTTTCCAATCTGGCTATTTCAGCCTCTGTGCATATCCAGTAGCACCTGCCTTGCCATAAACACAGCCCCGCTTACGACACATGATTAAAGTCGTTGAGCAGTTAGAATAAATGAGAAATTATATAAAGTGTCTCAGCATACCACAACTTTTAGTCATCAAAACTACAGTAGGAGCAATAGGATTTTTGTTTGTTTGTTTGGTTTTTCCCATTTTACAGATGAAGAAAATTGAGTTGGGGGGGTAATTTGATCCATATAGTAAATTAATGAGGAAACGGCAAGGAGAGGGTAATAGGGTCTTTTATGCATTTTTGTGACACTTTCCTGTCTCTTTCTCCCATTCTCAATAATCTATGTCAATAACCTATGTCCAAGTTCCAAATTCTGGCACCAGTGTCTTTGAATACAGGTGCTCATCACACGCAACTCTTCACAATCAAACTAATTACCAAGGATTACTGAAATCCTGATGCCTTTTTCTTTTATTTTAGCAAAGAGAAATTACATACGTCACATCAAAAATAAACAACTGAAAAGGGGGAAGAGGAGGAACCTGCAGTTCCATGGAGCAATATGGACTTCTGCTGGCTCTCATTTTACTCTTCAGTGTTTCACTTCCCCCAGCCCACTAAACAACTCCCACTGCCTTCCAAACCAGCTCCTGGGGAAAAAGAAAAAGACAGTGAGGTCTAGCAGGGTCAGTGGGAGGAGGCGCTGATCTGTAAGGGAGGCAGGGAGAAACAGAGATTCATTGCAGATGCCAGTCACCTCAAATCGTGCTTTCAAAGAATCCTCCCAGTGCTGATTTCTATCAGGGATCTGGGTTGGCTCACAAAGTAAGAGTTTCCATCTGGCAGGGATGTGCTTCTGCTGTGCAGATATTTCCCAGGTTTCTAAGACCGTTCCAGGTTTCTGTGGGCCAGTCTGAATTTGACAAAGAGGGAAAGGCATTCATAGGTCAACTGGACTTAATTTACCCCTACCATGACAAGACAGGCTTACTGTGCTTTTCACAGAGCTGACCTGTCTCTATTTGCACATTTCTGTAATTTCAAGAAATCCTATTTTTTTCAAAGAGGAAAATATGACACTAGATTGAGCTAGTACATAAAAAAAAAAAAAACTTGTGATATAACTAGAACACTACTTACAAGAGGTTTCCTGTGATTCCAAGCTCCAGCCTCCCTACATCGCTTGGGTTTCTGTTTCTTCTGCTGTATCAGGGATTGGAGTTTGCCTGGAAGTCACATCAATGCCTCCCTCCCTCCACTCTGCCACTGATTTACAAGCTACCTTTGAGACAGCCATTTAGGCTTTTATTCTTATTTTAATATCATTGTTACTTCTGTGTCATTATTCAAAATCATTAGAGACTTAAAATGATGAGCCTTCTGATAATAATGTTTTCAATAAGCTTCCTCCATGCTTAGTTAATATGGCATACCATTCATTTCTGCTCTGCCACCAAAGCGTTTCCTGTCCGGCAGCTTTCTGCATGGTTACACATAGAGTTGAGGGGGACAAAGAAAACAAGTCCATGGCCTCTTTGAAAATAATAGAATGAGTGACCTTTCATGCAGCTATATCAAGAAAAAGGAAAACAGATCCCAACACTAAAAACCACTCATTTGCTCTCAACTCACTTTTTGAGAAACTTTCAGAGGACGTTGATGCCATCTGCTGCATGAAGACCCAAGTCTGTTCTTCCCCTTCCCTTACATGTTCTACTGAGAGTCAAGGAAGTAAAACACATTCTGGAGGGAAGGTATGCTCCTCAGAGACTAAGAAACACACTAAAAGACAGTACACTGCCTAGAAAATAAACATGGTTAGTGTGTGGCTGCAGGGAATTAGTAAAAAACCCATGCCTCTCCTTTTAATTGCAGCCGCAGTGAGCTTGTGACTAGACTCCTATCTATAAGTGCGCTCCCTTCCAGTGTCAACAGGAGGCTTGGTACAGCACTACAGGGAGAAATGGATTCATACGTCATTCACAATGATTCATTTTGCTTCCTCGGCTGCATTTTTATACATATTGACAAAATATAAAAATACATCCTTTAAAAAAATCAATTTTGGGGCTGGAGAGATGGCTCAGAGGTTAAGAGCATTGCCTGCTCTTCCAAAGGTCCTGAGTTCAATTCCCAGCAACCACATGGTGGCTCACAACCATCTGGAATAGGGTCTGGTGCCCTCTTCTGGCCTTCGGGCATACACACAGACAGAATATTGTATACATAATAAATAAATAAATAAATAAATAAATAAATAAATAAGTAAAAAAAATCAATTTTGTTTTGTAGTATCCTCCTGAAACATCGAAAGTAACCCTGAGAATTAAAAGACTTGACAATCCGTGAAGAAACACTTAAGTGGGGTGACCGGCCATGGAATTCCATGGGCCTCAGACAACCAGCTCACAAAGAAAAGTGCCGGTGCTTAAGCAATGCAGATTGCTCTTGATTTATTTTGAGATTTGAATTTCCATTTTATTTTTAACAAGAGCTTTACAGTTCGATGACAAATGTCCTGCACTATATTTAGAGGAATAATAATGTTTAAGATTGGAGAGCACACACTGACAGAGCTGGCTTCCCATTTTTTTTCTCCACAGACAGAGAAAGCAAAGGCACCCAGCAAAACATTCATGTCTATGGTTCACACCTTCCAGCAGGATTGTCAGTTCGACTCTGACCCATGGCCTTGTAGGTGTGTCGGGGATGCTTTCAGAGTTCCTCTATGATGTCTTTTCCCCTATGGACCAAAAAATTTCCACCACTAAACAGGCAATTAGTTTTATCCAGGGAGAGCTGCAAAGCTGACAGTGAGTTTGAAAACAAAAATAAAAAGGACAAATAGCTTGTTAACCTAGCCCTAAACAACATAAACAGGGTGTACTGCCTTTGCATGTAAAGTTAATTTTTTTTTTCAGCAAAAGGAAAAACATTGTTTTTGGCTTTCCTTGAAAGAAAGCTGGAGGCAAGCAATATGCTGATTATTCTTCAAAGAAGAAAGGGTGTTGAAAGCTTTTAATAACATGCAAAAATCTCAAGTTTGCCAGCCACAAACAGCAAATAACGATAATGTTTTATCGCATTATAAATGTAAACCCCTCTGTCTACTGTTTGGAAGTCTCATACTTTCAAACAAATGAGAATGCCTTTACTTCTATGCTCAAACGGGAGGAAAAAGTCAGACACTTTGAGGTATTCAAAGATAACTGACATGATAAAATTATATAATATTCATCCTAAAGAAGACATACCTCATAAAAAGAACACCGAATAAAAACAAAACTGAATAACAAAGATTGGTCATCAGTTTCTGGGTCTCCTTCTGTCAGTCAGATTTTCAAGTATAGCATAGATTGTCATTGTTTTCCTCGGGATGGTCACTGTGAGTTCCACAGTAGACCATTTATTCGAGGAAATACAGCACATAAATAAATAGGCCCATTGGTTCACGCACCAAGCACCCACTCCAAGTCTAGAATGTGCTCTTCCAAGTAGCAAGAAAGCATTAAGATTTCCTGAATCCTTAAGGGTTATAGCCCTGTCTGGTAATGTGTTATGCTCTGAACTGATACTATTTCCTTTAATGCTTCCCATGGCTCAGCTTAGGAAGAGAAGACACCATTTCTCTTGTATGAACACTAAACACTCAGAAGTGAAGGCTCTCTATGGCTGTGCTCCACTAGTAAGAAGGTGAATAAAAGGCTCTTTACCTTCCCTCCTAAGCATCTTCAGTGTGTAGTTCCTACATAGACCCTTGGAACTGTGAAGAAAGTTCTTCATCGACTAATCCACTGTACCCATGGGAAGGAGCACAGAAGATTCTACTTTTCAGTTTGTTCATATGGTGGATTACATTGACAGATTCTCGTATGTTGAACCATCTCTGGGATGAAGCCAACATGATCGTGGTGGATGTTGGTTCGGATGTGTTCTTGGATTTGGTTTCCAGTATTTTATTTAGTATTTTGCATCAATGTTCCTGAGTGAGATTGGTCTGTAATTTTCTTTCTTAGTAAAGTCTTTATGTGGTTTGGGCATCAGAATAAATGTATCCTCATAAAAAGAGTTTGGCAATATTCCTTCTGTTTCCATTGTGTAGAACAATTTGAGGAGTATTGGTATTAGTTCTTCTTTAAAAATCTTGTAGAATTCTGAGCTGAAACCATCTGGAAATTCTAACTGTTCATCTCCCACTACTCCGTGAAGCTCTGTTAAGCATGGGTTGATATGGCACACCAAAAGCAGAAACATATTTTCTTTCCCTACTTCCAACCTAACATCATTCCTAAAATGATAAATTCAGTTAATACTTGGAGATTCCAAGTTCCTTGATTATTTCTTTTAAGAAAACTACTTTGGAGTTGAAAGAAACATTTCAATAAAAATGATCAAACTATCAGTCTTTGAAAGAGGACATAGGGTTTGTTCCTACTTGTCTTTCCATATATCCTCAAGATTCCAAATGTAACAGATACATGCACTTAATGTTTTTCTGCAATATAACACAATTCTTGCTTTAGACATAATATTGGTGTGCAGGTTCATCTGGTTCTGAGTTTCTCCGTCTCAGACTGTAAATGCCTGAGGACAAGCATTGGAGATAAACAAAGACAATGATAAGTTTGAGTCTGGCTAG
Organism: Alexandromys fortis; assembly: GCF_014885135.2. Taxonomy (NCBI): domain Eukaryota; kingdom Metazoa; phylum Chordata; class Mammalia; order Rodentia; family Cricetidae; genus Alexandromys; species Alexandromys fortis. The sequence goes on along the minus strand of NW_026067953.1, from coordinate 1,821,616 downwards.
AACAACTGTTTCCCTTGCCATCCTAACTAGCCGTTGCAAGTTCTGTATTAGAATCTGATACAAGCACAAGGCAGGTATACTCATGGAAGAGTACAGAAAACCACGTGTGCTCACTTATTAAGAGCCATAGAGAACGCATTTGCTTATCCAGGTCACAGGACTTTTCTGCTGGGTGAACCTGTAACATATGTGGGTGGTACCCAGAGTTCTGAGTGGAAATGAATCCTGGTATTGTGGCTATTGACCTAGTTTACTCTTGAAAGGTGGCCAATGCCTTTGTTTTGTGCATTGCCTAAAATCATCTGGATATTTTTTTTCCTCAAAAGGAGATTAAAAAGGCATAGATCAATTACTGTGAAAAACATTCCATTTGAAATAATGATTTGAGAAGACAAAGCAGTCTGTAGGGGCATTGTGAACTCCTCATAAACCTCTGACCAAAATAAAGTCCTGCAGTTTAGAATGGATTGCACCCAAATGAGAAAACCTGCAGCAAACTACCATGCGCAGTGAGGACGTAGTAAGAGCCATGGGGCTAGGCACCTGTATACTCAGTAAAACAACCTTCAGCTTATTTAAGGAATAAAAGTATATGTTGAATTGCCACTGAATGATAAAATCAGAGGAAAGGGAATGAAATATAAATTGGATATCTCCAAATTTCTAATATAATGATTCTATAAAAGGTATCTTGACAAGGGTTCATTACAGGACCAATGCCTCTACAATGCCCTTGCCCCATCCTCTGCAATCTTTCTGCATTACCATTTGAGGAAAAAAAAAGGAAATCTTCTTGACTCTATATCTCACAAAGAACAAACATAATAAACAAACTATAGTTCTTACACAAGACATATGGGTGCAAAACATATGTCACTGTTTGACAGAAATTCCATTGTAATCTAGTGTACCGAAATTTACTTATTAACACCAATATTGTATTACCAGGAAAACCTGGCAGTCATGAGTCAAATACTGAAGGGTGTGTTCTAGGTTAGGGATAGAAGCCAGAGGTCCTTATCTAGGAGAGCACTTCCCAGTTTCCTGGGACATATTTTGAAAACACCCGCTGGTGGGATCAGGATTCTTGTGAATCAAGCACCATTATGTTTATATGATGTTTACAGTCCCTCTGCACATTCATCCAGAAATGAATGTTATAACCCAGACCAATAAAAAGGAAAAAAAATAAGAAGAAAAAATACACTACGGTTCTCCAGTGGCTCGGATTGCTTCACCAGGACTCTAGAATTACATTAGAAGTCCCAAACCTTCCGACAGCATCACCCTGGGAATGATTAAAGAGAACGGGCCAATGCAAATGACAGTCTACTTCTTTAGCACCCAGATGAGGACACTACAGACAAAGTCAGCCTCACCTAAAGTAGGAAGCCAGAAGCACCAGAATAGAAGCCGTGGGACCTGACGTTGGAGCTTCCACATGCTGTCCCTGCTGAACCAGCCCCTCTCATGTCCTGTTTCTGCGACAGCTGAAAGAATTGGCACGCCCAGGAGAAGGAGTGGAGACATTTTTCTCTGCTGAGATAATGTGCTAACTCCTTCATCGCACAGTGACTGTCCAGTCAGAATACGGCACAACAAAATCCACATTGGAATTAGGAATTATCTCAACAGATGCAAACTGTTTCTTCATTTGATCAGCAAAGGGGCATGCAGCACTAAAAGTGAGGACAGAAAAATATAACTGCAGTTTAATGAAAAGGAAACAAAGTCGTTTCTGCTATGGATATGTATTATATTTGTCCACGTGTGGCAAGTGATGCATTGTGGTGTAGCAGGGTAGAGAAGGGAATAGCCTTCTTTGTTTGTCTTCATAATATCATTTGGCAACTAACATCGTTAACTTTTTACATTTATTTTATTTTTAAATTAAGTAATAATTACATCGTTCTCCCAGCTCCTATGCTTTCTCCAATACTTCCCAGGCCCTGCCTCAAATTCATGGTCTCTTCACCATTAATAATTATTGTTACATATGTGTGCCCGTATTGACGAGTAAATATATAAATACAACTTGCTGAATCCATTTCCTGTTGCTCATATGTGGATGTTTTCCAGGATGATCACCTAGTATGTGATAGCCATTTAAATTGCTCATCTCTGGGGAATATTGATTCTCTCCCTCTCAGAACTCATTAGCCGCCTGTAACTCTTCATCTAAGGGTGGAGTCCCATGAGATTTCTCTCATCTGTGTCGGCATGTCAGCTGGTGTCATCGAGCAGGTCTTGTTTAGGCAGCATACTGTTGAGATTACATGGGTGTAGCTTCCCTGTCATATCTAGAAGAGACCATTTCAGAGTCATTCTTTTGATATGGTCTCCAAGCCATGGGTAAAGGATTCCAATAAAATGGAAAGGTATCAACTGGATCTGAGCACCTCACTGCCCATTGCTTATCTCTGCATTTGTATCAGCTGTGGCTTCCTGCAACTATCTGCCTCTGCTACAAAAATAAGCTATTTGGAAGAGGAGTGAAAGCTACAATTAGCATCTTTGTGATTAACATACTAGGCTTTTAGCATACCCCATTATATATATGGTCCTTTATAATAGACGGGAACTTCCCTGTGTAAGGGTATGGATGACAATTCTGTTGTGCTGGGAACCCCAAACTTTTACAGTGAAAGCTATGTAAAGGAAACTCCTTGCAAATCAAGGCAAAGAGTGGCCAAGGGCTGGAAAGCTAAAGCTGAAGTGTAGATGCCATGAACTCAAAACTTCACACAAAAAAGCAGTGAGTCACTGAAGTTTCCTCTTGAAAGTTATCCAGACCCACTCTACAATTCAAGTTCCCCCTTTCCTGGCTAGTAAACAGAATATCCAAACCCAAACCCTCTAAGCATCGTAGCCATCTATGAAGAGTAAATAAATTGATATATGCTAAGTACCCGCTGCACAGAATAACATGTGTTAGAAAATGATCAGTAAATGGCAAGAATGGGAAGCAGCAGAGTACATTTCTGTGCATCCAAAGGATTTTCCAAATACTATAAATTTACCAATCCTCAGGCACAAATTTACTTAGTGCCTAGCTATGAATGTAAGATTGTTCCTAGCTATTAACAGGACAAAGGAGCAACAGGATAGGATCAAAATCTATCACTTCTCTCACCCATCATTGTCATATAACTCAGGAAATCAATGCATGCTTAATACAAACCCATGCCATGATCTTGGTGTAGGGGTATTCAGATAGTACACACATCTTAAGACTGTTTTGCTGAACCTCCATATCATGCATGAGAAAATAATGTATGATTTGCTTGAAAAGTTAATGGGAATGATTAAAATAACAACTACAAAACGACTTCATAAGAGAAAAAAGAGTAGCTACTGAGCATTAGTCAACATTAGTATAATTAGTTCAAACAAAAAATTATGATCACAGAGGAGAAAGGAACTACCTTCACTGAGAGAAGTCTGGGAATTCTTCATGGAAGATAAGCCACTGAAGGCAGGCTTTGAAAAAGAAGTAGAGTTCAGATAAGCAGAGAAGAGGAAATCCTTTCCTTATGACACAAGTGAAGCCACAGAAATGAGAAAATACAGAGTCAAAGGACAACTGGGAGACATTGCAACCCATGATTGATGTTGTTCTTATCTTCAAAAGCAAATGCCAGTGCTGAGCCACTGATGTTTATGGGCTTCCAAGAGTTTGGTATCTCCCCAATATATTGCTATTATATAATAGTCTCCGTATTGTCCATTTTCAAACTAACTGAAAAAGCCAATGAATTAGAATTATATCCTCTCAACAATTTAAGCATTCACTCATGCTCTTGTTCTCTGGAATGCAAAGTACAAGAGTTTCTGGACACATGGCTTACATCACCACCCTGGGAAACAGGAGCCACTGGATGCTTTGACAAGGCATGTCATAAAACACTTGATAAAGAAAGAAGGTGCTGATGTTGCTCTTCAGGCATCACTTGCACAAGAAGTCAGACAAACCCAACTTTCTACAGCTCTTCCCCCATCATCCTAAGTAATTCCATTTGCTAGAATTCTTGCCTCAGAACCACTGTGACAACATCATGGAAATAATAGCAGATGAATATTGGTTATCCTACCTATTTTAAGAAACTAATTATCGATATAGCCTTGAGACATGTCAATCAGTGAAAGGAGAGATCTCAGAAATGAGATGAGCAATTTTTCCTTATCCCTTTACCAAGCTCTATCAACATGACTAGATTACATTTATACATTATCAACTTTTATAGGGAATGGGGGTATCGTAACACACAGTATACAGACATCTGATAATTCACTATTCCCCCTACCCTCTACAACTTTTGGTTAATAGATTTTGAAAATTTTTGAAGTGCGTGCGTGTGTATGTGTGTGTGTGTGTGTGTGTATAAATGTAGTCATTTTAATTTTGAAAAAAATGCTAGAGGAATTATTTTCTATAAACAAGATAGCTGACCCCAAGTTAACGTCATGGTACTCTTAAGGTGACATGTGTACCTACAGAGATACATCAGTCATCTGTGTAGAAGTAAAGCTTTGCTTTTTAAACCATTTCAACCCTGCTAAAAATACATGAAGCAAAGCATGGTTCCAAATCTTTAGCATGTGGCCAAGACCAAAGATCCACGTCATCAATTTACATTACTCCACAAAGACTGAGAAACTTAAACAAGCATCGTGTAAAGAGAGTTCTTGGCAGTTGCTAATAGCAGCAACACATTCTGTCTGGACTCCCGCTGTAGCACAGACTTGCGAGAAAAATCTAATGAGTCTATTCTATAGAGTATTCCTGTTTTCAAGAAATAATGAAGGGAATATTCAAAATATGCTTCAAACCCCTTAACACTGGCAACATGGTGTTGCATGCCTATTATGGCATTTGGTAGGTAGAGGAAGGGGGATCAAGAGTTTGAGGCCTACCCTGAATACATAGGAAGTTAAAATCTTGCCTAGGATACATGAGACCTTGCCTCAAATAAGACATAACATAACAAACCAATAAGAACAAGAATAGAAAAGCATGTACTTAATTCTTTGCTTCCTCATTCAGTTGTGTAAATTAAAGCATACCAATCCAAACTTTTAAATAAGCAACGAATCCCTAAATGCGAAGTCATTTAGCTGCTTACAATACCATGCTCACATTGAGACTAGAAAGCACAGCCAAAGATTCTAATGTCTAAAACAAACAAACAAAAAGCTGAATTACCACTCTTTCAGTTCCCGTATGCATTTTGAATTATTTACAATATCCTCACACAGCCTCTAATCTGAAGTTGGGTTTCGAAACCTATAAAAATCAAGGTCTTTCATCTTTAGTGCTCAATGGAAACTTGACCCAGAAGTCAGAAAACATCTTTGAAAGGGCAGCGATATTACTCTTGTGTTGAAAATGACGACTCTGTACTCCCGGGTGATGGCTGTCAATACCAGAAGCCAAAAGAATGGTAGAAATGCCTCTCTTACTTGGTGTGAAAGCTTGTCACTTTGAGTTCTTGATTTTCTCCAAGGCTGAAAGATGATATGCCCATGTGGAGGAAGACTGTTTAAAGAATGTGGAAGTAAACAAAACGAGCATAGCAACAACTTATAAATACCACTGAGACTCACTGTCACATTTAATTAACCTGATACCAAAGGTCAATCTTCCAAAAATATTTAAAAGAAAACAGCCCGGTCACCACAGCTCTGGTGATGCTTTTCGGTGTTAATGCAAATACCCTCTAAAAGCACAGGGAAAAAGAATAAAGCCTTAATAACATTATCCCAGGATTGGCATTCTGTCATTGTCTCATCACCCTTTACCAAGAGATATATA
>NW_026067953.1:1656329-1813972 GCF_014885135.2 Alexandromys fortis | reverse complement strand
GGCGATGGTGGCGCACGCCTTTAATCCCAGCACTCGGGAGGCAGAGGCAGGCGGATCTCTGTGAGTTCGAGACCAGCCTGGTCTACAGAGCTAGTGCCAGGACAGGCTCCAAAGCCACAGAGAAACCCTGTCTCAAAAAACCAAAAAAAAAAAATCAAATCAAAAACCAAAGTGAGAAAGACATCATTTCAGCTCCAAAGACTCCCACTCTTCAATCCCTCTTTTAAGTTGATAATACTTAAATAAAATTTATGCCCATCCATCTTCATATTTAAATCATCTCTTAATGCCTTGTAATACTGAATACAACATAAGTGCTATATGAATAGTTATTGATTATATTTTGGGGAATGACAAGTAAACTTTCCAGGTTCAGCACATTGAGATACATTTCTTTTAATCCAGAATCAGCTAAATACATGAATGCAGAACACACAAAATTGTCATGCCTGCACCTCACATCCATTACCTTCCAAGGCCAGTAATGTCTGTTTCACTTCACTAACTGTGGAACTGGAACTCAAACTGGTAAGTAACTAAGGGCTTGTGGTGTGGCTCAGCAGTGAAGTGAAAGTCTATCGTGTGTGTGTGTGCGCGCACACACACAGGTGCACACACACATCATGCATTACTATATATAATATTCAGCACTTACTCTGATTCCTAAATTTAAGCAGAGATTATGTTAAAGGAGAGTAAGAGTAAATGTAAGGCATTCTCTTAATGATAGTGTACCAAACATATATTGATCAGCAATTCCTTTTTTGGCTTATAATACAGAGCCAGAAGAAGACACTGGAGAGGTAGGAGAGGGAAACCAACCTGAGGCTGGGTCCCACTGTAACTAACTGGATGGGAAAAGGGACAGGATATGAACTTCTATCCCTAAGTAACTTCAAAGAAATAAAATATTAAAATGGCAAAAAAAAAACCTCTCTGTAGGTAAATTGAATGTCTTATGATTAGTCAAGAGCTAGTCGAGGCCACATGCTTGTAATATTTGACATTGTGATCCCCATAGATCTTGAGCAACATAAGGACGATTCACTTAAAATGAAGACCAAATTATCTAGCTATGACTGTTGTGTTGGTATTAATATTTACCATGAAAGCTCTAAGAAGTCCAAGTATTTCGCTATTTCATTACAGCTTAGCACAATATGTCTCTAATACACAAGTAATAAAAAAAATACTCTGCCTAAAACTCAAGTGTTCTGTGCTCCAAAGCCCCCACTCTCCATTGAGCTATTTCCGGACTATACAGAGATCAACAGGGTTTTTATAAGAACAGCTTTAATTAGTCTTTATTTGTCCCGTTATGAAACAGGATAGCTGAAATATTCTCAAGGAACCCAAGTCAAGAACAGAGATGGTTAATTAGCATATCAGCTGTCAAACTCCATGCTCATGGCATCATATAGGCAGAGCAGAACATCTGTGCTGAGAGGAGAGCAAACCATGAGGTTTTATGGATCAGTCAACCAAGATAAAGCTTCCCCTACTGTATATACCCGACTCTAAACCATTTAAAGATACTTATGAATTCAGGCATTACTGCACATGAAGTCAGTGAGATCTTCACCCACTTTGCAAGGAGATGGTAGGCAAACATCTGAACTTTCAAAAAAAGCAACTGGGCAACTTTAACCAAAACAATAAACAAACACCCACTGTACTCATAGAGAGCAGTCTTTCCCCCCGCCTTCCCCCCCCCCAGTCTCAGTCTCATGTGTGCCTTAGATGCAGAAGAATGTAGGCTTTACACCCACTAGAACCATCTTGCACATCCAGGATTGAAAACACAGAGATCAAGACTATGCTTCAGGGTTCAGGGCAAACATGTCAAGTAGAGCACCTACATTTGGATGGTTCCAAATTTTAAATTTTAAATCTGTAACTCTCCTCCTAGTTTGTGGATATGTGCATAAATATATGTATATATATACATATATATATATATATATATCCCCAGCTCTAGTGTCTTTCAAATAATTAAGAATTTAAAACAAATCTTAGCATAATATATATTTAAACAAGTTTTAAAAGAGATTTCCCTCCCTCAAATTTCAGTGATGTTGTAGGATGAGAAATTTTGTATAACTAAACTAAGCTTCGTCACTCTTTATCCCAATACAAATATTATTAGTGTCTGAGATGTCATCGTATATTATCTTTCATCTGGCAGAAATGGAATGCTCTTTAATTGTGACTAATTCACAAATTACTACACCATGAAGTATTTATGCTTTATTCATTTCTTGGAAGCTGATTCATGGACAGGATAAGTTCCTTTTTCATGCCAAAGATTTAATAGGAATGAACACTGACAATATTTTTCAGCCAGTGGATGACACTTCCTTTTCCTGCAAAGTAGGCTAGAAATTATAAACCCTGTAAACAGTACCACGCACAATTCTATAAAATAACTAACAATGCCAAATATTGCATTTTCTAAAAGTCTTTCTCCAAAGTAGGAGAAATGTCCTTCTTGTTCAAGCACTTGTGTGCCTGCCCACACACGTGTGCACACCACACACATATGCACACACACACACACACACACACACACACACACACACACACACGGGGTAGAGGAGAGAGATAGAGAGGCAAAGAAGCAGAGGTAGGCACACATAGAACGAAAGCAAGATGGAGACATTTACACACATACACACACAGGACTATAAAACTGTTTAAAACTAGCTTGTCTAGGATTAGGTTTCAGAATTCTGTCAGTGTTTTATTATGTTCTGAAAAATGAGGATGGATACTTCACTTTTTTAAAAAAAAAAAAAGGTTTCATCCTTAGAGCAAAATCTCTGATTTTTCAAAAATGCAAAAAAAAAAAAGCTTTGTTATTTTTGCATTTTTCTCCATGAAACCTTCCATTGCGTATTTCTCGAGTCAGACTCATCTACTATCTAGTCACTGGATTCTAGTGAATGCCACTGTCTCAGGCCAGGTACATGGAGTGCATCAGGTTCTTTGGGCTTTTCCCCATCTACTATATCTAGATCTCACTGTCTGTTTGGCTCGAGCATTTTTTTTAAGGCCCCAGTACCGAATAAATAGGCAAGTACCATTACAAGCACCAACCTTAACCGAGGTCTAATTCCTGTGTCCCCTATTCATCCCCAGTGTGTGTGTCTTCAGATTACAACAGGAGAAAACTACTAATGACAGAAGAAAATCTAAATTTCCCCCAACCTGTTCATTTTTCTAACTGTTTTCATCTGTTATCATGGTATATATTTAGCAGAAGATAAATATGCTTCTTTCCTATTCTAAAAGTCTGCAGGAGGATCTTATAAAACTAAGTATGTGCGTTTATTCAGGTTCAATGGCACTCTCTCCTTAAATAGAACATTTTCAGTATAGGATGCTAGTAGAAACATCTTTTCTCCCTTAACATAAAGCTTGGTGGTATTTTGTAATGAATCCCATCACAGATTCCGTGGCCCTATGGATTCAACCTGTGTGAATACATTACTGTCACACCAAGCACATTTTCTTTCGTGCCGTGTAGCAGCTTTCAATCTGGGAATCCTTTTATGCTATTTCAAAATGTCTTTCAAGCCAGACATCCCAAAATAGCACCATTTATTTTAAGACTTAACAACCTATATTTTAAAACCTATAACCAGATTTCTAGGGCTCCCACACACACCCACCCACACATGCCAATCCATGTCTTTGTACTTGGTTCCTGATATCATGTGGAAGGTTAAGAGGTAAATTAGTAAATAAAGAAATAAATTGCCAAGCATGCAATAGAGATGATAATATTCTTATTAGTAAGATTAAGAAAGTGTTAGGATTTCAGATAGTATATAATACTCTGAACAATTACTGTAAGATACTTTTCTACCCACAGACAGACTATTTTCAAAGCCTGCAGGTTCTGCTTGTCTCACATCACATTTTAGCTTAAAATGAATGTGACAGTTTTCTTCTGAGAAAAGTAATAGCACACTAGTGATGTTATGACAAAAGTTAGTTTTATTGTCCTATATAGTCTGATGAGTTTATCATCAATCTATGCAAAAAGACACAACACACACACACACACACACACACACACACACACAACACTCCTGACTGCGCATCACTTGAGCCAGAGAGACTTTCATTATCCCCATTCACTCAATCAGGAAAAGAACAAAAAACAAGCCCCCAAAAAAACAAAAAGCAAAACAAACCAGTAGCCAGGATTTTTTGCTTTGTTGTTTTACTTTTATTTTTTTTTAATTAAGTCATTTCATTCCTGTTCCTGATACTCTTGAAAAGAAAAGAAGCGGCGATGAAAGTGAAAGTGTAGCTTGAACTAGAACGCTGGGATTTCAAGGGCTTTGTGTTTGACTCTACTACGTATCACCTTAGACTCTGTATGTGAGGCAGTTGCAATTCAAAGACTCACTGCTTATTTGTTGCTGTCACAGACAGTAAGAGAAGACAGGATAAAATTATTAATCATGTGGTAATGACTTCTCTCCTCTGCAATAAGAAATCACCAGTATGCATTCCATAGCTCTCTTTATAAGATCATAGATGTTAGGTGATTCCATCAAATCACTAGGTAGAATTCGCTTTTAATGTTGAAAAATAAAATTAGAAAAAAAATCCCAAGAACCAGTCTAAGTCCTACATTTATTTCCTTCTCAAGGAAGCCAGGAATGTACTTAAGAACTGATCTATAGCTATACAAGCTAGACAGTAACTTGAAGAGACATCAGTGAAACAAAAAGAAATCAAATTGTTATTACTATTTGAAATTAAGAATGAAAACATCATGAGAGATTCAGAGTTTGAATCACTTTAAAGACTCACAATAATTATCAGACATGGGGTTCACATGTGAACAGGACTTTTTTACTTCAAAGTCACTTCTACACAGTTTTACAAGAAAATCCCTTGAGTTGGACACTGTTACTGGCCTGGTGGAGTGGATGAAACAGCTGGTCCCCAGAGGATACAAAGCTTCAGTTCAAGAACTACAGTATTCAATTACATAGTGTTTATTTCGGTAAGAATAGGAACGGTAGTATAAGGATAATAAGGTTACCAAGATGTAGAAGAGACCTAGAAAATGCTCTAATAGAATCTTGCTTTCAAGTGCTTTCTTTTAATGTTATTTGAGAGCATTATCTATATGTGAAAACCAGTCTTTCTTGATGACATCGAAATATCTTCAAATAGACCTCAATAAAAACACATAAAATGGTACTAGTTGGTCCAATAATGATACAATGACTTAGTTTTTTAATCACATAAATAACACTCTCAGGTTTCTAGCGGTTATTTTTGTCTGTTTTTTTTTTTAAGTAAATTCCACCTTTCTTAACAAATTTTTTTTTACCAAAGTGAGATAAACCATTGCCTATTTTCCTGTTTCTAAATTCCTATTTGACACCACAGGGTTTAAAGAATGATAGTGCTTCTAAACTAGCAGGCAATTCAAACGGGTCCATCCAATGAGTATTCAATTCATTAATAGATGTTGGCCAAATCAATTCATGAAGAATGAAGAAAAGATTTTGGCTGTAATAATATTCTTATATTAGACAAGAAGGAGGGGGTAGCCAGTGAAATGTATTTTTGCCATATGACTAGCAAACAAAATCGATGTGAAAGGACACTAGTGTGAGCAGCCATTCTCAAATTCAAGTCACCCTACATACGACAGGGGCCATTACCCTGACTCCCCAACCAAGGATCATATTCATAACTACCCTTTTGAGGATCTTTCCATGTTAATCCTTAAGAAGAATCCATCATCATCTTCCCTTACCTCCATTATATTCATTGGGATTGACAGTCAATCATCCGCCATGGAGTTATAAAAATGTAAGAGACATTCCCACGATTTCTGCCTATGAGTAATGTTTGCACTGCTTCACATCTTTGGGGAGAAGCTCCATGTTACTTTTTTTGTTTAGCTGATTTGTGCCTATTTGTCAGTATCACATAAATGATCATGGTTTGATACTAACATAAGATCTGAGTTAAAAGCCAGAGCCAGGATTCAATAAGCCTTTGGTGTCTGTTGCAAAGCATAATTTATTCAATCAGTTGAATTGTTCTTATTCTAATATTCCTTCTTCTTGACTATGCAGCCCTGACAAGTGAGTAATTGTTAGGATATTACCCAGGAAAATACCTGCAATAATTCATACTATCTTTCTTCCTATAATGACTAACCTGAGAAGGAAGAATTGTCCATGCAACCTTAATTTCCTAAAATACAGTTCTTTCAGTAGTAGGTACACTGCAGCATGTATTCATGAATTTTAATAAAAGACATAAAGAAACATTTTTCTACTAATTATTTAACATTATAGAAAGTCATAGACATGTAGAGAATAGGACCAGGGCATGTCCTATGATGCTTCACAACCCCTCTCTCTTTCTATGTGACCAGAGAGCATCTCTTCATAGAGGGTTCTGTTACCATCTATTGATTTTCACTCGCAGTATAAAATTTCCTTTGCCTAATTTCATTGGGCTATTTCTCCTGGGTCGTTCTGACCAATTATGTTCTTCGCTGTTTACACTGTTGAGCCATCAATAGATTTTGTTCTTGAGACTAGTGGAGCAATCATGTGATTGTATTGCTTCCTGCAAGTGAGCTGTTAAAACCTGATGAATGTCCCAAAGAGTCTTTGTGCTCGTAAGCATCAGCCTCTTTGAAAAAAAAAATAGAAACAATTATGGAACTTAAAGGAATGTGACAAAGATCCAACGGAATCTTTGGTAACAAACACTACATATCAGACAGTTTCTAGTGATCTATTTTCTGTGATGATATACAGACAGTAGCTCATCAGATCCTTGCAATTCATCTATGTGTCCATATCATTAAAATAAATGTACAATGGAGACTTGACTTTTGGAAAATGTAATAACTTTCAGTAGACCCCGGACTCAAAATGTAGTAGATAATACCCTAGACACTAACGAGGAGTGTAAGGAAATCTTTCAGAAGCCAATGGTAGTTTTGTGTCCATGAATATTTTTACCCAATTCATCAGTATTCTAACAAAGTCTTTCAGAAGATATTATAGCTATAAAATGTAGTACAAGCCTACTGATTTTGAAGGTTAAACACTTTGGGGAAGCTCCCTTCTAACATGGGTTTTGGGTAAAAGTCACTATCATGAGAACGAGTCTCCCCCTCAATGAGACTGGCTTCTGTCATCAGAAAACATTAGGACACATGTAACACTATTTATGTAATCCAAGTGCCTCAAAGGTGCAACGGGGAGGCTCTCTGGAAGTTTAGGAATAGCACAACTAAGCAATAACAAGAAAAAGCAAATACAATTGCACAGAATAATCATTATATGTCCTAGACTCAGATGCCTGAAGAACTGATAATTTTATTATTTTATTATTTTGCCTGTAAGAGTGTTTTGACTACATACATGTCTATGTACTACATGCATGTGATGCCTGTAGAGACCAGAAGCTGGTAACAGATCCCATGGAACTGGACTTGCAGGCAGTTGTGAGCTACCTTGTAGGTGCTGGAAATTGAACCCATGTCCTCTGCAAGAATAGTAAGTGTTCTTAATCAGTAAGCCATCCATCCAGCATTGGGAATAATGATTTTAAAGGCTCCATTATAATACATCTAAAAATTAGGGCAATTTCTGATAGCATATAGAGAGTGATTATATTTTATGGCATTTCCAATTATCATTGTCTTGGGGGCGCCGTTCTGTAGCTTTATTGGTTGTCAACGGTACCATGACCTGTAACAATGGAGGGAGAGTTTCCACACAGGCAGGAGCCATGCATCAGGGCGCCTTGTCATCCACCTGCCAAGGTTCAGGGAGTGTTCTAGTGTATTTCCTCAGTTCATTCCGTACAATTTATAATCTAACAGATGGCATCATTAAAGAGTGTCCCTGATAGTCAGTCTCATTGAAAATGAGGTCAAAGAAATGAATGAAATATAGTTGACTAGAATAATACATATTCTTTTTTCTTATACTTTGTTGACAATGGCTGACAAATTTCTAGGGGATGTAATCTCCCCGAGCATGCACAGTAATGTTTTATAACAACATAAGCTTGTAAGATACCTTGATAAACAGCACCTTTCTCACCCCAGGCTGTGTTTTACTTCCCTCAGTTAAACGTACCATTCCCATTACCATCAAAAAGCCAGAGAGAATTACATAGTGCTCAGGAGACAGCTTCAGCCACTGTGGAGATGTTCAAAAAGCTATATTCAGATCATGAGGTAGTGGAACACAAACACATCATACTGAATATATTACCATTTTCCGAGGCAAAGAAATATGTGCTGTGTAAGAGAAATGTAATGGAGAAAAATTTTAGCATCCGGAGACTTGACAGTGAGCCATTCACACAGTAATACAACCAATATTGGTGTGATTTGGAGCTTGTGTTTTCTTTTGGGAGAATTATGAGAATAGGACAAGGCTATCATTATAATTAAGAGAGTAATTATCATATGTGGGTAGTTGCTCTTCTGCCTGAAGTTTTACTCAGTCAAAAAGATCTCATCTTAGGAGAAAATAAGAGAAACAGATATTTGTATAATCTTCTAAATTTTCCTATAACTAGCTCAAGAGATCAGAGATGCATGACTAGCCTTATGGGCACATACAGACTCCTTCTGTTTGTTCCCTGTGGAAATCTTGTTGTTGTTGTTTAGCAGTTACAAATTCTTAGTCCACTAGAATGGGTCCACATGTGTTGGGTGTGTGAAGAATCAGTCTTCACTTGAGTGATACCATGTCTAATTCTGTTTGATCTGATTCTGAATATAATCATTCCAGTTAACTGAGTGACAACACCCTCTTATCTACAGAATGAGGCAAGGTGAAGCAGTTTTCTTACATTATGCATGCCCATGTAGAAAAGAATGAGAATTTTAATGAAGATTCAGAGGTGGTTCTGGCAAAGTATGTCTGGTGGGAAATTTTTGAGGTGTGGAAATGAAGAAATGGTAAATAAGAGATTTATTTAAATTCCTGGTGATTTGGCAGAGCTGGCAGAGAATCAGCACTTTAGATTTCATAGGATGTCTGAAATAATCCAAATGGCAATCCTAGGAAAGTCACTAGCAAGATGCTGATAACGTCCAGAGGACTAAGGTCAGAACTGACTGCCTTCTGCAATCTATAGTTCAACCTGAGGGTCATGGCAAGGAAGATGAACCCCCAAACTTCATGAGAAGAAATAATCCCTATGAAACTGCAAAGGTAACACTGTCTTCATTTCTCCTTATCCTGCTCTGGAAGATAATTGTGCCATTAATATGATTCATTGGTAGTAAGGTTGAAAATAAAGAAAAGAAAAAGGAGTAGAGAAAAGTAGAATGTATAAAAGTTTTATAAGCAGCACATGCACACACATATGTACATATGCTACACATTTAAATAAATATGGACACAGGTGTGTGTAAATGGTTTTTACACACTACACATTAAACTTAGCCTTCAGTCAAGGCACCATGGCATAAGCCATTTCCCTGAGTCAGTTTCCTCAAGACATGAATGCAACAGACCAAAATAACAACGGATTTACTTGAAAATGAAAGACTATTTGCTCATGACTAAATTTAATCCCAATGTGATTACCTCTATCAAGAATCATCTCAGAGGCCACTCTTTCCTAGAAACTGCCAAGGTTCCCGAGGGGGGGGGAGCCTCACTTTACTCTGTTCCCGCCTATGTGTTTATATCCTCAATCATCAAATAATGATCTGTACTTCCATCATTGTTCACTGCAGAAGTAAGCAAGCAGAGACTGTGTCCTCTAGAAACAGAATTCCTCACACTAAGCCCACATGTAATCTGTGTGTGTGTGTGTTCACATGTACATATGCATGCCTCCATGTGCATCTCTAGCTCTGTAAACACATTTTAAACTCAAAGTCTCCTGATGACGATGCTAAAGCCCCAGGAAGCCACTAGCCACCTTGCACTAAGTTATCCTATCTAGATGATGCTATGCAAATAACGAGCTCTTTTATTTCGGGATACACTATTTCACAAAGGATTCCTGCAACCTGTACAGGGAACGGCAGTGTCACAGCAATCACTGCAAAGCAACATTGCGCCAGGTACGCATGACACAAAAGCATCCCCCAAAACACAGTGTTGATCTAGAGAGGAATCATGTAGCAGGAACTCCCAGATGAATGAACACCTCCAAGCTGAGATGGTGCCCTGCAGACAGGCAATCACACTCTCTCTGCGAGGGGATTTGAAACCTTAAGCATTAGGCAGCAAGAAGTGCTGTAATTAGAGCTTCCCAGAGACTGAAGGAGCACTGTGAGAAACTTCTCCTTTGAAACCACATTTCAATTTTTCTCATGTCTCTGAAAGAAAAATAAAAAAAGCTCTGACACTCCATATTTTATCTCTGTTTCATTTAATAATGCATATCGACATTTATCCAGGAATATTGGTTCCTGCTATACTTCTTTCAAATCAACCGAGCACGTGCCCATTCCCCAAATTCTGAGTCTTCTCACTGCCACCTGTATAGTTTATCTTTTTCATTTCTTCATATTTACTTATTTTTCCAAACTAAGTTTAGAAACAAGGTTAAATCTTGCAAGGTAGAGTGAAAAAAAAATCTCTGAAAAAACTTCAGTATGATTTGTGGGTGCAATAAACACTTTAACTCTCATTCTGCTTACAAAATAAAAATGTTTGCTAAACCTCGAGAAAGCAGGGGCACAAATACATTTGTGCACACACACACACACACACACACATGAACACATATACTCCAAGGACAACACGGAACACCTGGAGGCTTCATTATCATAATAATCTGTCCCTTGATACTGTGAAAGAGATGCTTCCTGTGGCAACCCATTCTGTTCTTTATTTTCCTGAAAATGCTCCTAGGCAGATCAGTTCAATGGCCACTACTCCTTTCCTTTTTCGTATGAACAAGATGGAAGGAAGGAAGGAAGGAAGGAAGGAAGGAAGGAAGGAAGGAAGGAAGGAAGGAAGGAAGGAAGAAAGAAAGAAAGAAAGAAAGAAAACAATAAAATCAGTCCTGAAAAGAATTATTTTGGGTTTTGGTATCATATATTATCTAGGCCTATGCATGATATCGTCATTAATATTACTCATATTCATAATATAAAGTTAGGGAAAGGACATTAAGTAAGATTTGGTCATCATTTTAATGCTCAGATAGGTACTGCAGAGGTATCACAAATGCATAAAGCAACACCCTTGGTTTTGCAATATTTTAAAACTAGCATTTCAGCTATCTCATTAAAAATGCTTTCAGAAACAACACTGGAAATCAGTGATTTTTTAAGCCTCCATATCAGTAGGAAAATGTTTTATACTGGTGTTTATAACAGCATTTAGTAGGCAAACTACGAGTGGTATAGAAATTATGCCAAGAAAGCATCATTCATAACTACAAGTAAAAGCTAATACTTACCATGCAGAAACCATGTTCTGAAGTCATCTAAATGCTAACTGATGTAATCTTCTCCACTACCCATAAGACAGGCATCCCATTAACACCCACATGTTCTAATAGGAACTTTAAGAGATTCAGAGACAAGAGGCTTGCCCAAAGTGACACCGTGCTTGCAGGAGATGCGAACTGAAACTAGGGAGTCTGATTCCCCAGCCTGCCTGACATTTTCTTCAGCTTAAGCAATCTACCAGAGGATATTTAATATTGAGAATGAATGTGCCTTTCTCCCAAGAATATGCTCCAACCCTAAGCTACATTCCATTTCAAATGAACATATTTTACACATACAATTTTATTGATGTTTCCTTTTTAATCAACAGCATTATTTGAATATGAAATTCAGGGGGATAAAACAAGAATATTTGGGGGAATAAGGGGAAACTTTGAAAGGAAAGTTTTTGTTGTTTTGGGGTTTTTTTGTTTGTTTGTTTTTGTTTAAGTGTTTGTTGCTAAAATCGTTGTGTAACAGACAATCCTATCCAAGCTGCTTCCCCAAGACCCCGGTGGCATTCTTTCTGCATCATGGTTACTATAGACAGAATACACAGATTGTCCCTAGGACATGATGCCTTGTCATTTTAAATGTCCAGACAGCAGAAATTACTTCTGATGCTTTGATTTTCATTTTAAAAGAGTCATCTAAATATTCCATTTAGTTCTATGCAAATAGGCAACTCCACGGCCAAAGTAATGCATGCTGCCATTAAACAGATGCTCTTAGATGATGGCACAGTTTCAATCCACACCAGGACACTCTTCAGCATATAACAGATACCCCAAACAAATGGTAGGTTCTGTGCACTGGAGAAATGACTTAGGGTGTAATGGCATTTCACACGAAACCCGAAAACTTCAGTTTGATCTCACAATTCCCCATAATGGAGAGAGAAAAATCAATTTCTCTAAGCTCTCTTCTGATGTCTACATGTGCACCATGCCACATGCTAAGCACGTGTACACACACACAGTACAGTAAACAAATATTTTTAAATTCCAAAAGAATTTGAGATTTGCAAGATAAGATGATCTGCTAGTTTGATGGGATCCCCTAATTCTACTCACAGTGAACCAACATCTTACAGCTAGAAATCAGAAAACTAGATATCCTTTTGTCTGTGCATATTCATAGTCATGAATGCCACAGCATACATAGGTTGAGGTCAGAGAACAACTTCAAGTACCCGTCCTCACCTTCCACTTTATTCTAGTTACTGTGGATTGCTGTTCACCACTGTGTATGCCAAATTATCTTGACTGTGAGCTTCCAGATATTTCCCTGGAGGAAAAAAGCAGTATATGCTACTGAGTCTGACTTCTTACACAAATTCAAGGGATCCAGACTGCAGTCATGTTTGTGTGGTCAATGTTTGCCCCACAGAATTGTCTCCTCGTAACATTGTTATTGTGTGTGTGTGTGTGTGTGTGTGTGTGTGTGTGGTTTTTATTTGTTTTTTTTTTTTTTTTTTTTTTTTTTTTTTTNATATATGCCTCATCTTTCCATACTTTTCTGCCTCTGCTTTGTTTTTTTTTTTTTTTTTTTTTTTTTGGTTTTTCAAGACAGGGTTTCTCTGTAGCTTTTGGAGACTCTCCTGGAACTAGCTCTTGTAGACCAGGCTGGCCTCAAACTCACAGAGATCTGCCTGCCTCTGCCTTCCAAGTGCTGGGATTAAAGGCGTGCACTACCACTGCCCGGCTCTTCTTCTCATTTTTAAAAATGTTCTCAAGATTTTTAGTTGCCTGTCTTCATTTTTCCCACTTCCTCACCTAATCAGTTTTGTCATTTCAGTGGCAACACGCTGGACTGCAAGGCCCAAGGTTCAATTCTGAGCAACACAATAGCAAACAGAACATCCTTCATTCTGTTCCTAAGTCAGGTATTCCTTCCTCCCTCTCTATTAGAAGAACTTTTACACATACAGCAAAATACAATTTCTAATTGTCTATTAAAGCTCTAAGGAACAAAACTGCACTTCCAAAGTGCTGTCTTCTGTTCTCAGTAGATAGCACTATTAGAGGATACATTGTTTTTTTTTTTTCTGTTTCTTTTGTTTTGATTTTCATCTGCATCACAGCATTTTGCAGAGCGTGACCTATATTCAAGGGGTGAGGGTATGTGGTCCAAGCACAAAGTAAAGGCTACTCCTAACCCTATGGGACAACAAACTACCACTTTCAGCCACAGGGACAAGAAACCATATAGTCAGAGGGTGGCCTTCATGCTGTAATGATGCTCCACCAGGCTAAATTCATTAAAATTCAAAGCAAAAGCTCTTCTTTTTGACCTTACATTCAGAAAGGAATTACTAGAGGGATAAACATTGTTTGGACTAGGTTAAAAGCTACACTAATATTCATAATGTTAATTGTTCAGGTCAATGAATTGAACTATACAAATGATTCAAATGGAAATCACATAGCTTAAAGAAGAAGCAGCCTCTTTTTTATTTGATAAGTTGGATTCATAGTCATGCTTTCATGCAGCACTCAAATTGAACATATATATATATATATATATATATATATATATATATATATACTCTCTTTTTACCCTACAGATCAGTTGCATATATATTATGGCTTTCAGATTAGTGTTTTTATGGGATTTCTGAGTTTGTGATGAATGATTCCCTGTTTCTTGTGCCATCTCTTGGACTCTCTTCCTTTTGTTTATTTTGTCCAAATGTGATGTTAGCTTTTGTTCTATAATATTTTTATTATCATCCCATAGAAGTTTGTTTTCTAATGAAAGGCAGAAAGTGGGTGGATCTGGCTGAGAGGTACGGTGGGAAGGAACTTGGAGAAACAGAGGGAAATGGAATCATAGTCGTCAGAATGTATATGTGAGAAAAAAAAACTCTTTTCAACAAAATGACAAAAATAAAAATTAAAAGTAAAATGAGTGAGACCTGAAAGTCATCTGTCATCCACTGGTAATTTTCAAAAAAAAAAAAAAAATCATGGGCATTCTGGGTCATAATTCATAGATATACTACTATGCTGCAAATGAAGCATATACTGGTAATTGTTAAAAAGGCCATCACAGCCGTGACAATGGCTTGATTAATGTTTATCTTTAATATATATATATATATATATATATATATATATATAAATATAACTAGATGCCACACAGTGTGGTCAATCACTCAGGAAGACCACTGAAGTAGCTTTAGAACTTTCTGGCATTTGGAACTTCAATAAATACTTGATGATGACTGTCTCTGGCAAGAAAAGATTTTTTTTTATTTTTGCTTAAACATATATGGTGTCCTGCAGAGTGTCATAAAACCTTCTACTAAGTAAAGCTCTTAAAAGAGAATAAAATAAGAAGTTTTCCCTTTCTTCTCTCCATGAATGAAAAGGGAAGCTTTGCTTTGTGTTTCTGATAAGATTTTCTTTCCAATTTAAACCCTCAAAAGCACACTTGACAAGTATCTACCCAACCCTGTAAGTCAACGAACATAGAATCTATTGTGTTTCTTTGGGCAGAATTGCATTTTTAATACGCCTTGAAAATTCCCACTTAATTCTATTTCTTTCACAGCCCTCACAAAGTCTCTACCATTCTCAAACATTAAAGTGGAGAATAAAAATAAAAACAATTTACAATGACTTGTTGGAGGAAAGCTGCAATTTTTTTCTCCTTACACTTATCCCTAAAATCTTTCCCTTCTCCTTTACATCCCCCAATTCCTGCCTTCCACAAATATTTGATGAATCTACAATTACTGTCTGGATCTGAGGATAAAATCATGGATTTCACATCTATAGTCCCCAGGTGTTTCAATGTTACCAGTGATAATCACAGCATCAGTTCCAAGAGACATAGAGAACTCATGGGTCACAAGGGGAAGACAGTTAAAAAAAAAAAAAAAAAGCAAGCTTCCATTTCAGTCTTTCCAAATATGTAATCAACTGCCCTACCTATAAGCAATGGTTAGGAACAATCTATATATCCTGTCAGATATCTCCTAATCATAAACAAATAAATAAGAATTTATACTCTCTTTAAAATTAAGTATAAAGAATGAGATCACTCTAATTTACATCATAGTGTCTCCTACTAGCATTTCCTGGCAATCATTTGTATCCACATATATTTAGAGCCACCTCATTTCTTTTTAGCAGTGTACAAAATTCAATCGTAAGAAAGGATTTTAATTTCTCTAAACACTGTATCACTAAAAGCCATCTAATTTTGCTTTCTACTACTGTTCTTTTGTCATTTTGTCATTGTATACAGGAGATAGGGTCTCCTATAGCATTGTCTGGTCTATGTAAGTGAGTACGACCTTGAACTCTTGATCTTTTGGTCTGGACCTTCCAAATTAAAGGGATAATAAGTAGGTACCACCACATCTGACCCTTTGTATTGATTCTTTTATTGTTCTGTTGTATTTTTGAGACAGGTTCTCTGTAAACAGTTTGATTGTCCACTAGTAAATACCCTGTATCAATCACCATATCTTGTCTTCACTCATGTTTCTTGGCCCATCAAATTTTGTAGCTCTAATAGTCATTGAATCCTTTGGCCTTCCTGAATATTGCAAAGGATAGTTGGGAGCATATTGCAGAGCACACTGATACTCACACTCTCTTTCCTGAATCAAAAAGATAAGAACCAATATGCAAAAAAGCAGCTGTTCTTGACAGTTCTATCTGATCCACCTTATCTGCTTTGAATGAATATCTTTAATAAAAAAAAAATTCCCATCATTGAAATTCAGAGAAAAACTCACATGCCAAACACTGCATGAAAAAAAGATCATTGCTCCTATAGTCTTCAGAACTCTATCCTAGTAATTAGACTGTAAATTTTCAGAGACTTAACACAATGGCAGACAATCAGATGGATGAGTGTCAAGTGTCATTAGGACAGCAGTTTAGGTGTCGTAGGATTTCAGAAATAGCTAAGTTCCTTCCAAAATACATAGGTGTCTCTCACAGTCTGCCATAATCCCACAGCTTTCCACAATGTACCTGTCTTCACCTGGAAGCCTCATGCTTCACAAAAGCATCAACACTATCATTTTCAAGTCCTCAGTGCATAGAAAGACTTACTCTCCCTTTGAGGAGGCCTGTGAAACATGTTAGGATTAGTCATGATGGTCCAGTCCTTGGGGTGCTTCATTGAGCATGGATTAGGCTCCTGGGTAAATAACACAAGAATATGTCAGTACCAAAGCTTTCTGAAACTATCACAGATATTTGTCTAAATATATTTTCGGGAAAGGCTTGGTGGTTCTTATTCACTTCTCACCTGTACCAGGTACTGTGGCAAAGGTTTCCTACTCAATTGCCATTTAATCCTCAGGCAACTCATTAAGACGTTTGTAATCAATGCTTCCCACACTGCCCACATATGAAAAATGAGGGTCACACATAGGTTAAGCATCCTGTCAACGACAAAACTGTGAAACAATGAAGGCAATTATAAATCCAGGATGACTAAGTGAGGGGCCAAGTCTTCATCTGCCAATGTTGGCAACCTAGACTGAAAATCAGCGATTAGTTCTAACATATAAACTGAAGCCCGAGATTAAGTCATTTCACATAACACAAAGAATTTTTTAGAAGCAGCATAAAAATTAGAAGGCACTGTTATCTACAATAAATATTATTGGTCTCTTGAGAATCCCACATAACTTGAAGGGCTCCATTCACAGTATCAGTTGTTAACAAAATACCTATTGAAACACATATAAATAGAAAGATAGGTAGATAGATAGATAGATAGATAGATAGATAGACAGACAGACAGACAGGCAGATAATCACCTTCAGCATTCCCCAACAGGGGATCCACATGCAGGAGAAAGTAAAATGTTATAAGCCCAATGGACACTTCAGTCAAAGAAACACAAATTATAGGGGGAAAAAAAGGATTAGTCTCTCCTCCTAGCTTCTCATTGCATGGTTATATGGATATACTTTCTTTTTGGTAATAATTGAATCGAATCTTCAGTTATCCCTTAGGATCCCTTGTAATCTTAAACAAAATAAACCTTTATAGACTTTGAGGACCAAAAATCTCACAGAAATACATTCAGTCTCTGCATGCAGGTCTTTTTCAGTAAATTTATAAAACAATTAGGATATAGTACTCAACAGTGAAGTATACATAATACCAACAACAATATGCTATATCCCTATACAGAGCGCTGTGCTCTGCCTATTTCACTTCATTTTTCTATGAACTGCAATGAAATATTCTCACATTATAGGAATGGCTGAGATAAAAACTAACAATATTCTCATGTTTTCAGGTCTACTTAATTCTAAAATGATGTGACACCTGTAATTCCAAGTGCATAGAGTCATGCTTGCATTTGTCATGGGAAAACAGCCACTGCCTCTTCTGACCTTTCCTACTGAACAAGACACACAGGGAAGACCTGGAGTCTCTATTGCTATCACAAGAGCTTCCAAGAGATAACCACATGAAAGCAGGAGTTTCGCCTTTTTGAAAATTTTCAACAAATTAACAGTTAATGCCTCTTGGAGAAGTATAAGGTCCACTCTTCAAAAATGAAGGATTTTTTTTTTGTATCCCTAACATACCTGGACCTTTCTTGAGTATTCTCCTATTCCTCCACCACTCATTTTCAAATCTCTGTGCTCAATCTTATTCCTCCTATTACTTCAACTATCACAAAGTGCTCCCATTCAACACCTTCCTTCCAATACAGTACAGTGTTCTTAATTTCAAAGAGAAAAAAAGAAATGGAATTTGAAGATTAGATACCCTTCATCTTCCCATTAGGAGTCCTGATATAAAAGTGTAATCAGGGCTGTATCCAATCGACCAGTCAAAAGAATCTAAAGACATCACTATAGTGAATTATTTAGAAGTCTCTCCTGGGCACAAGGAAGAATTATTTGAACAACAATTTATTTCAGGAATTTATATGCTATATTCAGAGAAATTCCAGTAATGATTTGGCCATCTCAAAGCACAGAGCTAGATAGGACAACGATGGTCCACTTGTTTGCACACTTATCAAAAGGCGACTGAATTGATACTAAATTATTTAAATGACACCTCATGTTCTTCAAATCTCTGATATGGGGAATGCTTGATGTTTCTCAGGATACCGCTTCCAGATCTCCAAAGTGTGTTATGGGAGATGAATCCTCCCACACAAGAAATATCCAGCATTCTTTTCCCTTGGGTCACAAACATGTTCCATAAATCACTGTATTTATGTCTGACATTGAGTTTACAGATTACGGGTAAACCTTTACGTTTTTGTAAAAAAGAAAAAAAGAAAAGAAAAGGACATTGGGCTAGAGTGACAGCTCAGTGGCTAAGAGCACTTGCTGATATTACAAAAGACCCTGGTTATGGTCTAACATCTACACAAGAATTTGTTCCTATGCATAACTTCACTTCCAGGAAATCCCAGGTTCTCTTTTGGCCTCTATGGGAAATGCACACACGTGATGTCTATACATACATTCATACATTCAGGTAATCCCGCATACATACATGCAGGTAAACCCACACGTACATTAAAAAGCAATAAATCATTTTCAAGAAGAAAGGAATACAGACCACATTTTTTCCCAACCAGTGAAAAAGACAAAAACCTAACATAATTTTGCATTACTAAGGAATTTGGAAACAAAAATTTCGTATACTTTCAGATGATATTAATATCATGCAGAAAAGCAAAAGCACTCATAGGCAAACTATAATCATATTTATCTTACATATTGGGCAAAATGAAACATATCCCATGTCATAATGTGATAGAGAATTTATTCAAATGATTTACCTATTTATTATTTATCGCTTATTTCTGCGTTTCTCTTTGCAACCACTCTCTCTCGTTTGTTCTTCTGTCTGTCTCCTAAAAGTCACTCCCTCCCTGGGGTTCTCTAAAATACATGGTCACCTCAGACACTCTTACGGGAGAACTGCACCTAGTGGAAACCATTCACAGCATTGCCCCCATGAGTCAGGACTCCTGTCCTGGCTCATTTATAGTGACAAGATGAAATTTAGTAGAAAAACTCCCTTTTCTCCTGTTATCAGCAGCCTTCCTCTACAGCCAGTTCCTTTGAAGAACGCTTTGTTTGGGTAATTCCTTTCTATCAAACCCCATTATCCACTGTCTGTGAGATGATGAGACTGCTGGAAAGATTTCTTTTTTTTTTTTTGTATCTTTCTTTCCCTTTTCTTTCTCTTTCTTTCCTTTCTTCTTTCTTTTATTTTTTTCATTTTGTTCTCAGAAAGAGAATTGATTTTACGAGCAAAAAGGATCCTCATTGAGAGAGCAGTAACTATTTCCAGAGTATCTTACCTTCCTCTGGACCTCAGAAATAAATATTGTTATAGAGAAGTGCATGGTGGCCAGACAGAAGGTTCCTTGGGGTCACCAGTAACCACCTTGCAGAATGTTCTTATCTATGCAGGAGAAAACAGTGACTTAAAAGCCAAATATCCCGTGTCAAGTTGGTTGGCAGACAAGAAAGGCCTTTGTTCATGGTAGTCATAATATATGCCAGTACCACATAAGCTGTCAATCAAAATGGTCCTCTAATTAAAAAGTGTGAAAACAGATATAAAGGGAAAGAAGCATGCTAACAGGCTGAGGCCGAACCAGGGTTCAAGTATACTCTATGTAAATGCAAGCACTCTAGCCTTCCTCCTTCTCCACCCTAAGACGTGTTCCCTGTATACTATGGAGATAATCAAAATATGATTAAAAAATACACGATTATTGTATTTTGCAAAATACCATTTTGAATTCCGGCAAGGATTCTGGCAAGCTGGAGTCTATGGTTTTGCAATGTCACAAGTATTTCTTTCACAATAACTACCACACCACTAATTTTGGCTATCAAGCTCCAGTTTTAAGAATCCAATTCAACATAATCAAGTTCTAATGTCTCTGATTACTCCCATTTGCCTTTGCCTGGAGGCCTGGAAAGAGTACAGGTTCGACAGATATAAACAGAGGACTCATGATGCTGTTGGAATGTTCTGCCTTCCTGTTTTCACAGCAAGAGGCCACACTGCTTTGAAAAGTACTCCACGGAGAGAACAAAGGAAGCTTCTTCTATTAGATCATTTAAAACCTTTGTACATCAGCGTTGTTTGTACAAGCTCCGTAAATACTAGTATGTTCAGCAATGAAAACCTCATTGGAGCAAGTATCGCTAAAGATGGGTTCAGCCTGTAGCAACACTTAAGTTTCAGAGGTAGAGAGATAGACACCTGAGTGTTCAGCTCCTCATTTTTGCAAGTAACATTTGCTCTGAGTGAGTTCACAGTCAGAGAGTAGAAACAGAGCATTTGGGAGCACTTTATACCCACACTGAGACTAGCAGAAAAATAAGTAAAAGCCTATCCTTAATTTAATTCAGAAAAAGAGAAGAATAAGTGTCCTTGAAAGACCAGGGAAGACTTTGGGAATAAAAAATTTAGTTTCAGACCCTGGAAATCAGCCTGAACTCCACAATGTGAAGTGTAATTATCAGGAAGAGTAGAAGTCACGGAACTGCCCTTGAGGATAGTGAAGAATTCATGAAAGGAGGGACTAAGTGGAATTCACTACCCTGGTCACAATTTTAAATCTCTGCTAAGGGCACTAAGGAAAGAATTCCTTCATAATGCAAGAAACTAAAGATGGGAGGACGAGAGACAAATGAGGAAGAATTGTAACAGTTATTCAGTGTCAGCCAGCCCCTGTTGTGAACACTTGTACTTCCAGCACCTGGGAAGCTAACACATAGGCTCAAGCGTTTGAGGCATGCCTGAGCTGCAGACTGAAACTGGACTCAAAAAACAACAAGAACAGATGACTCAAAGCCGTGGTCCTCTATACGCAGCCTCAATTGTTCATATCTGCGAATCTATGAGAGGTGGGGCATGCCTTTAATCCCAGCACTCAGGAGGCAGAGACAGGTGTTTCACTGTGTGTTCAAGGCCAGCTTGGCCTACAAGAGCTAGTTCCAGGTCAGGCTCCAAAACTACAGAGAAACCTGCCACAATTAAAAAAAAAAAAAAGAAAGAAAGAAAAAAGAAAAAATATCTGTGAATCGAGCATGAGTGGAACTATGCCAATAATGATTAGCTAACCTAAAAACCTAAAACATCCTGACACTGAAATCTGAAAAGTTCAGAGAAGTTCAGCAATAAGAGGGAAGAGAGTACCCATGCCCTAGGCCAACCTATGGACACTTGTGGTGCAGAGAAGAAAGGTGGCCAGCCATCCTCAGAAGAATTGACAGTAGGCAGTAATGGGTCGTGTTGAAATGGACTTGATCCTTTCTAATTATAAAACCAAGGTAACCAAAGTTTATATCCCCTTCAGTGCAGCGTCTGAGATAAGGAACACTAAAACATTTACAGAGTTCTAAAATGAGCTATCGTTTCCAAGGAGTCACAGAGTTGGGTGGCTGTAAGGATGCTCTCCAAACTTTTCCCACACCTGGGTATCGAATTCTGTCAGACAAGCCCATAAGTGAGCTCATCTAGACTGACCCAGGTCAGAAATAATCTGCAGTGGCCTCATGACTCACTGCAGCTAATGGGGTAGGGTGACAAATGTGTGCAGGAATAACAGAAGCTGCAGCCTACTGCCGTAAGGGAAGGGAAAGGAATGATAAACAGAACCCTTGGTTTCAACAGCCTTAAAAGTGCTTACGTGCAAATATAATGAACACGTAACTGGGGGATCTCAATTCTAACTCTGAAATTAAAAAAAAAAATTACAAATTTTACTTATGCAGAAATAAACACCACTGGCAGAAAGTCAAGAAGAAGGGAGGATGGCCAAAAGAATTTAATAGACAGGAGATTTGAAAGCTTAGACTTTGCTTATTCTCAAGTCATCAACAGAGACTAAGTCTTTCCCAGCCCATCTCTGGGTCATTTTTTTCACTCAATAAAAGTCTACCACCCGAGCAATTACATAGATTGAGAAAAGGAGCAGACCTGACCTATTTATAACCCAGTCAATTCTCCATTATTCCAGGCTTTCTCCAGCTATACACTTTATGTTGTTATCTGCCCTCTGGTCACTTCATTGCCCATTATCACCTCCACAGGGAAAAGAGGTGAATCTCAAATCAATTCATTTAACTATTTATTAGCAATGCTGGTAAGCAGGCAAGGGAAAAATAAATGAGAGACTCCTCTACATTTAAACCTAGCCCTCCACCTCTAGTTTTTATCTGCAGACTCGCACTCCTGTCAAAATTGTGGCTAAACGTTGTTAAGCTTTAATTACAAATAAATGACACTTCCGCTATTCCCATTTCACTGAATTATATTAAATGATCCAAGAATCATTTTCTTCACTGACAACAATGGCATGGATTCTATCACAATGCCTTAGGTGGTTTCACTGTATAAACAAAAATATTAATAACTATATGGTAAGGTAAGGAAACGGCACAACCCTACCATTTGTTCTATGTGCAAAGCAGAGCCTTTACAGTATCAATCAGAATAAGGTACTTCACAGATGCTTTGTAAAGAATTTAATGTGGTATCATGTATGAATTGAATAAGCAGCCTTCTAAAAGAATAACTCTATGATGGATAGCATTATCACTAACCTTTAATGGTGGTGTTGTGATTATTGATCCTCTGGATGAGACTGTGGCCTCTCTAACACCCTTTGCAACTCAACAACAGGGAGACATTACTGCTTCATAGAATCGCAAAGATTAGAACTAAAGATGTGAGATACCATTAGTCTGCTGTGTGAAATGCCTTGACCTTGTGGAAAACAATCTTAGGGTGTGAAAGAAAGGACAATATATATATGCAATGCTAAGGGAACCTTAAAAGGTGAATATAAAAATATATGCCTCATCTTTCCATACTTTTCTGCCTCTGCTTTGTTTTTTTTTTTTTTTCTGGAAAACAGGTGCAACCATAGACACAGTACTTCCAAGCAAGCCGTCTCTAGCCACCTACTCATCACCCACCGTGAAATCAGAAGGGTACAGTTAGAATTGTCTTTTGGCCAACAACAACAACAACAAAAAGATCTATGATTTACCCACTGTTGTTGCCATGGTTAACTGGTCAATCAACTTATGCTACACATATTTGGAACTCATGATAACCTTTGCATGTCCTTTGCTGCACTCAATATGCAAATCCAATAGACTAAGCAGACCCTGTTGTGTGGAGAAAGAGTGATAAAGAAGTTTTGATTTCTAGTCTTCTTTTGCCCTCTCTGGAAAGCCCTTACCTCTCAGAGAACGCTGTCAAAAAAGACTATGCCTAAGAAAGAATACATAAAATAAAATCAAAACACAAAAATTATAAAAGGAGAGCAAATGTACAAACCCTCAAATGTGCTTTGTTTTATTCTCTTTAATGCTGCCAAGACAGGTCCATAAAGGTAATTTCAGTGAACTATTAACTTTATCCCATGTGAAAATACACATCTAATATGAGCACCCATTCAACAGTTTCATTTGGCATCAGGAAAGACATATCATGAGACAAAATCATCTCTTTAAACAGATACGTGCTAGCTATGTGGTATCTGAATTACCTCACATGTGGGCTGGAAAGCCTGATGCTGATCAGGGTTTGGTTACCCAGCAGGCATTTGCTTGTAAAACCTGCTTAGAGCAAGTCCAAAAGGCGGGGGCTATATTCCTTTCCATTAGGCAACCCATGTAGGGGAGTGAAATGTGCTTCTGACAAACAGCCCTTCTCTGCTTCCATATGAAGAGCTTGTCATTCATGATCAGCTCAGTAGGTTACAAATGAACTCGTTTAATTACACGGATGCAGAATTTGCTGCACCCGGCATTTTCATTATCACTAGGAACGAAGAATGACTGAGTCAAAGATCTGGACACCAGACATGAGTGAAATACATTAAAATAGAAGTGAACCAGCAGGCGAGGAAGTTTTAAATGATACTTGGAAAAAACAAGCTTTACATCCCAGTGCCTTTTACAGGAAAAGTTGACTAAAAGAAGAACAACTGGTTAATGTTCTGCATGAAAGATAAACCTCAGGGGAAAGGTTGATTTTCTTAACTTAAGTACACGGGATGGGTGTTTGAGAACAAATGAGAGCTTGGTTTTAGATCTGGATGATCAGGGATCTTGCAAGACAGACCAACATATTTGGACAGGCTTTGTCTAGAAGGACAGAGAACCCAGGAAACTCGTGAGGTGATGAGGAATACGATGCAACTATATCTTTTGGCTTCTTTGATGTTTTAGTAAATTAATTCTGAGAATAATAAAAAACAGGATGAGAATCCCAGGGAGCTGGGAGAGCAGGTACTGATAGAAAGAAAAAAACACAGGACACTGTTGCTTCCAAGAGTGAAGTCAACCCGGATATCTGAAAAATAAAAGACTATGGAACAGTATTCTTAAGTGGGAAATGCACACACACACACACACACACACACACACACACACACACACACAGAAATTTCTGTGGTTCTCAACTAGACTATCATATATCTACAGAATACTGAGGTTAGAAAGAATGAAATCTCACAGTTACAATTAAGGAGTTCTAAAGAGCCCATAATCCCAGGTTCTACTAAAACACAATATCCAATGCATTTTTATACCAGTGTCTTCACTTAATTCAGCTGTGGGTTAATCTATTTCAACTGTGTGAGCAAGGACAACATCCTGCATGAGCTTTTATCCCAAATGCTCTGAACAAAACCTAGCATGGTGCATAGCACATGGATAACTTTCAGTCTTTGTCCAGTCCTCATTTATAAGCTCCTGACTCCAGCGGAAGTCTGCCTGGCATTCCTTGGAGCCTGAGATTATTAGACTGAAATTTTAAATTCCATTGCTGTCAGCACAACTGAACTTGTTTCTTACCTATTTGGGTAAAAAGAAAAATATTTTTCAAAAAAAATCACTTTCCAAAGAATTTTAATCTCCCTTACATGTTCTAAAGCAGCAAAACAGGCTCTTATTGTTTTATGTTGGGTTGAATTGTAGCTTAGAAGCTACTTAAAAATACATCAGCAGCTTACAAAGACTACTCTGCTGCCTGCTGCCCACTGCACCAATTTCATTAATTACATTTGTGCTACATTATATATTATATGATCTTAAAACGAAAAGTTACTGTTTCCCTACTTGATGGCTTGGGCCTACCTAGCGTTCTGTTAAAGATCACTTTTATAAATCAATACATTTATATACTCATAACATTAAAAATAAGCAAGTTTCATATATACTGTATACAGCATATGAATTTATACTAATTTCTGCATTTTGGTCTGTTACTATATATATACATAACAATATATAATATTTTCTGCATATATATGTGACTGTAATGATAATTAAAATTAATTTTGAACAGTGTATCTGAGAACTATATTTGTTGAGAAGCCTGTTAGGGAAGCCGTGCAAAGCCCTACTTTGAAATTAATTGAAACTGCTTTTGAGAGAAATGGTTTCACCCTGAAACGATAGCCCAACAGTACCATCCCACATCCAATGGCCATCATTACATAAGCGTTCTAGTTTGTTTTCTGTTGACCAAAAGCAACTTAGGGGGGAAAGGGGGTTCATTTCAGTTGCTTGCACTTCCAGATCACATTCCAACACTGAGGGAAGTCAAGGAAGGAGCTGCGGCACTCAGAGAAATTCTCACACAGCTTAATTTGCTTAGTAATGATGGTACAGTCTACAGTGGGATAGCCCCTCGCACATAAATTATCAATCAAGACAGTCTCTCACAGTGATGGCCACAGACTCGTCTGAATGAGGTGATTCTTTGGTTGATGTTCCCTCTTCGCAGCTAACTCTAGGTTGCACTGAGCTAACAATAAAAAATGAACCATGACAATTATGATATAATCATTGCACATGGAGAGAAAAAAATATTAAGAAATTACAACAATTATTATAGTGTTAATTTTCTACAGTAAAGTGGAGTATTCCATGCCCCTGTCAAGTCATGCGTAAAGTGAATTGGTTAAGGCAAATGCTTAAAATTTATTTTGATAAAAGTCACTGTACCTTGGCAAAGACCATCATCACCCCAGCTCACTGTGCTCTGTGTCCCAGTCTAGAACCTGGGTTTCTTTCAAACACTGGCAAAGGGTGTAAGGATATACTTCTAGGTGTGAGAACACATTACACAAAACTGTTAATCAAAAATTGGTGCTTTCAATGAACTCATTGGTGTAACTGTCTGATTTCCCAACTTGAGAGAAATTTTTCATTCTTTTTCTTTCCCAGCCCCATCTGAAACCATCTTCTTATTCCACTTTGTACTAGCTGAACTTTTGTTACTGTATAAAATTTTATTTCCTTTCTTTTTCACTGCATGCATCTCGCTCCTTTTTTCCCAGTCCTTCTTCAGCTGAAAACAGACAGCAGAACCTTTTAAATACTAAGTTGTTTCTCACAAAGATACATGCCCAGCCTTCCCATTTTCTACTTAACCAAAGACTGGGAAACATTTTTTAAAATTGACACATTTCACCAAATTAACATGCAGAAGAGCCAACATTAGGACCTAAAGTTATCCCTGTCTGAAAGCAGAGTTCCTTTCATTGCATATTCCTGGCTCACTTACTCAGGCTGACAGCAATGTCTTCAGCCATGCATAAACCACTGATGCAACCAGGCTTTGCACCACCCTCTCCTGCCACCAGCTTGGAGTCTCAGCATAGGACTCATTCACTACTTAAATCTTGACTCTCCAGTCATACCAGTTGTTTATGCCTGCCTTGTGGGCCTGGCCCAAGGCAAGCGCTAAAGATCGTCTTCTGAATGAATAAATAAGATCTCTTCACAATCTGTAGTATACCTTCTGCTTCTAAAGAATTATAGTCTCCTTCACAGGAGACAGATATGCTCGTGGCAGTTGGTATTTTTCTTCACAAACTGTTTCCTTCAACCTACATGCAAAAGAAAAATCTCCAATTAAAGAACTACAGGCACCCAAGGAATGCTGAGTGGGACAAAGAGTCTTCTCCAGAGATGATCACACCAGTTGTATGTCTGATATAAATATTCAGTCCTGAGAACATATCTGAGAGTATGCAAATTGTTCATTGTTCATACTGAGCAGGTTATGTTTGAGAAT
Source organism: Alexandromys fortis (assembly GCF_014885135.2). Taxonomy (NCBI): domain Eukaryota; kingdom Metazoa; phylum Chordata; class Mammalia; order Rodentia; family Cricetidae; genus Alexandromys; species Alexandromys fortis. The sequence goes on along the minus strand of NW_026067953.1, from coordinate 1,786,420 downwards.
ATATGGGTATATACATAAACAATACATATATGCAGAAGTAATATAAATCCCAGCACTCGGGAGGCAGAGGCAGGCGGATCTCTGAGTTCAAGGCCAGCCTGGTCTACAAAGGGAGTTCCAGGACAGGCTCCAAAGCTACAGAGAAACCCTGTCTCGAAAAACCAAAAAAANAAAAAAAAGAAAAGCCTGAATTTGAAAGAGTGCAAGGTGGGGTGTATGAGAAGGTTCAGAGTGCAGAAAGGGAAGGGAAGAAGTGTACTTAAGAAAAAAAAGAAAGAAAATATGGGTAAAAAAATAAAACTTTTAGTGAGTTTTTTATCTTATTTTTATTTTATTATCTCAAGAAAACAATAGCTAAATTAACAACAGCTTAGTACTTCCTCTCCAGTCTCCCAAGATTTAAGATTATAATTATACACAGCAAGGTTACACACTAACATACTAACTCCCCACACTGATACATATAAGGTCTTTTCATTTGATTATTTAAACTTTAAGCAGTAGAAAACTGCTTTTCTTTCTTAAAATCTTATTATTAAAGTATTTAGGAAGTCCATAACCAAAAATATTTTGATCCATTTTGTTGAACAAGCTATGATCATGGTCTTTATGAGGTACTATAAAATACAAAAATTAAGGAAGACTTAGCAGCACTTGGAAGCAAAGGCAGGCAGATCTATGTGAGTTCAAGACCAACTTGGTCTACAGAGTGAGTTCTCAGACAGCCACGGTTAAACAGTGAGAACCCCTACTTCAGTAATCTCAAAAAAAAATATAAAAAGTTTAAACACAGAAATAAATAAATAAAACAAAAAGTAAGACAAAGTTTTAGAACTTGAAAAGCTAACAAATTAGAAATCAGAAAGAATTTAGAATCACTGGTTAAAATATTTGCTCTGACCAAGAATCCCCATCTCAAGAGAGTTTTGTATATTTCATAAATGTATTATGCCTGTAAAACTTTGAGTCATGGGTCATCAAACACTCAGAATAAACCTTCACAAAGGCCTGCATGTGAACAAATTAGGAAAGAGCAATAAAGGTGGAAACAATTGTTTAACATAGGACAACCGCACAGACATAAGCCGGAAAAAACTGGGTCCCTAAAAGTCAGTGACACTAACACCATAAAGTTCTGTAATATTTGCTTCCTTCATAGCAAATCAGTTCACTAATAGCGAAGGAACTGTTTTTCAACCAAAGAACTAAAATGACAGTCTTCTTTTACAAGAGAAATGTTTTATTAACAATGGGTCATAATTTTTTTTTTTGTTGTTACTGCTGTTGTTTTCGCCGGGAGTAACTCTTACAGAGACAGTTTAAACTTGGTCAGAAACAGAAGCAATTTAATTTCAAGGGAAAGTGCAGCTTCTTCCAATAAAGATTTGTAATAGAATCCATCCACGATCAGTTTAGCCTCAGTCAGTTCTTCAGTAGCTCAAGGGAAGGAAAGGCTAGTCCTTGAACTCATCTCACCTCACCCTTTCTACGGCTTGAAAGGAACTTCATCAAAACAATGAAGCTCACCAAAGGAATCACCAAACGAATTGAAGAAGAAAAAAAGGGATACATGGGTAAAAAAAAAATTTCATAAGTTAGGTGAAACCACACACAGAAGAGCCAAGGCTCATTAAAGGGCAGGGGAACCTCTTGGTTAACCTGTTAATTAGACAGAACCTAGCCTATCCCAACATAAGACAGACATGCAGTGATAAATGTTATCGACGTGAATAATGCCTCTTTATGAGAATATAACACTGTATTGTTATCAAGGCATTCCACACACATTAATCTTATTTGACCTCTCAACAACTCTGTTGAACTCTGCAAAGAGGAAATTAAGTCTCCAGGAGATTAAGCAAATCCTACAAGGTCAAATATAGGAAGGAATATACTGACAAAAGAATGCACGCTGTATTTTTCTTTCCTCAAAATAAATAAATAAATAGATAGATAAATGTCATTGCTCATGCCCTGTCGTGGTTGAAAAGCCAAATGCCTACACCACAAAAATATTCAGTGGAGAAAAACTTGTAATCTTGTACAATATTAGAAAAGGGGTAGCAAAATGCAAATGTATAAAATGCGAATATATCAAGGACTGCCATGACGATTTTTGTATTAAAAAAAAAAAACAAATTCTGATCAATTTCGGTGGTTCTATAAAGAATGACATTTTTGATCTATATTTGGAGATTTCTGCATCTGCTTACTTAAGATTTAAAATGAATTAAATGAATCTGTACAGAGCCCAGTATCCCTTAGCTTCAGAATGTCACTTACATAGAAGTTGGACCATGAGGGAAGAAGAAAAAAAAAACTGAAATTTTGAATACAGTCATACAGGGCAATGTTCATCCAAGCATTCTTCCCTCACTCCCCTTTGTCCTACACATCATTGAGTACTAGAACTCCTTCACAATTCCTTTATCCAAGCATCTGCGTCCAAGCTGGGGAGCAAAGTAGGATAGGAATCTCTCACGAAGGTTGTCTTGACACTAGAGTCTCATGAAAGTGACACCCACAACCTGCTGGGGATAAGAGTGACACCAACATGTGAACCTATTTCAGGACTAATATGTATCCAATGTTTTCCACTTGGCCACGTGACCTGTGTGGACTCTGGCGAGCAGTGTATTCGTGAGTCTACACAGGAGCCCCTGCTCTTTCATTCCCCGAAAAGGTGGTCTCAGTGACCACTGGCATCTACGAACTTCGAGACTTCCTATTTTTCAGTAGGCTTAACTCCAAAACCTTGCAGGTTCTTCAACAGTTCACATGGGGAGTTCTTCTATCTTTATGAAAGCCTGGATTAAAAGAACTGAAATATAACAATAAGATTGAAATGAGCACTAGGACCTATAAACTTACATAAACTTAGGTCAACAGAGGGCCGCTTTCAAATTTCTTGCACATTCTTCTAAAATCAACTTGAGAAGAAAATGAGAAGCATCAAGGAAATGTTTGCAGCTCCAAAGTCTTATTTTGTGAATACTTCCAAAAATGGTTGAAGTCTTTAACCACTAAGCTGCTGGGGGAAAAAATGTATGTCCTTATTAAATATCAGCAGAGTAACTGACCAGAATTTGAGAATTGTGAATGAGGCCTTCTGACTTCCTCAATTATACCAGAGGATTTTCTGTGACCTTCTCTTATTGCAGTTTGGTAACAATGATACCGCTTTGTTGAAGGGACTCGGGACACACAGGGCAATGCACACTTCTGCAGAAACACATCCCACATTAAATTAAGTTAGAGGTGGTATTTGAAAAATAAATAACGGAGTTCCAATTCACTGCAAATGGTACAGGAGGCCAGTAAGTAGGAAGCCTTCAAGAGAAGGACTTCTTTTACAAAGATGTTTTACAGGACTTTTTCTGCGTCATTAACTCTCCTGGAATCCAGAACATACCATGATGAATTTCCCTAAAAAGTAGCTACTGTTTAATTTTGAAGGACTTCAAAGAGCCACAGTAGAAAGAAACAAAGAAAACCAGAAAGACCAGTAGATGTGAAATTCACCAAAGGGTAGGGGGGAAAAAAGAAGGAAAAAAAAAAAAGAAAAGGGAAAGAAACATGAAGGTTCCAACAGATTTTGACCATGTACTCAAAACACCACTGATTATTTTGCTAATACAGTGCTTTACTGTTTCAAGAGACTGAAATAAGCCTCTGTATTCATCAGAACACAGGGTATTCCTATTACAATATTATTGTCATAGCGCTTAAAAAAAGAAACATACTTAGATCCTTGAAAATAATGTCTAAAAATAGCTATTGAGGTGTGTAAATGTGTGTACTTCATTATAAACTTGAAGATTAGTTTTTATTAAAGAAGGTCACAGCATACTGATAATACTGCTCCTACCCTCAGCATGTAGTTGTAGAGGAAAAATACGATTTCACAAAAGCAAATAAAGGAGGGCAGGAACAATAAGAAAGGAAGCCCGTGCAGGTACTATAATGGTTGTTTAACTTCAATAATAACAATAATTATTGGTCTTTAAAAATGTCTCTTGTATAAAACCTGTCCAAGGGAAAAGAAAGAAAAAATCCTAAAAGCTCCAAATCCCAAACACCACTACATGACAAACATGTGGAAAATGTCAAATAACAATGTTCACCAAAGTTAAGTAGTGCAGCAAACTTTGACTTCAATTCACATTTTGAATAATCAACTAAAATTTGGACTTCTATTCGAAAAGCCCCAGAAGATGCAGCTGGATTAGGAGGCAGGCTTTTAGAGTCTCTTTAAAAGACCATTTGTTTATAGATATCCTTTTTGTACTCCACCTAGTCAGTCCCTCATCTGCACCTAGGTTCACAGCAAAAGCCAAGCTGAATTTAAAGACGCATGCATACTGCAAGTAAGAAGTCCAGTTACCACATATATGTTTCGGGCCTGTCTCAAGTTTCCCTTGTTATGTAAGCACTTAGGGGCAATAAAATTTCACAGACATTCAGCAGCATTGTGAGCCTCAACTTAACAGTCGCCTTGAGTGTGCAATACTTTCAGACAGTACACAATGCTGGGATTTAATTTATGTTGATCATATTGTCGATGCTTTATGGAAAAACCATTTAGTAGTACTGTTCCCTGATAACATTTTATTACTGTTATTAAATATCATTATCTGCACTGAACTCTGTATTAGAAAAATCAAATCAGAAAAAAATATGAAATATTCAGAAAGATCTATGGAGCTGGTAGGTCCCCAGACACACATCATCTGTCTGCAGATGCTGATGAGAAGAAAGAAAAACAATGAATATTCACTTCTCACAGATAGAGGTCACTAATGGACTGAATTTGAATCAGTGTAGTAGAAACCACAAAGTTATTAAAGCAATCCAGTGTGTACGGGGGAGAAGGGGAACTAGAATTAAAATTAAATATGCCAAAAGATGATTATCCAGAAAAGCATGAACCAAACAGAATCAATGTTCATCACCTTCACCTTACTGGAATATTCTAAACAGACAGCAAAATCTCTGAGCGCCCTCGCGCTTTCTATTTATTTATTTCTTTTGAACCTAAGGTCCTGCTGATCACAGGAGGAGCCATTCTTCCTTGCAAAAGTGTAGAGCTGAAGAGTCAAACCAGATTAGATGCTCCAGCTGAGCCTCTACAGAATACTCTGGTTGTGGACGTACTTGAAACCACAGCTTCAAACGGGGAAACTTAATCGCTGCTTTAGGAAAATTGGTCTAAATCCTAAGTCAAGCTATCCAGCAGGCCAGAATAAACGTAAAGTGCATCAGAGAAGGTTCAAATGAGATCCAGCCGTTCAAACTCAGATATGATCACATCATCTCAAACCTTGCATACAGGAAAAGAACATGGCTGCTCTGGGAACCCCAGAGTAGGCCAGCATGGCATAATTTATTTCCTTTATAGCATCCCCTAGAATGTAAAACTATAGTGAAACTACCTAAGTAGGTACCAAAAACAAACAAACAAAAAGGAATGGAAAGGCAGAACACAAAAAGCCTAGCATTCCTTCTGTGCTAAGTCTATAATAGGTCTACAATAGCATTGTTGGTCCAACTCTTTCTTTACAATTCTGTGTTTCAACTATCCAACACATGGAATAATGTTTGGAACCACATTTCCCAACTTCCTCCAGTCAAAGATATTTGCAACTTGACGTGACAATGTGGTGCTGTACCATTAGCAGTCATTAGTAAAGATCCTTACGGGTTTTACCCTAGCCTGTTTTGATTTCCTCAGGCTTCTGAAAAAAAAAAATGAGGAGACAAGGGAAGAAAAGTTGTACACATTCAGGGGCAATAAAACAGGTAAAACAGGCAAACGGGCAACATTCCTTGGTGCACATATTGCCCAAAGATTGATTCCTCTCTAATATGGTGGTCAGCCAAACCAGATGTATCTGGTAAATATCCTTGATGATTTAAAAGACATAATCCAGTTCCAGCATTTCAGATTCTGACCTGAAAATGCATATCCATACGGCAACAATCAAATAAAGCATTGGATAAATGCCAACCTGGCATCCTATTTATCTCCCAATTTTGGGGGAGATGCTTCTTGGCTTATTTAATAAGGTCATAGCAGGTAGGACTAGAGAGGATCCCACTCTGATACGGAAGCCATCCTTCATATATTAGCTTTGGACTGGGGGAAAGTTAGGCATAATAAATTTAGCAATAATCCTGTAAACGAGTGGACATGCTCTGGAGCTCACTGGAGCCCTGTGTGATTTAAGTAGCCTCCCAGTTGAATAGGGAGCAAAGGTTCCCATTTACAAGAGGCAATGCACAGCAGACACAGCATGCAAAGAAATCTGATAGGCACCTGGCACCCCTGGAGAAGCATTTGCCTGCATTTACAGGGATTTTCGCCTTGCATTTACTTGATTAGTTTACTGTTAGCTTAACGGGAGAGTCCCTCTATTAGAACTAATCACAAGCTCTCAGAGAGATGATTTTTCATTCAGAGAATGTCCTAGGAGGTTCCAGCAGAATTAATAGTGATCATCATAATAAAAATGATACCAGGGCCCCCAGGAGCTGCTTCAAAACTCTATATAGTGTCTTAAGGGGTGGTGCTGCTCAATCTTTTCTGCCCTGGCAGCAAGCAAAAGCTGTTTTATTAGCTGAAGTGCGGGGAGCTGCTGTTCAGAACTGTGAGTGTCTTCCCTCTGGTACCCTAGCCTCCTCGTCCACATGAAGCCATTCTCAGTTCACCCACACCACTGAGCATCAAACCAAAGAAGGGGGGGGCTCTCTGTAACATCACTAACCACAGGCTGTGGAACATACCACGCACTTCCATATCCATCCCTCCTCTCTTTCCCCTACTATACACACCCTGATCAAATTTAGAACTCCAAAGGCTAACGTATTAGCCCATTTTTATATTGTCCTTCAATGAAAATGTGACTTTTATAGTTCATATTTTATGACAGCAGAAGATGAATGAAATTAGGGAAGACTCCGAGGATGTCAAAGGGTCGGGCGGGGGAGAGATGTTTTTTTCAACTTTGATTTTAATATTCATATCCCTCTCTAAATCTAAGATTCAGAGAAGGCTGCCAGACGCAGGCAGGCAAAAGTAAGCTTCCTTTCTTTTTATATGAAACAGGACTGAGAGAATGGGGTGAATGAAATCCATCAATCATTTCTGTGGATCCAGGCACACTTAAAAGTCCTTGAATACACTTTCTAAATTTCCAAACTATACAGAATCAGACACCAGCTGGGGCCCAGGGTTCTCCTCCACTGAGAGTGGGGGGTCGATTTACACAGCTGCCTATCTGGCAGGAAGAAACACCAAGACACCTCCCACCCCCGCCGCCACAGGCTCCCATTCCCACCCCCAGCTAACATGACTGCCAGCGCTGGAAACCCATTTCTGGGACCTTGAACTTGGCCCCCAGTGTTACTTTGAGTCAAACCTAAAGGATGCAAAGCCCGGGGGGGGGGGGGGACACGGTTAAGGGTGCGCATTTACCTGCTAAGGTTTTCCAGGTCTCTCTCCAGCCCCGGGGGTAATCCCGCTCAGCGCAACGCCCTCCCCCAGATCCAAACTTTTGCTGGGTCCTCCAGGTGGCGGCGGTGGCTGCTGCAATCCAGCTACGTCTCTGGCTGTGTCGGAGCTCCGGGAAGCTGAGGCCAGAGCCTCAGAGCCGTGCGCGCCTCCCGGCAGCTTGCCGGCGCCCAAGCGCCCTGCTCGCCTTGCCTGTAGTCGCCTACGTCCCCTACGGAGCCGCTGCATCGTCTTCCCCCGTCCTCCGCCACCTCCGCCTCCAGGGGTCCAGCATGCCACTATCTAGGCTCCGGCTGCCACAGCTCCGCGTCTCCTCTCCTCTCTTCTTCCGTCTCCCCCCTCTCCGCCTCGTACCCCGAATAAAGTAGGGCGGATTAGGAGGGCGGTGGAGAGCGTCCCGGTCGAGTTCGGGACTTCTCCGAGACCGAGGACCACAGGAGTCGGCGGGAGAACTGGGCGGGCGTTCGGTCGCAGCGACTGTGCGGACCACGCGCAGCAAGGCGAGCAGTTCGGGCTGCGCGGGGGCGGGCGCGGGGCTGACTCCAAGTGCAGCGTCTGCGGGGCGCGAGTCTAGAGGCTGCTCCAGCCACACTGCTGCCTTGATCGGACCGGGTCCGCTAATGTAGATGCTGAGGTCCCCACCCCCACCCCTCCTGACACCCCCGGGAGATGTTTACTGTAATGAATTCGCGGGGTCGGCTTTGCAGCTTGCACGCCCCTCCTCTCCCTCGGTCCCTCGTGCTCCGGCGCGCTCCCCTCTTCGAGCCCTCTTTCTTGGCCTCCCTCTTCTCCTCCCTCCCAAGCCGAGTCCCTCCCACTTCTCTGGTTTAAAGAATGCTTGGGAGGAGCTGCAGCAACCCTAAGCTTTCCAAGAGGCAAAGTCAGATGGGGCTTTTAACCCTGTCCTCCCTGGAGGGAATTACGTGCACCCGGCTAACCCAGGAATGCCAACTTGACCTAGCACCGCGCCTCTCCCTCTCTCTGCCTCAGGCATCCTCCCTACCCTCAGTTTCTCAGAACGGTGAAGAAACCACCGGTAGTTCGCCCGATGTACGTCCACGCAAGAGGAGCTATTACTTAGACTCAGAAATGATCGAAATGTAACATTAGAGGGTAAAAATACAGCAAGTCTCTCAACCAAAATGGCGTTATTTTAATGGCAGGGAACACTGGGGATGTGTCGCACCCCCAGCCCATCAAAGATCTACTCATCAAGCTTTCTTCCATAAAGTTTAATTGGAGGAATTAGAGTTTGGCATCGTATTTAAACAAACACATCCATTTTCCTCTATCACCCTGGCTACTCCTGGAAAGAGTGATGATCAGTAGATGAGCTGTCTCTAGAAATTACAATGGGCCACCAACAAGGTCCGCTTCAAAGACTGAAAACAGGCTACGTGGTTAAAATGTCCAGTTGGCACACCTTTCCCACTTGGGATTCTCTTTGCAAAGGTTAAAAAGTAATCTAAGAAAGCTGAGACATATCTCTTTCATTTTATTTTATATTTTTCCCCGTCTCTTTTTGGCAAAGGGATGGTCGCCTGGTTTGCTCTTCCATTCATTGTTGCCCATAAGTCTCCAGCCAGTTGGGATCGTGTTTAAACTAGTCTGTAGACCCGGAGAAAACTAACAGAAAGGGGAGAACAAGCACGCACCGAGCTTAAGGCTGCAGTGAGGCGCGCTGTGGGTAGGGCCCCAGGAAAGGCAATTTGCAAGTGGAAAGCTCGCCCTGGACCAACTCCCTTGGGATCTTCTCAGCGTTCTGGGCTGACGACTTTGGCAAGGGCGTTGCCTGTAACACGCTGGAGATGATTTCCGGACGAACCCCAGGCGCGACCGCACTCCTTGTCCTCAGTTCAAAGTCTGAGTCACTTGGCACCACTTCCCCAATTGTTTTTATTTCCTTGCATCGCTGTTGTGTCTGCTACCTTCATGGATTTGAGCGCTTAAATCCTGGTGAGACGACTTGGAGATACGCCCGATTTGTCTCCCAGGCCACATAAGGATCCACCCAAACGCACCGCAACACAGGCACTCACACACTTGGACACACACCGCTGAGGTACAAGAGAGCTTGCTACACTTGTCCTGTATAGATAGATACCAAGGCGACTAGAAAACACATATGCATAGCCTGTCTTTTTTTTTTCCAAACTCGAAGTGTAACCGAGAAATACCCAGGAGAGAATGGGGGCACGAATGGAGACTCTAATCTAAGGAGAACAAATAGTGAGAGTCATCTTGGAAGCTTCGGAAGAGAAGCGCCAAGACGACAGTGGCGATTGCGGTACCCTTCTGCAGCAACTGCTCCTGCTCAAGCCCCCCAGCAGGCAAGATGATTTATCCAAACAGCAAGTTTGGAACCAGTCCTTTCAAGACAGACAGGCTCTTTTCTAAATGTTCCCTTCCCTGATTAGTGCAGAGACCTTAGCTAGCTCCTACCCTTCATTGTGGAGGGTTTGCAAAACAGAAGTGATTCGCGGCGGCGCTGAAAGCTCCAGGAAGAACCCTGGACTGGTAGCTTAGCAGAGGAATCGTTCCAGGAGGTCCCTAGTCTGGTGGGGACTCCAGGGCAGCTTGATGGGTCCTTGCCCTTACTGCCCTGGGCGTCTGATCGGCCTTGCGTTCAGCGCGGGGGGGGGGGGGGAATAAAAGGACCCAGATCTGCGTCCCAGGCACGCGGCGCAGGGAAAGTGATTATAGAGTTCCGGGGGACTTCTCCATCCCCCGCCGGTGAGTCAGGAAAGCGCAATTACACCAACCCTGGAACTGCCAGTCCCCAGTGTAGGAGCAGAGCAGGAAGGGTCCTTGGTTTGGAAAAATCGCACTCGTTCGGAAAGAAAACAAACTAGCATCCTCAGTTTAGTAGCTAATTAATCCCGGATTTGGGGCACAGGGCGGGTAGAGGCTTCAGATACAAATAACACTTCTGGGATTCAACACGGACGGTAGGGGAGGTTGCTACTTACCAGACTTAAGAGAATCATTCTAGTGGAAATGGGAGGCTGGAGTTCGAAAACATGGGGTATTTGGAAAACTCCATTTAGGATCGATGTTTCTGGCAGGCAGCAAGGGAGCATTTGTTTTTACCCCACAACTCAGTCACAAAACTCCGTAGAGGAGGTGGATTCGACTTGAGAGCATCCTCAAGTCAGGATAGAAAGAGAGAGAGGGGGAAAAAAAAGCCTATATTCTTTGGGAATGTAAAGAGACAATACTGAGAACTCCCACCCGATGACCATCCACCACTTGTTCAAAAAGGGGAAAGCAATCAGTTTTCCCAGAGAGCGTGGTGCCCACCTAAGAAAAGCTAGGGCAACCACGAGAAACTTCACCTGGCTTTGCAGCCCCTTTACCTGGTGGCCTTGTCTCCTTAGCTCATCCGAATTCGACTGGGTCGGGGAGGTGGAAAGGGAAGAAACTGGCACAGCGGCAGCAGAGGGACTCCCCGGGCATGGTATTGTTTTAGGGGTCGCCGCCGAGGTCCCTCCTGCCCATCGTTGAGAACTTCCACCCTGGTCCTGAGGCTCCGTGGACGCCGTGACGGTTTCAGACGTGCTGTCTCCAGCTGCTGGAAACTCGAGACGGAGGACCAGAAAGGAGCGCACCTGGAAGCAGAGCGAGCTCTGCGTGTTTGAGAGGCCCTGCACTTGGTGTTATCTCCCAGCGCACATTCCTAGGTTGTGACAATGGATGACGCCAAACTCACAAGTGATGGCTACCGCTTTCAACTGTACAGCTAACTGCACGGTACCCTGCGCTTCGTTTCCCCACCCCCTCCTTTCCCTCCTGCCGAGGAGGGAACTAGCTTAACCCTGTATTCACCCTACACTCCGGATAGAAGCTAGATTGCACTGAGAAACCGCAGGCGGTGGCTCTCCGGGCAAAAGCTTTGTTCACGTGCTGTTCCAGTGGGCGTGTGGCTGTCTAGGGGCACTCGCGTGGCAAGATGCCAGTGGCGCTCTTTCCGAGCCAGACTCAGGAATTGGGAAGGAGCCTAGCGTTTCATCCGGACCAGACCCAGCCCTCACAATCTATTTTTTACCTCCAGTTACCGGATTTATTGAAGTTGCCAGAAAAGTTGGTTTTTATTCCTTTACTTCTGCCCCCCCCCCGCCGCCCCTGGTATCATTTCCTTTCCCAGCTGCGCTTTGAAGACGTGGAAATCTCTGATCTAGTTCTAACTCTTAACAGAATTCCAAGTGCAGTGCGAAAGGAATGGAGGAGGGTACACACCCACTCCAGGCAAATTTAAAAGAAACCACAAGGACAGCCGCTTCCCACCTATCCATCTGAGGCCAGTGTAAACTCAATGACATCACTTAAGTAAGAAAGATTAAGACACCTGAAGAACCAGTGGAGAAGAAAAAATGAGATTAATATGTGATTGCAAAACATAAACTAGGCAAGAAAAGGGAAATAAAAAGCGGGGGAGGGGGACTTGAAACAGCAGGTCAGTTTTAAGGGCGATTTGACCCCTGGAACAGGTTAAACAGATAATGAACTCCTGCTTGGATTTAGTAAACAGCTTTGCAGATGCACTGCATTCAGAACTTCCAGGAAGTTAACTGAAATAGCAGAGAACCATCTCGCTGACCCTGAAAAGAAACTTAGTCCCGAGAAAATCGTTCTGAGGCGCCTCTACTGCAGCCTTCCCACTAAAATGAGCCAAGACTGATCTGAGCGCAAACCCAGATCAGCGCAAGGACAGCATCGCTTTTTCAGGCTCTGTTCTGCACTAAAGAAGCAGGAAGCCATTAGAGAGAGCTCTGAGAGTTACAAGTAGATCTTGCTGAAGCCGGAATGTTTCTAAAAGGAAACAAGCTTTTTCACAGAATAGATGCCAACGTCCTACCGCCTTCCCCCGCCCGGCAACACATCCAAGCCAATGTGAACAGCAGTCACTCCAAATGCCTGTCTGAGCCCTGCAGTCCTGAGAGGCCAAGCAAGCAGCTTCCAGACCTCCGCGTGAAGAATTCCGTTGTAAATCCTTCTGATTTGCCAAGGTGGCAGTAGAACACAGGGATAGCTCCTCAGGCTCTTCAGTCCATCCGCGAAGAAGACCACACTTTTAGGACAAATGAGCTTCCAACTGCCTTTAAATAGCCATTCTCCTATGGAAATGTGTCTATGTGTCCGCGGAAGAGCTCTTAGCCTGCATCCTTCTTCTGAGGAGGACGCTTTATTGAGTTTCGCCCTTAAGTACATATTTAGGTTAACTGGCAAGATGGAAGCCTAAACAGGCTTTACTTTCAGATTTATGCTGTTGGGAACTGATGAACAGTGTAAAGGAAGAGAGAGTGGTTATCAATATTTTAAATTTCATCTTCAAGTATTGGTGATTCTTAATTAAAATAAAACAGCGAGATGAGCATGCTCTTCTTTTTAAAAAGCCACTGGTACAGTTATTACGGTTAAGATTTTTTAAAATATAAATAAAATAACAGTGCAACAAATGTATAAAGAGAAGCAGTGTAGTAAGTTTCTTGTCCACATGACTTAAACATGAACTTTAGAAGTGTATGAAGGTGGGACCAGACAGAGCAAAAGAAATGGATATGATCCAAGGGCTCTTAAGTACAATGGTTTTATAAATTCACAATCTATGATAGTTACACTATTTTACTTCTATTGAGAACCAATCATTAATAAATCAGAGTGTTAACGGTTGTCTGAAATGGGAAGAAGAGAAATGAAAAGAAACAGAAACCTAGCTCAGTCGTAATCTTTAAGGTGTTAGCCCTTAATGGAGTTTTTATTGCAACTAAACTGAGACAATGGGAATGTTCTATCAGGAGCTCACCAAGGCCAGCTGGCCCGGGTCTGAAAAACCATGGGATAAAACCGGACTCGCTGAACATAGTGGACAATGAGGACTGCTGAGAAGTCAGGAACAATGGCACGGGGTTTTGATCCTACTGCATGTACTGGCTTTGTGGGAGCCTAGGCTGTTTGGATGTTCACCTTACTAGACCTGGAAGGAAGTGGGAGGTCCTTGGACTCCCCACAGGGCAAGGAACCCTGACTGCTCTTTGGGCTGAGGAGAGAGGGGGAGTTGATGGGGGGAGGGAGGGGAGAAATGGGAGGCGGTGGCAGGGAGGAGACAGAAATCTTTAATAAATAAATAAATAATAAAAAAGAAAGAAAAAAAACATAAAAAAGAAAATTTCAATGTTGTGTAAATTCAAGTCTACACTGAGCCGGTGTTACTTGATTTAGAAAATGGACATGTAATATTACTGCACCACCAGAAAATCAGCATAGGCAAGGTGTATTAGACATGGATTTTCTTATTGTTGTTGATGGGGTTATCCTTACATCACATAGTCCTAACACTGACTGCATAGGCAAAGTCCTTCAATTTTAGTGTAGGCAGCAGCTATTAATGTTCTCACCATGCTTCCAAATGTTTATCAAAACTGAGAAATCAATATGCCTACATGCTGTAATAAACTGAATTCAGATTTCAACAGTTTCCCATTTTCCCCTTACAGTCTTTTCCTGTCTCAGGAGCCCTTAAGGTCAACTCCTTCAGGTTGACAGTTTATCAGTTTCTCCTTTTTTTATGAGAGAGAGAGAGAGAGAGAGAGAGAGAGAGAGAGAGAGAGAGAGCGCACATACATGGAGAGGCCAAAAGTCTACTCTGGCTTCTTCCCCAATTACTCTCCTCCTTAATTTTTTCAAGATAGTCTTTCTCAGTCGAACTTATAACTCGCCAACTTGGCTAGACTGGCTAGCCTGCAAGCCTTGGGAATACTCCTGTCTCCTCGCCAGCACTAGGATTGCAGGCACACATGTTCCTGGCTTGTTATACAGAACATTAGGATGCAAACTCACATTCCTCTGATTGCAAGAGAAGCACATTAGCAAGAAGCCACCTTTCTAGCCCCTGATCCTGGGAGTTTTTAAAGTGAGGATTAGGGATTTTGTGGAATTTATCCGTTTGGGTTTTTAATATTTTTCATGTTCTGGCTTTCATTGTAGGCCTTGTGAATAATCATTAATCAATCTCATGGGGTCAGGTAACACTTATTACATCAAAATTCTAATATTCTTCACCAGTTTTTCTGCCATGAGAAGTAAAATACCAGTTTTACTTCTGGTATTCTCTTCTTGGGAAATAAATTACTAAATCCAGCCCTCACTAATAAATTAAAGATAGTCAAAACAGAAAAAAAAAAGTATCCAACATGATGGACAAGAACCCCAAATACAAATTCTCATAGGCTTTCTCACAAAGAAGACCGCCTATGAGATACCTATAAAAAATCTTATATTTTTTTCCTTTACTTTTTTTTTTTAACACTTTGGGGCATTTTGTTTTTTATTTTTGAGAACTACTATCTACATCATCCCCATCCAGCCCTTTTCCTTGAGTTAAGTCCATAGGCCCCTCACTCAGTAGACTCATTAAACATTATTACACACTACACACACACACACACACACACACACACACACACGGGGTGGGGGAGAGAAACCATTTAACATTGCTTGCAACTCCATGTGTGCAGGATTACCTACATGGGATTGAAGATCACCTTGGCAAAAAAATGATTCTACCTCTCTCACCCGTCATTGAGAAACCACTTGTACCACTTCTTCTAGGTGTGGGTTGATGTGGTATTTCTGCTGTCCACAATACCATGTCAACTCACAATATCATTAAACCACATTGTGAAATTTCAGGTGTACATTTTCCATGTTATGTTTGGGATAGCATCAGGCATCCGGGGATTCTGGATCTTACACCTTTTCAGACCCCTTTTCGATAAAGTCCTTTGAGCTTTTCATGTGTATGGTTGTCATTACCAATGTTACAGTTAGAATTAAGAACCAGCAGACCATATTCTCTATATTTTGACAAGTTGTAGATCTTTATAAGAGTCTCCATCTGTGGCAAAAGAAGCTTCTTGGATGAAGGAAGGGTTACAGTTACATTCCTCTGTGAATTTAAAGACAACTATTTATAATAGGGTTAGGATTTATATTAGTTTAGAAAAATGACAGTACTAGGATCTCTTTCATGCTCTATGTCATCTCCAGGCATAGATAGTTAGCTAGGTTTATAGTACTAGGCATTAATTACTTACTGTTGAGCATGCCTTTAGTCCAATCGCACCACTGGGTGATGTGGGATTGCCCTCTTTATGCTATGAATATGTTTTATTACCATTGGTTAATAAAGAAGCTATTTTGGCCTGTGGCAGGGCAAAATATAGGTAGGCCAGAAAAGTAAACTGAATGCAGGGAGAATAAAGGTGGAGTCAGGGGAACATCATGTAGCTGCCAAAGGAGAAAGACACCAAAATCTTACTGGTAAGCAATACACAGATTAATAGAAATGGGTTAATTTAAGACATAAGAGCTAGCTAGAAATATCCCTGAGCTATCAGCGAAGGAGTGGTGTAATGAATATAGTTTCTATATTAATATATTATGTGATTATTTGGATCTGAGCAGCTAGAAAACAAAAGTGCAGTCTCTTTCTACAAATGGTGACTAATGTGGGGCTCAAGACCACAACCCTGAGATTAAGAGTTTCATCCTGTACTGAATGAACTAACCAGGCCTTTTCAGCCATCCCATAGCTGGTTGTGGTGGTGCATTCTAGTAGAATTTACTGAAGGAGGCTGAGGCAGGAGGATCATGAGTTTGAAGCCAGTTTGGGCTGTACAGCAGATTTCAGGACAGGCTCCAAAGTTACAGAGAAACCCAATAAGACATATTAATAGCATACAGAGAAGAATCTCATATCAATTGGGGATATCTTGCAAGTACAGGCATTGTTGTGGTTAATGTGGATTATATTTGGATAAGACTATCTATTCATCCTCTGTAACACAATCGGGGGCCTGCTTGTTGTTGGGGTTTCTGTCCCACCCTTTAACCCACAACTGTTTAGCCCCAAAGAAAATCACACATAGTTCTCCATAAATTATAAGCTGATTGGCCCATTAGCTCTAGCCTCTCACTGGCTAACTCTCACATCTTGATTAACACATTTTTTGTGATCTATGTTAGCCATGTGGCTCAGTACCTTTTTTCAATGGGGCAGATCACATCCTGCTGCTTTGGTGGTCTGGGCAGGAGTGGAAGGAATCAGCTTTATCCTTCTGAGAATTCTCCTGTTCTCATTGCATCATTTCTACTTCCTGTCTGGTTTTCCTGCCTGGTCAATAAGCGTTTATTTAAAACATGATTGACAGAATACAGACAATTCTCCCATACCAATCCTCTCCCTTGACAGTGGGCATTGCATAGCACCTTCTGATACTAAGAGAACCTCCAGTATTTATCTGGAAGAATATTCTACCTCCCCTTTGTGTACTCACATTGAAGCAATTTTCAACTAATCTGTGCCAAAAAAGAGAAGTGTTTCTTCAGTCTTGTTAGTGTTTTTCTGAGTATTCTGCATATTCTTCTGTATTCCTACATCACATCCCTCATTTTTTCAAAATTTCAAATTCTTTATGCAGAGATGATAGTCTTTATGCTCACAGTTCTCTATCTTTCCCTCTCACATTTTCCCACCACCATGCTGCTTCCATAAAATGAGTTTATCTACATGTCTTTCTGTCAACTAGATCTTAGCATCTCAAAGAGTTACATTGGTTACACATTTCTATTTATGTCATTACCCAGACCATCACACTTCCCCTGGCAGATGCTCAAAGATGCTTTGCCTGCACAAATAAGCCTTCTTTGACATGCATAGAAATGCATTCCTTCTTCTAATGTAGGTATCATTATAAGGAAATCGATGCCTAGAACACAGTGATTAGATTGCCTTTCTTCTCTTTCGGGAGCAGAAAATACTAATTTATGAAATTATTGTGTGAGTGAGGTTGTTGTCCTGCCCTCTTCAGCTACAGGATACATTCTTTTCTGATTAATGTCACACTATGAAGTGTAGAATATACCCACAGATATCTATAGAAAATATACGACATGTAGCAGACCTTTGATGAATAGATTTTGTGTCTACCCTGTCAAATTCTCAGTCTAGTGGAGACCCAGAGACACATAATTATATGCTCATTATAGAAATAAAACAACTTTAGTATGTGCAAAGTGCTTTAGTGATTTTCAAGACATTTCTCTAGAGAGAAGGCCTCATTGAAATGATGATGAAGTTCTCTCGACAGTGTACTGATTTTATAGGGGCCTCTGTGGCATTATTTTATATCTACCCTTTTGAATGTTGCAACCCTGGCTATTGGAGTCTCTGGTCCCATGAAAAGCCCCGTTGACCAAAATTGGAAAGCCAGCCTATAAGTAATTGCTTGAACATGCATTTTCCTAGCTCTGAATTTTTTTTTTCATTTCTGTGTAGGCTACAAGATGATTATGCGTGAACAAAAACAGAAGGTACACACTGACAGGAAACAAAAGCACATTAAACCATGGAGATTTCCTCTTACATAAACCTGCCATTTGTTCTGCAGTTGCTCTGTTCCAAAGGAAGGCTAGCAAAAACTTGATGTATATTCCCCAACTGCTCTAGTGGGAATAACTGAGAGACACACCTCTTTTAAAAGGGGGTATAAAAAGAAATGCAAATCTACCAAGGGACTTATTTAATCTTAGATGTTGCCGTTATAGTAAATGTAACCGAGCTTCATATGTCTAACTGTAATTCTTATGAGCAGAAGCAAAGACTTACAATCTAAGAAAGCACATTTAATTGAATGTGTCTAAGATTCTGAATTAAAACTGATATATATTTTCTCAGTTTCTGTGTATTGACATACTAGAAAAATAAACTTAATTTCTTAGGAAGGCAGAGACAGCATTCAAGGCTGATTTTTATTAGGAAAACTAACACATCTTCACTCTGGCTTGTTCGATTACAGATATTCCAAACTTGGACTTAGAAGATCTTATTTCAAGTCTCCATCAATTTATCAGGTAATCTTTAAATGGCTTTCAGCCCCAAGCTACTTCCTATCAAGTAAGAAAAGTTAAAGCAAGTCTGCCATCCAGAATGCATGTGTTAAAATCAGCTCCAGTGAGGCAACTCAAACCTCAACATAAAAAGAAATTGTAATTATGTATTCTTCAAAGCATAACTCAACATCTGACATATTTCAGTCCAGATAGTCCAATGTTTCTTCACTGGATTTTACTTGTGTGTTGTTTCTCTCTTTGC
Organism: Alexandromys fortis; assembly: GCF_014885135.2. Lineage (NCBI taxonomy): Eukaryota > Metazoa > Chordata > Mammalia > Rodentia > Cricetidae > Alexandromys > Alexandromys fortis. Next base: position 1,767,758 of record NW_026067953.1, on the reverse strand, counting down.
TGGTCACTTAGTTCCACACAACCTCTATAAAATTTTCCATGCATACAGCCATGGCATTCTTGCAAAGTTACTTTCCACAATGCCTTCAGGTATTACATTTGGTATTAAAGCTCACTCCTGAAATAAAGAACCTGACCTCAGAGACATTAATCTGTCACCATGTTATTCTAAAACTTCATATTATTTGCTGAAGAAATGTTATTTCATGATTCCTCCTCTTACTAGTAGAAGTAAATGTAAAGGTTTTAAAGCAGATCCTCCACTTGTCATATTTTTTAGGTTCTTATATTATTTTAGTGACTGAGTTCCCAAGATGTAGTTTTCTCCTTTACTTAACCAAGTTGGAACTACGTGGGTTCTGTGTTTCCTCCTTTTTTCTACTTAAAACACATTTTGAAAATGAAAATTATCACCAGAACTTGGTACTAAAAAGCTTAAATAGTTTCTCATAGATAGTGTTCCTCAATCTTCATAACTTTATTTTGAAATTTCCCATTATGCCTTAAAGAACCACTCTGGAGCCAGGCAGTGGTGGCACATGCCTTTAATCCCAGCTCTCGGGAGGCAGAGACAGGTGGATCTCTGTGAGTTTGAGGCCAGCCTGTTCTACAAGAGCTAGTTCCAGGACAGGCTCCAAAAAAGCTACAGAGAAACCCTATCTCAAAAAACAAAACAAAACAAACAAATAAAATTAGAAAGAGAGAGCCACTCTAGATTTCTAGCTTGTTTTTTTTTTTCAGGTTGACAAAAATATTTTTCTATGAAATAGTTGTGTCACTTGATATTTTTGCTGAAACAAAATACCAGAGAAATGCACACATTATTTGGGTTCATAATCTGAAAGGACAGTTCTTCGTGGTAGAGAAAGCATGGAGTTCAGGAGCAGGAGGCAGTTGGCCACAATAACCCAAAGTCTGGAAAAAGAGAAAGAAGAACACTCACCTCATTCATTATTTCTACTTCAGCCTGGAACCGCAGCCCGTGGGTTCATTAGAGTCACATTCTGGGTAGGTCTTCCACCCTCAATTAAACCTTCTGGAAACATATTCTGAGCCCTAGAAGTCTATTTCCATGGTAATTCTAAATCTTGCCAAGTTGACAAGGAGCAATCATCACACCTCCGTACCTTGTCAACCTGACACCCAAACACATCAATTTTATAATAAAGCATTCCGCCTCTAGTTCCTGACGCTTCATTTTCATATGATAATGTAAAGTATATTTAGATTGTCTCTGAATGTCCCTTATCCATTGCTGTTTCCAACATTGCTCAATATGCTCAAAGTCTTTTTTTTTTTTTGAGACTCAAGACTATAAGGCACTAAAAACTAAGTTGTATTCATCATATATATAATGCAATAAACATTCCTCAAATAACAAAGAAATACTAAACCAAAGACAGAAAAGGAGCAAATGCCAAAATTTGCACCTTCATATATAGCATATGGAACTTTGGATTACATCTCTTAGCAGCCCTGGTACTCCAACTCCAATAAATGCAGCACACACATACTCTTTCTTGGGAAGGTTCCAATCCATGCTTAAAATTGTGTATGGTGAATATGTCACAGTTAGAGCATATCTATCATCCTGAGATATTCATTGTCTCTAGTTTCATGACCTTGCCCTTCAAGACTTCCTTAGAGGGAATCCAATACTGCAACACATTGGCTGACCTCAGTGGCTTTCTGAAAACCTTGTAGCAAGCCTCCATAATCTACTTATTTCTGCATTTCTTATGTCTACAATACCAAAATTATGTGATAATTCATAACTGAAACTATAAACCTCTTCAAAACCCATGGCTGAGCACATCATAGAATTTATCAGGGAACTTCCTGTTATTACTTTGCCAAATGGTCAGATTTTCCTATTACCTTCTAATATTTATGCTCGTACACATAGAGCCAGACTTTTCTCAACTCTTCAGAGTAGCTTCCTTTCACAGTAGGCAGCCGTCAGTACCAAGACTTAGAACTTTTCTAAGGGCTCAGAATAAATGACTGTTGAGTGCTCACACCAAAATGGGTCTTCTGCATGAATTCTCACCCAGGTCGTTCCTCCTCCAAACATGAGTCATGAAACAGCATAAAAGAAGGAGCAGAAGAGAATAAGAAACTAAGAATGGGAAGAATTTGTTGTTAAATGCTCTCTTCTGTAAATCAAGTGACCGCTACACTCATAAACTGTACAACCGTTGCTATTTTCACATAATCTGCATAAGACTCAAACAATAGAACTTACTAAATGGATCGGGGAGAGCTCAGGAGGTCTTTCTTTAGATGAGAAGCTAGTGACAGGTAATGACTGCCTTAGAGAGAGTCATTTTTTCCTTGGGGGTGTGTTCCACTGGATGGCCCCATGCCCATAGACATATGGACAGCACTAATTGGACTCATTGGAACACCAAACCGTATTAAGTCAACCAAAAAATAAAGAGGACATGAAATTGGATGGATAAAGGTTTGAGGGTGCAGTTTTTTAAGCTGGAGGCTAGAGTGAGGGTTGATAAGATCAAAAAACCTGGTACACATGTATGATATCCTCAAGGAATAAATGAAGGTGGTATGAAAAGTATATGTAGGGTCACAATATTATGGTGATGATGTTCTAAAAAGATTCAAAGTGACAGATATATCACTTGCTAAGCTTGTTAGAAAATCATTGAGCTGTACACTCAATAACAGTGAGTTGTATGATACAAAACATGCTTAAATGTAATTATTTTCTAAACCACTAACAAAAAAATGAAAGTATCTATGATGATTTAATCTTGGAAGATTGTTAAATTGTCTTTCACTACCAATGTATGAGATTGAATCTTAAGAGTAGTAAATGAGGTTTTTGGGTGTATACTACAAATAGCAAACTAATGAGAAAAGGAATACAGCCTGTGATTCTCAAGTTCTGGGTTTATTTTTTTTTTGAGGGGGGGGGTGGTTTTGTTTTTTTTGATACCGGGTTTCTCTGTAGCTTTGGAGCCTGTCCTAGAACTAGTTCTTGAGTCCAGGCTGGTCTCGAACTCACAGAGATCCATCTGCCTCTGCCTCCCAAGTGCTATTATTAAAGGCATGTGCCACTGCTGCCCGGCTAATTCTCAAGTTCTTTCGAGCAGCAGGTGATCAGAAATTTTATTAAGTTTTTCCATGTGATTTGCGAATATCAGAAGAAACATAAGCACAGTTCATAGTGACTTATCCTTCCCACTGTATTTTCTTTAAAAGCTACAATATTTTTAAAAAGGCATGTGAACCCACATGCAAAGGAAATTTCCTGTTTTTGTGTTGCCATCAACACCCAGATACAATGGCAAGATTTCTTCTGCTAGGACAGCTGTAGGGATGTCTGTTTACTAGGCTTAAAGTACGATGGATCGTTGTTTCTTATGACAATTCTATCTTTGATCATTAAATTATGAATTACTTACACAGTAAGAAGATTAATTCTTTTATATATTCAAGCACTGAGCATCAGTTTTGCCCCTGTCCAGTTACAGAAAACGTAACTCTCAATTTCTGGGAATGTCAAAATTTTCTTTTTCTCTTCTGGCAAAATAAGAAACAAAAGACAGATGGTTTAAGAAGAAAATCAGACATAGTATCTGTTGCCAAGGGGAAAAAATAAGGACAACATCTTGTCCATCAAGGAACTCAGATCAAGGGCCTTTCTTTACTCAAATGGTGACAGCTACAGAGCTATGAGCAGCCATAAAATAAATAACCAAAGCCACCAAAGGTACTGCTTCTTCATGTTTTTCACTAAAAGAGTTAGATCTGTTATTTTACTAGGAAAATGACCTGACAAACTTAACTACAAAAAAGGAAAGAAAATCCAACAAGGGTATGTCATGTCTGTTACATTTCGGTAGCTGTCATCATGCTTTGGGGGACACTGTTGAAGAAAATCTGCAGGAAAAATAATCCCCATCTACCTTTAATGGTACAAAATGATTCACAGCACAGATCAGGTTCGTCACACCAGGAGTATCAAGACACTAGACTCAGGGCCAATCAGTGAGGACAGCTCCTGGTTGCTTTTGTCTGTCTATTTTTCTCCAACCAAATATGCAGTAAAATCAAGTTGACATGCCCTTTAATGGCTTTTTACAGCTAAGAAGACTTTGATTTTCAAGCCTGAAAAACTTACTAGGATGAAAGATGTCAGGACTAGATCTACTGGGTCTGTGAGTCACCTATCAGTTGTTCTGCAGGAAGCAACCTCACTGAGAGAAGGGCAGCATATTTTAAAAGGTGTGAGCTTTTGCTGGACAGAGAAAACACAATTAGGAACATTTAGAGAATGCCTATTTTTATTTAAACAGTAAAATGTTTTCTTACAAATATAAATCACATTGCTTTTATGTTTCATATTACTTTGGGTAAGAAGGTAGAAACTCAGTTTGAAGATGTTAGGAAAACTTACTAATTAGTCAGGTTCTTTGGCCAGTGCCTTATAGGATGTACTTAGGTGAAAGAATATGTCAGCATATTTAATAATATATATGCATGTATGTTTATGCATATTATGAATTAGGAAGGGAATAAACAAGAATGGAAACGGGAGGAAGAAGATAAGACAAACCAGGGGTGAGTGGGAACAAATACGAGAGTATAGAGGCATGACGGTTATGAGAAAACCTAGGATTTTGCTAATAAGTAAAAGCAAACATGAAATTGAGCTAAACTGAAATCTAGCATCAAACAAGTTCCAATCTGTTATAATTCAGGAAAGTCACTTAATGACCTGTGTCTCTGATACCTCAGCCATCGTGAGAGGACAGTGATTTCTGGCAATCTCCCTTTAGACCACTCTGCATGTGTAGATGTTTGACGGTAAAGTCTCTTACAACGCAAAGGTGTCTACCTCATTTAGAGAATGAGACTGCTTCCTTTTTAACCCTGTAGCTTACTGGAGGATGGAAGCCAGGCTTACCCTTCTGGAAGTGACTAAGTTCTGGTTTACATTTCTGTCATTATTGGGGTGATAAAGGTTGATCTGTATTCATGACAAGTGCGGTCTTATGCCGGGGTTAGAGCTGGAAGAGCCTCATTAATCATGCTCCATTGTGTTAGAGGTTCTGTAAACACGGCAGAAGCATGAAGTACAACCCGACTCTTAGTAACATCTTTCCAGCCTAACCCCAGGAAGCCTTTGAGATTTCCTTAAATGACTGGATTTCATTTCAGTCATTAGTTAACCCTGCCTGGTGGGTGACTCTGAATCCCACCAGGCAGAAGTAAGGGGATATGCATTCAAACAGTTCAAACAAGGTTTGTCCTGCCACATAACCATTGAGAACCGTAGGAGGCCTTTCCTTTCTCAGGATCAGTCAAGTTGTTTATGGGAAACACAGAATATCCCACATTTATTTGCTTTTAGATACTTAATAATCTAAAGCAATAGTTAGAAAAAGAGCGCTGGCAGCCCTTCCTGTGAATATTCTGGGGCAGAGTAAAAGGAAAGCAGTATGTCTACCTGACTGCTGAAGTCATTGGTAAAGGGCGCTTCTGGAGGAGCCGGGTTAGTTACACAACCAAGAGTTCAGGTCGCCCTTGTTGGTCAAAGGATATTTGAAATTCAGTACGACTCTTCATCCAGTACTTCAGAACCCTCTCTTTTGCCAATGTTTTATTTTTTTTCTAATACTTGCTAATACTTTTCTTCTTGGAAATGTCTGAAAACACATCTAGTTGCAATGAGCGATTTTTCAAAAAGCTGTAGCAAGAAGTATCTCAATAACATTAATGCTAACAAGAATACTGAAATGATTCTTTGAGCAGAGTTTGAGTACAATATATAGGTATTTATTACAGTATTAATAATTTAATGATGCCTGGGGTTTCAATATCAACATTGCTTTTGAAGTTTCGACCATTAGGTAATATTGAATAAGATTAAACACTGATGTTCTGGTAGTATTTCACCTCATTGAGCATCTTACTTAGCTGTTGTCCAGGTGACCTTATAGCTACAGTAGTTTAAAGATTAGTCTAATAAAAAAAAATGCTTTAGTCATGTAACTTTTATACTTTTCATTTTGTACAAATCAGGGTCTAGGTAAGAAGTAATGAAAGTAATACTAATAAATATATATATATATAAACAATAACAATGGGTAATTCATAATCATTATCATAAACATGACACAAATAAGGAAATGTTAATATGTAGCTATATACTAAGTATATTAATAATCAGCATAAGAAATACAGCTAGGGACTGTTCCCTAAGTTCTACATATGATAAACCAACACATACATATTGTCACTACACTGTTATCTCTTACAGCTTTATGACATTTCTTTCTAAAACTTAACAAATGTCCAATAAACTTATGTATCCTTTCAACCTCTCTGGGGTGTTTTCTGATTCCCTTCAGCTTTTTATCCAATTGTATTGCTTCAGAAAAATCTTCATATAGAGATGGATTTTTCACTTTTCTTTAAAATAATAAAGCTGTGTGTGTTTCTCTCTCTTTCTCTTTGTGTGTTTGTGTGTATGGTGTGTGTGTGTGTGTGTGTAGGTATGTGTGGCCTTAGTGTGTGTATATGTACCAAATGAATGCAGTTCACCAATAGAAGCCAGAAGAGGAAATCATTGTGAGTCACCAGATGTGAGTATTGAGAGCCAAACTTAGAACATCTGTAAGAGTAGCAAGGGCTCTCAACTACTGAACTACCTTTGTAGCCCCTTTTCTTTCTCTTTTGAGAATATGAACAGTATATAGATGCTACTGCGTGTTATTATTTGCATTAATGTTTATTTCTTAAATCTTCCTATATACCAGGAAATGTATTTGTTGCTCATGAAATGGAGAAGTAATTTGGACAATGATTGAAGCAATAGAGAAACTTTAGAAAGTGTTAGAAATTTAATGTTTTATGGCATAACAGTGGGAAGCCCCTTATACACTCTATCAGAATTAGCATTATGATGTGGGATACTATGGAAACGTATTCAAAGTTGTTCAAGCCTAGAATCTCTATTGTGTAGAAATAAAAAAAATAGCACAGAAGTAGCAACAAGCCATAAAAATTGAGGTTAGGTAGGGAGTCCCTGTGTATTTTGAATAGGATAACAATAAGTTTCATTTTGTGCTGTTGCTACACATTCTACCATAGCCAGTATGAAAGTAAGCAAGCACGACTATAGTCCCATAAAACTTCATTGACAAAAAGCAGTTATCAGAATTTGACTCTCAGGTCAAAGATTGCAAGAATTAGCAATCTTTAAATGTAAAAGGAAGGAAGAGGGAGATTTGTACAGATTCTGACCTAATCAGCATGCAATGATGAATACCAATGAGTAATCTTAAAGTTCACATAATAATATACAGAGTGTTTTGAAAAATATGATGTATTAATAATATATAATTATCAATTGAAGGATACCTTGAAATAAGACTGCCAAAACCCGGAATAAAATTGTAGAATTGTAGCATCAAAGCCCGAAGCATCCATTCTACCACTTGTGTACATTATGAGGCAACTCTACAACCTGCTAAACAAATAAACACTTTTAATGCTGTATTGAGGAAGATGGTACTTGTTTGAACACACTAAATCCCCAAAATAAAAAAAGGTGTTAGGTACAGGGAAACTATTACGTTATGTGTAATATTTTGAAATGCTCTGCTCAACAAAGAGTCACACATAAGCTGTAGAGAAAGGGAAATATGGAAGCATTTAAAGAAAGGATGTGACTCACCGGAAGAGAGCCAATGTGAAAACTGAGAGAAACGGAGGGAGGAGGCCACGCAGAAATCCAACTTGATAGGAAATAGCGGCTTGGAGAGCAGATGGTGTACTATCTCATCTGAAGAGATAAGATGAGGGAAGGAGCAGCATGTATCCCAAAAACATTACGTGCTTTCTAGTTCACTTCTTTTCTTTAAGGAATGCCTCTGCCGGTAATCTGTCTTTATTCAAGATTTCAAATCCATCATTGTTTTTTTTTTTTTCTTTTTTTGAAGATAACATCGCTGCTATCACCTCAGGAACAGAGTTTTCTCAGGCTATTCTCTCTCTCTCTCTCTCTCTCTCTCTCTCTCCCTCCCTCCCTCCCTCCCTCCCTCCCTCTCCCTCTCCACTTTTGGCTCCTTTCATTCATTCTTTACAGACGAATGTAGAGACAGGGTGGTATTGTTGAAATTAATGTTAAACCGTGTGGCAACTCCTAATTATTGTTTCTTCAAGAAATTGGCAGATGCTCTTCTCCACTGTGAGTAACTGAGATCTCTGTACATCTCCTTTCTGGCAAGCTTCGTTCTTGGGTCATCACAGACAATCAGTGAGAGATGTTGCTTCATAATTCTCAGAGAATATAACTTCGAACTTGGAGCTTTCATTGTTTTTAGCAGCTAAAGTCCAAATACCCTCTCATACCCAAGTTTGCTCTGACTCCAGCAATCTCTGTTCTCTGAACACTTGGCATCATTACCTTTAAAGTCTGAAACTTTTGGCATGTAAACCATCAGCAAACAATGAAACATTTCCTTTTCATGTACACCGAGCTGTGTCAGTGTGCGTTAGATCTCAAGAACCACTCCACAAACTGTTTTCAAATGCTCTCCATCTAAAGCAATGGCACAGATACAAATGTCAAAAGCCAGTGACAGCAGAGCAAATTCCCCCCGCAGCTCTCAGCTCCAACATGAGGAGCCCTGAGTACGTCCAGATGTATGTGGGCAAGGTTTCATGGAGCTTGCCAAAATGAATATGCAGGCACACAGAGGATGATTATGTATTCAGAGACTATGCATCTGTGTACATGTGTGTATATATATGTATGTCTATTATCTATACTTTCAAAGAAAAAAAGTAGAATAGAAAAACTAAATTCAGTTATTTGCATTTCTAACCATAGATCCCAGATCATGTTATTGTAATTTTTACTATTTTACATGAACTTCAAAAGCTCCTTCTAGCTTTACTGTCTATCAAATGATAGCAAACACACAGACATAGCAACTATTTATTAAGTATTTTAAAGACATAGTTAACTTTTTAAAAAATATGACTTCAGTTAAAAAATTTAAAAAAGTGGCAGCATTTGATCAAGTATATTGTTAAAGCACGGAGTTACTTGTTAATGTTTAATCCTAAATACGCTTTATATGTGGACCATTACAGAAAAAAAAATGTAAAGTATAGACTGGGTACATTGTCCATTAGTTAAGAACACTTATTAACAACTTGCATTTACATTCCAAAGCCCATGTCACAGGGGTCCACCATCTCAAACATGTCTGTAACCTCAGTGCTCAGCAAAGACTGGAGGATCTCTGGAGTTGTTGCCTGCTGACTACCCACAAAACACAAGCTTCAGGTTCAGGAGAGATCCTTCCTTAGAGTAAAGTGTGGAGAATGATAGAAGACAGGATTTGATGCTGCCCCCTAGCTTCCACACACACGTGCATATATACCATACACATACGCACTCACACAACACATATTTGTAATATAAGAAATGTCGTCAATCAAATATCAATGCAAACAATACTGAGCGTTCATCTATAATATTTTAAACATTCATATTTCTGATATATTATTGTCTCTAACTTAATTCACCCAGTTGCTACACAAAGTGGATAGTTTTCCAAATCTCTTGTTAGCTTCATTAAAACTACTGAAAGGCAATATTTACAAATAGTTGTAAAATATCATTGTTTTGTCTGAAACAGATCCAGAGTAAATAAGATTGTAATTTAAAATTTTATAACTGCATAACATCAAATGCATTTCAGATAACATAAAGCACAAAATCAGGAATTGCTTTACAAAGCCTTACCCTATCCAATAATTACTCGAGTCATCTGGAGAACACTCAGAGATCCACTTTTTAGGATATGCTTATTTAGTCCATATTATTTCAGGGTTATGTTTTGATACAGACCAAGTCATCTTATCCATATCAGTTTTACAAATTATATCAACCAATGGATAGCCATGTGTTTCTAGTGACTCTAACTTTACAGTTAGAGCCCTCTTAGAAAGGACACGGTGTTAGCACACATGTAATTCCAGGTAAAGAAAGGAAAATAAAGATTCAAGAGCAACTTTGTGTACATTGTGATTTTTATGCCAGCCAACCCTTTTACACACACACACACACACACATGCACACATACAAAGCCAAAACAATATAAACAAACAAAATAGAATGTGAGAAAGAATAAGAGACGGTAATGAGGCAAATATCAAAATAAATTACATATGTTTTTAAATTTATTCTTATATATAAAAGAATAAATTTAAAACATTAAAAAGAAAAAAAAACTAAAGAAAAAATAACAAACTGAAATCAAAAGCAAAACCAAGCCAAAAACCTGTCAGGACATATATTTTGTTTATGCTCTACCCAACCTTCAATTTTATCTTGCTAAAGTTCTATAAGAGCTATCCCCAAAAAGAATGTCATTTTCCAACCTCCTTTCTTTCCAACTTTCTCAGAAGCAATAACTGTTGCTATTGCACCTGGCCAACTTGGGAAATAGTGACTTCTACAGATATTGAGAAGTTTCTATACGAATCCTGAACAACCAAGCCAGTTAGTAAGAGCAGAAATTTGACTAGGAAGCACATTTAGCCATTCTCCGTTAGCATTTCTTCTTTTGAAACAAGCAGATAGAATATTAAGTTGCTTAAGTTTGCTATCATTACCTACATATATTTGATAAGGTCATCAATTATTATGAACTATAAATAGCCAGTTTTCTTTTGTTCTAGAGCATGTCTAGAAAAGGACTTCCAAATTTTATTAGCAACCTGAAGTTTATCAGAATAACAAATAATTTTTGCAGAACGTTTTAATGGGTACTGGAAATTTAAAGAATATTGTTACTTTGTTTAGCTAACCACTGAAGATATGAAGAATTCTTTACTGAGGAATTTAATAAATTATAGAAGCAAGACTCAAAAAGGTCAATAGCCAATAAGAGAAAATACGGCTTATTTTTATCACACACACACACACACACACACACACACACACACACACACATATATATATATATATATATATATATATGTACGTAGTGTTTTCTCACTTCCACTGACTTCAGCCTGCCTATCTTCAAGCATTCAATGACTGCCTAAAGGGGTAAACCATATTTTAAACAACAATTTTTTAATTTTTGATTTATTTTTACTTTATGGATATGGTTATTTGTTTTATATTCTGTGTTCCACATGCACTCCCTGTGTGCACAGAGGTTACAAAAGGACTTTGAATGTCCTGGCAGGAGATACAGATAGTTAGAATCATCATGTGGTTACCAGGAATTGAACCAGGCTTTGCTGAAAGAGCAACCAGTGATCTTAACCATTACGCCATCACTCGAGCCAAACATTAATCTTTTATATCAACGCATTTATATGAATCAAAACCTACCAACTTGATAGCCTACTGATAAAATTCATTTTGGCTGGAAATTCCCCAAATATTTACTGACTACTAATAAAGAATAAATGAGAACCAAATGTAGATAACAAAAGAGAAATGCATTTTATCCGACAAAGTAGAAATGTTGGTATTCACCAAATCTAGATTCTGTTTTGCATCCTTGAGTTTTATCTTTTTCAATTAGCTAATTAACTCCAGATCCTATCATAAGAAGTGATGTCAGTGGGAAAGGAGATATGGCAGAATAGTAATATGGGTTTGGTTTCTGGGTTAGTTGCTTTTTAGAGTTTTTTTTTTCTTCTATTTGCTGTGCATGCTTACATGTTAATAGGTTATAATATCTCCTTTGAAGAAAGAAAATTTGAAGCCACTAAATAAGCTCTCTTGATCTATGTCCTTCTAATATGGGTGGGATAAATACACGACATGGACACTACTTAATGTTTTCCTTGCTTCTATGAAAGCTATTCCTAGATTCAAGTAATTACTTGCTGTTCCTCAATATATTACCATAATCCATAAGAACAAATGCTTTTATACAAGTTCAATCCCAAGGAATATTGGGACACAAGTTTATATTATCCTACTTCTGGTATTTATTTCCTTAGAGTTTTTTTTTTTTAACTATTTCTTCTTGGAAGTATGTGTACAACATCCTTAGCTGGGCACAGAAACAACTCTGTGCCTGTTGGATTCCTTAGTCACAAGCCTATGCTCAGCTTATCAGGTGCAAGTCTAAGTAGAATGGATATGGTCAGTTGGAGAGAGGGGCAGAATGGGCAAGCAATCAATTTTAATAAAAAGATCTTAGATTAATCTGCTGTCATCATTTTTTTTCAAATATATTTTATATCCCTGTTGAATAAGTTTTGAAATTTTTCCTTAGGAGAATATATTTGGAAAATGCTATGTCTTGCAGCCCGTAGAAGAAATCAGATTGTAAAAGTCAGAGGTGATGGATGACTTCAATTGTGTCCTCTGGACACAACAGGACTGTATACATATAAACTGAAAGAGACTGTGGCAGTACACGCAGAACCTTCCCCGATTCAAGCCAGAAAGGCTTCCAGTACTGAAAACGAGAGACGGACATGGGTTCCCATCCCTAACCAAGAAGTTATCTGCAGTAGGTACTTACATGCAAAGGAAAAATACTCTTCCCCAATGGAGCCTCACTGGATATGCTCATCTGTTGTAGGAGCTCCTTCTGCTCCTTCAGCCAATAGCCGCTGAAATACCATCCCATTGATCTGTGGTCTCTCTCCTTTAAAAAAGTGGCCACTTCCCTCTCCTCTCTCTCTTGCTTCCTGCTCCACTTCTGGTGACTAGACTCCCTTCCTGATTGTGCAGAGGGCTGTTGTCTGGGACAGTGATCTGTAAGTTTTTTTCCCCTTTAAATAAATAACCATTCTATTAATCATAATTCCAAACTGGTGTGGGATTGTTTGTGATTTACGCCTTCACTCATCAAAATTCAGGATTGGTCTCATGTTCAAGAGTAGATGGCCAACACACACACAAAACCCACCACCACCACCACCACCAATAACAACAACAAAAACAAAGCAAAGCAAAACAAAACAAAAACCTCAACATCTAAGATTCTAGACACATTCTGTTCCATAATGCTTTATGTGGGTACTTTCCTGTTTCATTGGTCTTTTGTTTGTATATTTTGGTTTCTCTGTTTGTGTGTGTGTGTGTGTGTGTATTTGTGTTTTTTATTTGTTTGCTTTTGTGTTTTGTTTATTTATTTTATTTTTAAATTCAATTATTACACTTCCTTTCCTCCTCTCAATCTCCTCCTGCTCCCCCACTCACCCTCCTCTCTCTCCCTCCCTGCTTGAGAGAGGGCCGGGAACCCTGTCCTGTGGAAAGGCCAAGGCCCTTCCCCTACATCCAGGCTTAGGGAGCTGTGCATCCTTATAGACTAGGGTCCCAAAAAGCCAGAACATGCCGTAAAAACAAGTCCCAGTGCCTTTATCAATGGCTTCTCCCATCAGCCCCTATTGTCAGCCACAATCAGAGAGTCTGGTTTGATCACATGCTCTTTCAGACCTGGTCCAGCTGGATTTGGTGAGCTCCCATTACAAGAGGTACACTGCCTCAGTTGGTGGACCAAACCCGCGCTGTCCTGACTTCTTTGCTGATCTTCTCCCTCCTTCTTCCCTTCAACTGGACCTCAGGAGCTCAGTCCATTGCTCTGATGAGGGTCTCTGTCTCTATCTCTATCTCCATCCGTTGTGGTCGCCGGACGAAGATTCTATGGTGATATTCAAGATAATCATCAGCGTGATAGTGGGGCAAGGACCGTTCAGGTACCCTCTCCTCTGCTGTCCAAGGACCTAGCTGGGGACATCCCTGTGGACACCTGGGATCCCCTCTAGAGCTAAGTCTCTTGCCAATCCTAAAATGGATCCCTTAATTTAGGTATCATCTTCTCTGCTTCTATATCTGCCCTTCCTCCATCTCCACCCTCCCACTCCCCCAAGCTGTTGCCAGTCCTTCCCTTCTCCCTTCCCTCTCCCCCTCCCCCCTTTCCCCCAACCTCACCCCCACCCTTGCCCCCATGCTCACAACTTTTTCCTGCAATCTTGCTTGCTTCCAATTTCCAGAAGGATCTATAAATATTTTTCTTTGGGTTCACCTTGTTATTTGGCTTCTCTGGGCTTGTGAACTATAGGCTTAATGATCTTGGTTTATGGCTAGAGTCCACAAATGAGTGAGTACATACCATATTCATCTTTTTGGGTCTGGGTTACCTCACTCAGGATAGTGTTTTATATTTCCATCCATTTGCATGCAAAATTCAAGATGTCATTGATTTTTACCGCTGAGTAGTACTCCAAATGCGTATATATTCCACACTTTCTTTATCCATTCTTCCATTGAGGGGCATCTAGGTTGTTTCCAGGTTCTGGCTATTACAAATAATGCTGCTATGAACATAGTTGAACAAATGCTTTTGTAGTATGGTAAGGCATCTCTTGGGTATATTCCCAAGAGTGGTATTGCAGGATCCTGAGGTAGGTTGATCCCGAATTTCCTGAGAAACTGACACACTGATTTCCAAAGTGGCTGCACAAGTTTACATTCCTACCAGCAATGGATGAGTGTTCCCCTTCCTCCACAGCCTCTCCAGCAAAGGCTATCATTGGTGTTTTCAATTTTAGCCATTCTGACAGGTGTAAGATGGTATCTCAAAGTTGTTTTGAAAATGCTCCAGTTACTTTTCTAAATTTTTTCCACTTTCACTTAACTTTATGTTTAAATGTTTATTTATTTATTAAATTTTTGGTTTTTCAAAATGAAGATTCTCCGTGTAGCTCCTCTGGCTTTTCTGGAACTCTCTTTAGAGATCATACTGTTTTTGTACTCACTAAGTTCTGCCTGCCTCTGGCTTCTAAGTGCTGGGATTAAAGGTGTGCATTACCAAGTCCAATTTAATTGATTAATTTTAAATGTATGTGTATATTTATATGCCTGTGGAGTTTATGTGCAAGAGACTGAGTAGGCCCGAAGAGAGCAATATATTCCTGGGAAGTAGAGTTATATGTGGTCATGGCTGCCACACTGGTACTGGGAACCAAATCTAGATCCTCTACCATTACAGCAAGTGTTCCTATTCACTGGTCCATCTCTTGAGCTCCCTATTCACATGTATGTCTTAATATTTTGAATTGCTAGCTCTACTTATATGAACCAAAAAATTCATCTAAGTGAACTCAAAGATGATTATAGTTTCAAAAACATGTCTATTAGTGCTTCCAAATCCTTAAAGGCACAAATCCCTTCAGATACACTCCCACTATCTTTTGACTAGACCTCTCTACTTGAACACTACTTTTTCATAGCTGAATAGCCTTTTTTTTTTTTTTTTGGAGTTTTGTCATCCTCATTTACACTGAAATTTGAGATGAGATGACTACAATGGAGCAACTGCCCCAGAATGTTGTAGACTCATCTATTCAGAAAAAAAAGAGAAGCTTATATTTTACCTTTAAAAGTGATGTCTGTGGATGATTTTTATAATAAAATCATAATTACATTTCTTTTATCCTCATAGAGCTTTCTGACAACTCTAAGTATTTGAATTGAATTTGTCTATTTCTTACCTATCTAAGGATTTCTTAGAGACTAGAAATACATCTAGTTTCTACTCACAAGATATCATTTATATTTCTACCAGTTGTGACAATAATTCTGAAAAGTCTCTAGATAGTCCTAAGGACTTGTTGGCTTTGAGCCTTTTTTTTTTTTTTTTTTTGGTGATGGAGGAGGTTCTTCTTCTTGGTCTATATATTATGGCTACTAAATATTCTCTGAATTGCACATCTGTGAATTGTTCTTATTTACTCTCTTAAATGTTTGATTGCAGTTGACAAGATAAGAGAGAGAGGGAGAGAGAAAAAATGACATACTTTAAATTACTTTAATCTGGCAAATGTTGTGAGCTCCATTTTCTGCTTTCAGATGTATCAAAGCCAAGTTTGAGAAAATCCAGGACAAATCCTCCCCATCCAAACACTGGGCAGAGCTTCCAAGGCTTTTACTATTGGATTATGCATTCAAAAGTCATCTTCTGCTTTTGGCTTTCTCAGATGCTCAGGGTTTGCTGAACTGGACACACAATTGAGCCATTAAGACTTGCTAACTGCAGTGGTTTGTCTTTTTGCTTTGTTTCTCTTTCATTAATGATACTTAGCAATTTGTCTCCAGAGATGTTTTCTTTTCATATATTCAGAAAGAAGAGAAACTCATATTTTTTTCTTTAAAAATGATGTTTTGTGGATGAAGTCTCAACAAAATTATAATTACATTTCTTTATCCTCACCAAACTTTCTGATAATTCTAAGTATTTGAATTGAATTTACTTTTTCTTGCCTATCTAAGGATTTCTTACAGACTAGGGGCACATTTGGCACTCTTTAATTTTTTCTGGATACATAACAGGGTAGTTTATAATTAAATAGCTGATGTATGTATACGTGTGTGCATGCAAGTGTGCATTCAAGTGTTAAATTTGCATACATGGGATGGTGATATCCATATTTTCCCACTTCTCATTTCTCCCAATGCATTGCATCCTTTAGGTCTGTGCATTTGTTTCTGCACATGCAATATTTTATAGTATGAAATGAACACTATTTTATATCTTTGTCTTTAAAAATTACTAAAATATTTAATTTTCTATTAGTCTTCATATATACCCAAGAACTTTGTCTATAACAATGATCACTATGGTTTATTCACAATATCTATCTCCCACTTTAGAGCAACAGAATGAATTTAAAAGAAACAAAATGTTGGGATTTTCACCCAAACCTTATCTGAACATCCAGTGTTTTAAATTTAATGTCCCAAACACTGAGAAATACCTTTCTCCCTCCAGCTCCTTGATTTTATGAAAAGCAGTTAATTTTGGAGAAATTTCTGATGTAGGATCTGAGTACATGTTAGCACTAATAATAAATTAAAATTACAATAAGAATGTTCTTAATTATCATTATTTAGTAAAACATGTCTTGAACTCAATCTAGGGTCCATACAATCAACAACTTTTGAAATCCTGCTCAAATTTGCTACTTGAAAAGAAAGTACATAGTCAACATACAAAGAAAAAGTGTCAGTAATATCTTTTCTCCTTGTTTGACTCTTCAAGGTCAGACTGTGAGCTTTTAAATCAAGTTGAGAGACAATCAGTAGCAGACACTTTTTATCTTATTTTTAGAAATATTTTTTTTGTGTGTGTGTGTTAACCTAAGCACAAAATAGTGAAACATAAATTGGCATAGATTTGGTATCCTACACAACTTAATTTTTGCTTTTTTTACAATTATTATGTTTTATATTAATTCTGTGTAATAAAACAATCCAATACTCAGTCATGCCTGGGTTTACTTTCACTGAAAGAAGACTTGCCTAAGTTCATTCCCCCTGTAGCTCCACATTTGTCACCTTTAAACATCATAGTATCAGAAGTCGATTTCCTGCCTTAATATTGAAATAAATTCTTCATCTAGAGATTTTCATAAACCCCCTTTCCATAGTTTCATTGTATTTCTTCCCCGCAAGTGCCCAGATTTTTGAAAGTGAGCACATACAGCTTCTATTACTGTTTTTGGTAGAAACAGTTGCACAGGACAACCAGAATTATCAAGCAACCTATCAAGAGAAACCAGTTCCTTTAAGTGCCCATTTCGTAGTTAGTGAATGAAGCTATCTTCACATAGATGCCAGTGCTATGTACTTAGTGGGTGCCTTTTAGGGGGCTCTGGTGTAATGTCACATTTGAGGCAACTGTCTTTAAAGTGATTCTGAGATTCTAAGTGTTTCCCCAAGTGGTTATGCTATGCAATATCTTCAAAATCTGTGCCCCAAAAAAGTTTCTGCTGTACAAGTATGGTTAAGCCACCACTGCCTTTTGCCAGGTTCACGGCTTCTTAGTCCTTTCTTCTTTCTCTACTTGTTATAGTTTGGTCTATATCAGTACAGAAAGGTGTTTAAAGTAAGTGCAGTCCTAACCCTCCTTTGCTCAAATCCTTTTGGTAGCTTCTTGCTCAGCGTGGAGGTCAAAGTCATTGCAATGACTCACTCAGTCCTTGTGATGTGAACCATGAGTGATTCCCCTTTCTCATGGCTCTGCAAACCACTGCTCTCTTGTTCTTCTTCCACATGGCACACAAGCTTCTACCTATGGCTGCAAGGTTCCAAGTTTTACTTCTAATTATCTATATAACTTTATCTGTTCAGATTACCATTTACTGTTTCTAAGTCTTTGTTTAAAACTCCTAGCAAGGCTTTTTGTAAACAACCCTACTTAAAGTGAAATTCTCCGGCACCTGGGGACTTTCTTTCTATGTTTCCCAGATTTCTTTTGTCTATATCAAATTCTCATCACCTATGATTCCATACCTTTTCTTTAGTTTATGTATTCTCTCTTCTTTCAGCTGTGAGCCATAAAAACTAGACACTTTATTAAAAAAATATATTTTAATTCAATTTCTTCACTGCCATATCTCAACCCTAAGGAATGGGAAGATATGATACCCAATAAATATTTATTGTATTGAATGGATAAAGTATCTCAATGTAACTATCCTACAAAGCACTGTTATCTCCACTAACAGATAAGAAAACCAAGACTTATAAAACAGAAATAAATAGCCTCCTGAAAGTCCCGGAGCCCATAAAAACTGAGCAGAGTTTTTCTCTGAGCCAAAGAAGCTGTCTTTGTCACATTTTCACAATGTTTTCAGGATTCTCTTCATTCAGTTTCTATAGTGCTAAATAAGAAAGTGGTTTCTGCTCAACCTAGTACCTCATCAAAATGAGAGAACAATGCAGACTACAGCCAAATTGAATAAACAACTGCCCCTGTCATTTTCCAGCCCCTTTCTGAGATGACCATGAGTTCCCAAAGCCGCATTTAGGGGTCTTCTTGTTAGAACACAAGGCAAGACATCGCCACTTAAATTCAGCTACACATTTTTTTTCTCTTTATGATTATCAGGTGCAGGGAATTGATATAAAGTGTTTACTATTTCTGTAAAATTAGTATTGTGAGCTACCTTAAAATGAACTCAGTTTTTCTCTTCTTCAGAACTGCATTGTCATTATTTCCATGCTCTGGTCATTTATCACCACACGCATGTATGTATTTGAGCATACATGTTTTCAGGTGAAGAAGAGTGAAAGTGACACTGCTGTGGTGTATATGTATATATGTATGCATGTGTGCCTGCAAGTGTGCATCCAAGTGTTACATCTGCATAAGTGGGATGGTAATATCCATATTTTCCCACTTCTCATTTCCCCCAATGCATTGCCTCCTCTAGGTCTGTGCATTTGTTTCTGGACACGCAGAATTTCAGAGCATATTTTCTTAGGAACTGACCTAGTTCTAGGTCTCAATTTATGCTATATTTTCTATTATTGCCATGATTAAAGAAAACTTCAGATTTTATGTGATTTGTTGAATTCAGAAAACAGTTTGGTGTCATAGCATGGTAAATTTAGATCTGTTCTTTGGAAAGAACTCTCCTCATAATGTTCTTTGAAAGCAAACATGGATGGGAAAAATCTTGAGAAGGTGTTATTATATGATATTTTAAAGAACCTATTAAGAACAACGACATAAATTTCATAATATTCCCAAGAAATCAGACATGGTATGCCCACTGTAGCCTTTATACATTTTATAAAAGAAATGATGTTTAAAGACCCAAGTTTGGATAAAACACCATAAAGATAAAATTGTTCTTTTCTGACAAGTAAAGGTTATGTGACAGAGGTCATCTTATGAAAGCCCTTGGAATACATCATCGTGCATCACACTGTGAAGAAGCGCTAATGGAACACTCTAAAACAAAGAAAAGACTTCACTTGTAATTTTTGGAGTTGGGGCAACTTAAGACCTGATAAATGTTAGTAAAGGATTCTATGATGTAGTCTATTTACCTTCAACATAACCATGCCATTAAATACCAGGCAGTGTTGGAGCTAGTTACTGAAGGAAAACTAGCTAGCACCAACATCAACTAACTATAAAATAAGAACTCTCTTTTTCAAATTTAAAGGTTCTAAACGTCCTTAGATTTTCTATGAGTATCGAAATTGTCGATAGAATTCACTTCTCTTTTACTTTTATCATGCCCCACATTTATTTAGTCATAAACGAGTCCCTGAATTGAGAGATTAGCAGAAGGGATTTTACCTTTTATGTAAACATCACAATGTGTCCAATTCTCACTCTTTCTCCCTCAAGTTTATTTCTTGTATATTATACCTGTTGTTTACTGAAGACAAGGTCCTGCAGGCAGTAAGTGAGTCTTAACAATATTGGATCCACCAGAAGGCTCCACACTGATTAAGCTCCCAGGATGAGTATACAATAAAAACACAGTGTGGCTTATGCCACAGAGGAATGAAATGATTTTAGCCCAGTGAGAAATGACTAATATTTTAATTGCAAAGACTTAATTTATCCTGAGATCCAGAAAACACACAGGTCTTGCTTCTTAGTGGGAGTTAGGGAGCTTGTAAGAAAGTGATAACTTACACTGATTCTCAGGAATGCCTGCTAACAATTGTCACTAGGTTGAACACTTGAAAAGCATGAGCAGAAAGTACCCCAGTTGCCACCCCCCCTTTTGAACCACTCACACTCCATCTCTAATCTACCTTCATGTATGTACTATATTAACCCCCCTTTTGTTCTCCTAAAACACTGATGGGGACAAAGGAAGTTTTTGAAAGTGTGAATGGCTTTGTTTGAACAGAACAGCACAAATTCATACACAAAAGCCTTTGCCCTTAAATTCCCCCAGGGCCTGATTCTAGGACCTCTATTCTTGGGTAATAACTCTAATTTGGTTAATAACTGGAATAGGAAGAAAAGAAAAGGAAACGGAAAACAATTCATATAAACACTACCCACAGCCCTAAGACCTATCTTTGGATAGATTTAAAATCTGAAAGCCAAGGACAGCTTTTTCATTCCACATTCTTTTCCATACTTCCTTTTAAAACTCTCAACAGGAAATTTAAAACATGTGTACACAAAAGCCTATGCCATTTTGACATTTACATAAAACTTGTCCCTGTTGGTTTGATATTTATTTAAATTTTAGTACACAGTAACAATACATGTTCCAAAACTCCCAAGGGACATATCATGCTGTTTCTAAGAAAAATGGCATAAATATTATTGATCATATTCCTTTTTCTTTCCATTTTAATTTTTAAACTTTTAGGTATTTTAATGACCATATTTTAAATCATTCATTTCAAATATTAATCTGACAAAACAAAAATTTGAAAAAATGAACATAATCCATTTGTAAGTGTCTTTGTTACAAAGAGAGAAAATAGACCCTTTGTCTTCCTTGACTCCAGTATTTAGCAGTTTGCATCTAATTAAATTGGTTATCAGGGATGGAATCATGGAGTAAAGCATCTCCCCTTTTCTCCTGATTGTGGATTCCTGTTTGATGGTAAAATTGTTGGCTGTATCCCTCCATCTTGACAGATTTTGTGTGGTTAATGTCTTTGGCATCATTTTTTCTGTCACCTTCACACAATAGATGCCACAGAATCGGCATCACCAAGCAAAATGTACCCCATCCCCTTACAAAGGGTTGTTTTCTCTCTTCCCTAACTGTGGTGGATATTTAATATAATGCATCTGAAAATTCAGGACAAAGTGACAGATCACAAGGTCACTGGGGTTGATGTTTTAAGTTTAGTTTAAAATATGGTTTGTACTTCCGAGCTTCCCTGTTTTTCTTAAACACAGACAGAACCACTTACAATTAATACATTCGACATACTTACTTAATAAACTGTCATTCAGCAAAATACTGTTGTCTGTGGTTGACCTAAGCACTTAGTTATTGAACTGGGATTCTGTGTAGTTTTATTTGTGGGCGTCCTCAAACAAACACACCCGACTTCTCAAACATTTGCTCAAATGCATGAGTATGATGCATCTCTTACATAGTGGATGCAAATATAACCCCATAGTACACTTAGCCTGTGGATTTGTTTACAATAGCCGTAAGGAAAAGAGAACTTTCAAGTTACCTTAAAAGCAGTGATTTATAGACACAGACACACGGAGGAAGCAGGGCTTCTCCAGAGACGTCGTTTACTCCCAGACGTTGTGCTCTTCTGTGTTCCGGTTGCATTCCCCCGTAAGCCGATTTCCTGTATTTTCATATGTTAGTTCATTGCAACTTTCTCTTATCTTAACTGTCCACATGGATTTTCCTTGCCGTGCCTGGCTCTTTGTCTGCTCAAACTCTTTAAAGTTGTTTAGTCTCTTAGCGTCTCATAATCTAGGTCTTTTGAATGAAGATAGGTGTGTTTACAATGACTGTGGATGCAGGTTAGTTTACAAGACTGTGATTTCACTGCTCAGGATTATAGCCCATTCTTTGTCTAATCAGTTAGACCTAGGAACAGCGTCATCACATAGATTAACACAAACTCTTTCTATTGTATGACTTTATCTTCAGAGGCAAGGTCAAACATCTCTTTACCCTGAGTCAGGCCCTGATGACAAATCCAAGAAACAATTCTACCCATGCCTTTTACTGAAGGGGTGAGAATGACAGCCACTGATATAGCTATAGATGTGGAGTTCGATACAGGAGTGTGGATGGTTCAAAGCATCTGCATCACTCTTAAGTCTACTTCAGCATTGACAAAGACACATGAGCGCTTTGTCCCTAGGACTCCCTATACCACACGTGGACAGCTCTGCCAGGAAAAGTTACTTACCACAAATGTTTTTCCCACAACTATGGGAAGGGGTGTTGCAAATTCTGTACCTTTTATAAGCTTCCTGGAACTTGGACATTTTGTTTGCTTCCTGGTCCTTATGAATTTCCATCCTCTGAAGGGGTTGGGCAGTTTACTTGGAAGGAAATAGATACACGACGTCAAGTCTAATAGTTGTACAAGTAGAAAATATACTTTCAGAAGAAGAAGGATCTTATATCTTAGTCCATATAAGAGATATCTTTGTCCATTATATGTTGTCAAAACAATACTGAAGACTTCACAAGAAGAGAATTTCTTCATAGGTCTTAAGGCTGGGAAGTCCAAGATAAAGTGCCAATGTTTGATGAGAATGTCCTTGCCACAACATTCCATGTTGGATAGGAAAGGAAAGGGAAAGAGAGAGCAAGATATTCTGAATTTATTTTGTGATCAATCAGCATTAATTCAATCAGAGGAGAAAAATTTTCACAACCAGAAACACCTTCCACAGTGCTATGCCTTCCATGATTATCTCTACCATCAATCACTTTGTAAAGAAACTTGAAATTCTTGAACTACCTACCTTGTTGTGGGACTTTCAAATATAAGAGGGAAAGAGGCAAAAAAAAAAAAAAAAGAAAGAGACTTGTATTAGGTACTTACTGCTCTAGCGTTTGCCTTTGTTTTCTCTAACAGTAAAGTTCTTTAGAACCATGATATGTGAAGGACACCAAATTTCGAGTCAGAGAACATAGATGCATATTATTAACCTTGTAATTCTGATAACCTTACAAATTTCTAGCCTTTGAGATTTGCAACTAGGCAGTAGAGAAAATGTTACATATTATTGTAACTACTATCTGAAATATCATTGTCTGGCACATGTTATAACATTTTCTTCACTGAAACCAAAGGCTGTGTGTGAGTCTCAGTACTTTAGAACCATGTGTCAATAGTTTGGTCCGGACTTTTCTGTGAAATACTGGTCATCTTAGTAATAGAAGCCAGAAATCCCGAGGGAGAAGGTGCCATTGCAAAGAAAAAGAAGAATCTAAAACCTCAATGTTACTTTAGAAATAGGGGCATAAAAGGGTCAGCAACTGTTGCGATCTAGTGCCAATAAAGAAATACAGACGTGGAAAGGAAAGTACTGAAATTTATGGTTCATCTACAGAGATATAGTAGACCAGAGTGTTTGACTAATTCTGCGACTGTTGCTTCCAATCTGAGATGGGTTTGCCCTTGGCTTTCTGGTCTTATAAAACAACAGCTGCAGGTTTAGAAGAAATTGAGTGGAATCAATTTTATTCTTGCCTTTCTGGACAAAGGAGAAAATGGCAGTGGGAGGGGATCTGGAAAAATGATCCATGACAAAGGGAACTCCAGCGCTGTGATTTATTTAGCTGTTGAATATAGAAAACAATAACCATAGAAAAAAAGCAGGCCATGAATGAACATTCTTTAGGACAAGGAAAGTATGCTTTTCTTTTATTATATCACTGTTTTCAGCTAGACTCAATACATCAGGTTTCTTATAATTTAAGGAACTCTAATGTATACTTTATTCTCCTTTACAGAATAAATGCCTTCAGACAAATAGCAGGGAAAGCTAATTAACAACTTATCAGTCCTATTTTGGCCAGAAGCCACCTCTATGGAGTTCACTACCCCCTGAATGAACCTTTGCTCTAGGAGTATTAATTAAGATAGTCTTTCAATAGTCATACATTTTTAAAAGGTGAGGTTATTATATTGTCCTGGTTGAAAACAGCTGATGTCTCTTTTCTTAATTGTGTGTGTGTGGGGGGGGCATTGTATTGAAAATTTTATAGGATGTTCTAAAGAAAAACAAGAGCCTGAGAAATTTTAAATGACTTTCAAAATTATGAATCATCTAGATAAGTCTGGCTAGTATACAAATTTATAATGAATTTCAGTGTGTCTACATATTTTCATTTTGGGACAGTAGAAATGTGCAATGAGTAAGAACAAATAGTTAGAAAGGGGAGGTTGAGGCAGTATTACAAGAATATTACAGCAGAGACTCAAAGCAAGAAGATATTATGTACTATATTCTACAAAAAAATCAAATCTACCCAATAGTGAGAGTATGTCGTGATAATGGAAAAGGGGGGCTACAAAGCCACACAAGGAATTGAGTTTTTCTTGTGAATTTTAAAATTTGACAGTTTACTTTTTCAGAAATTGGGTACAACTGCCTTGAAAGATGGAACTTTCTTTTTTTTTTTTATTTCAGAGTGCAAGCCTGATTCATTTTATTCAAAGTAGAAGACAGTGGGTCTCTGTAGTGTAGTTAACAGCCTTTCCATGCATCTGGGACAGTGTAAAAGCCACCACTGGCCTTATGTCACAAATAAGCCTGGCAATCTTCCAAACTAACTTCATACACTGCATTTTGAATAACATATCATTTTCACATGTACTGATATCATGGAATATGCAAATATATTATTTTTTTATTCTAGTCCTTTGATAGTGCAGAAAGGCATTCTGACTTACATAGTTGTACATAAAAGGCCACACTTGGGCTTTATCCATAATTTGCCCATCTGAGTATCTCAAACATTTTATCTTCTTGTAACTCAAATCCTGGCCTAAGTTCACTACAGAGTTTTAAGGTTATTTACATCCAAAAGTACATGCAAACTCAGCGCATGGATTTGCTTTGTGGTTTGAAAGCAGTGAAGCTCATTTATTGACTGGTGTTTCTGCAGAAGAAACTGACAGCTCTGAAACCTCCTTTGTTTAAGCACGTCAATCTGCCCAAAGGATCATTCTTAACCACAATCTTGCTTAACTGAAGATCTGGCAACCTTGCTTTTCTAAATTTCCCCCTCTAGTCACATAATCATAATTCTGAAGAACCATAGACTTCAAGGTCATTGCCTGAATTTGATTCTGGTTTTCTGTACCTGTTCACATCACTGGGTCTTAGTTTCCCTGTGGGTAGTGATGGATATAATGTAAATAACATTTCTTGGTTTGGTTATTGTGAGAATTGTGACAAAGAGTGAAAAATGCTAAGCATGGGGAATTCTTTAAATACTTGTTATATATCCATTATTAAAATTTTATGTACATTTTGTTTTATTTTTAATCTGTAGATAGACCTAGATAAATGATAACAGGTTTTCAAAACAGCATTTTATTATTTTTGTTTTGTTTTGTTTGTTGGTTGTGTTTGCTCATGTTTATGCATGCATATATAGTAGCCTTAGGTTGAAGTTCAGTGTTTTCCATTACTCCTCTACATCAATATCATCATCATGTATTATTACTGTTACTATGTTTATTATAGCAAAATCTGTCACGGAGGCTCCCTTACTGTCTAGATTGACTGTCTATGGTGCTCTGGGATTCGTCCGTCTTTCCTCCCTGAGAGTTTAGGTTACAGTTACATGTGCTTGCTCCTGGACGTACAAAGTAGAATATAAAGGGATGTATTGAGTACATGCTGGCCATCAAAATAGGTCCTTATGCTTTCTCAACAAGCAGCTTAACACCTGCACCCCATCCTTGGCACTTGCACACAGATTTTTGATTCATAGCTACAAGGTCTTTCATCGAGCTACCTAAAAATTACTAGAAATCGTTACTGTGTGCAAAGAGGAAAGCTGTGTTTTCTGCAGTGGAGTCTTTCCTGACTAGTGAGAGCATCAAACTGTCAGAATTCCTGGACAGTTTTCATTGTGCTGCCAAGCCCCTTAATTTTCCAATCTCTGTTACCTCTCATTTCCCACAATTGCAGCTATTTTTTTATATCTCCCTCATAGGTCGGTCCTTTTTTTTTTTATTCTATGATCAATTTGTACTAGAACCTGACCAAAGAATTTTGAAGAAATTACCAAGCAACTTATTGGCTAATGGCCTCAAGCATCCCTAATGATAGTCTTTAACCTTTTGGATTTTTTTGTCTCTGAGGACTTTGTTCAGCTATGTCACCTTTGATGTCTACCTCACTGCTGCTCCTTATCTATTTCTAGTCACTTCTCTAAGTGACCCTTGGAATTAAGGTCTTGATTATTCCTTTAAATTCCCTGTCCTGAACATTTCTGTCTTATTCTTAAATTATACAAGTTCACTCAGATCCTGTCATTGACTAATGGAATTATTTATTCTTCTACCAATTATTTTTCACTTCTCCTCCTTTGCTTTCACAAATTTCTCCGTGGCTCTGCTTTGACTCTTGGCTGTCTTATTCCACTGACTGCTGTTCTTGGAGATGCCCTACCCTACTGGATATTTCTATATGTGTATGTGTGCACACACAACACGGTATTCACTGTGTATAATAGTCATGGCACAGATTAATACAGGTGTGGCGTGTCAAGGTATAAAAAGGGAAGGGATTAAATGATAGGGTAGAGCAAGAGAGTATGAGACAATTCAACAGAACTAAGGATGTAAGAAAAAAGCATTGGAAAACTTTATAAGATAATTAAAAATATTTTAAAGAGTTTAAAAAAGAGAACTCGAGAACTCTAATTGTGCAGGTAATGCCAATTTCAGTGCCATGGATGATCAAATAAAAATCCTAGTGCCAAGTGTATGATAGTTCACTAATGAACTGTTGATCAAGAAAACCCTGGAGGAATTCCAAACAATATATGCTTTTGATGTTACTCTAGGATTCCCACTAGAACAAAATGGTAAGAACTTATGGCTACAGGCAACACACACATTGGATATAGTACAAAAAGAAATCAAGCTAGAACTGACCTGGAATCGCCTTCTTTGCTGAAACATAGTTATAGAGGGCAATATGCAGGCTACTGGGGGAGAAATCGTAATTTATTTCATAAAACTATAATACCACGTGCCCAACAAGAGGCCCATTGATTCTATAGTGGCCTCTCTGCTATAGAAGTAACCAACTGCTTGCTCAGTGATTGTGTTTGAAATCTATTCCACAGGAGAAAATTCATGCAAGTTTCTGTAAACCCACTCAAAAATCTGTGATTGAGGAGGTCATAGGTCCTACAAGGGAACCTACTACTGTCATTTTGCTACCCGGACATGTCAAACTGCATTCTAAATATTTATGTTTCCATGCTTAGATGAATGGTACTCTCGGCTTGATCAGAGAAATTTCTCTTCAGTGAACGTTGATGAATGAAGAGACTAATTGTTGTTTAAGATTTGATAATAAATGACTGTTGAGTAATATTCCTAAGAAGGATATCTATAAACCTTTCTGATGCTCAGGAAACACTGTGAAAGATAGAGAAGGGTTGATGCAAAAAGTAAGAATGAATGACTTCTAAATACTATCCTCCGTATGTGAGAGAATCACTGCAATTATGAATGCACAACATCTGTGTTTGTCAGCACTTGTTTTCACTAGACAAGCCTATCAACTCTCAGTGATATGGATGGGAGGGGAGAGACTTTATATGGCCACTAACTCTTTCTAGAGCATGGGTGGCTACTAGTAAATTTTAAGAACAACAAAGCCAGTATCGACAGTTGTGGATTCACTGATGATCCCACCTGACTTCAAAGGATAGGTTCGTATTCATGGTCCTGAGGATAGCTTTGGTTAAACTGGAAACAACACAGCAATGTATGAATGTGGGGAGGAGTCTTTTAGAAAGGAGCACTGAAAAAGTGGAAGGGAGAGGAGAGCGTGTAGGATAATCATAATGCATTAAATGCACGTATGGAATTGTCAAAGAATAAATTTAATTGATAAAACTTGCCAAACATGTCTGAGAAACAAAGATAAAACTACCAGCAGAAAATATAATAGATGAGAGGACGTCTTAATAAAATCAGACTAAGATGATCAAACATTATCTGGGTGTAGGTACAGGATAGAAAACTAATTTGATAAATAAGTTCATCAGGCAAAAAGCTGGGAGATCCTTACTACTTCTGCAAACCCGAGAATATTGATAAAACTGATTTTTCTAAGAATAAGTACATAGATGGGCTTTAGGGATGGTCCAAGAGACTAATGTAATTCTGTTTATGAAAAGAATCTTCGTCAGGTCTCATTTAGATGTAGTGAGATAGAAGCTGAGGGCATAGTCAACAGAAGTGGAAAGGGCCAGATGGATTCAGGTGATTATTGCCTTTTCTGGTAGTTGATTCTGGCTGTTGTTGAGAGCTCAGCTTGGTCAGTCTGAAGAGCAGGTGCACATGCCTTGTCTATCTGGCTTCTGCTTGTCTCAGCGTGGTGATAATGTTCTTAGGAAGAGTGTCCGAGAATAAGAATTCTACAAAACCCAGGCAGGGGTTTCTAGTGCTCCCTAAAACCTCAGCACCAGTCTCAGCATATTGCAATGTTCTGTGGTCATAGCAGTCACAGACCCACAAAGATGTAACAGTGATACAGTGATATAGGTCTCCAATGCTGTGGAGCACATAGCAAGGCCAATGCATTGACTGTCTTAGGGGAAACTAATTGCCACAGTGAGACTCTGAGAGTGACTTCTATCTCTGAAGAGGCAAACCTTCCCTGAAACTCAATGAATACCGCTAGCTGTCTAAACAGAGTAACATACTTGTTACAGGTATAGCATTTGAAGCCAGAACTACCAAAGTTGGTACTGCAGCTAGTGGTTTTCACTGCTCTAAGAGCTGTTGAGAGGTGTGCCTTACTTACTAGAGGTGGTAAAAAGATGGTGCTGATGGTGTAGTGTGTGTGAGAGAGGACTGGCCATTACAGATAAGATAGAGGACAAACATCTCTTCCTGTAGCTGTTCCGCAATTTCCAATCCTAGTTTCGAGCTTTTCAAATATATTCTTTATATTCTCACCTAATCTAAACCCACAGAAAGTGCCCACCCTCATCCACAGACAACAGAGAAACTACGTATCTGAACGTATCATTAAACTATGGTTATCTAAGACATACTGCATATTCTACAATGTATAATAATGCCAGAAATTCAAGTTTTCATTATATTATCATTATGTACATTATCATTTCAAGGTTGTTTTCATGACTTTTAAACAGTCCTGAATTCTTTCAAAAACTATGTCTGTGCCTGTGTTACCTTCTATGACTTTCATAGAGTCTAACGTGGTGACAGACATGCCAAGCATGATGGAGATTCTTGACTTTGTTATATCAGACCATTTATATGTTACTGTAGTAGGAGGCCACTTGTTTGTTTCCCAACCACTCAGCAGTTCAGACCATAAGTATTCAGACAGAAACTGTATTCATTAAATTACTGCTTGGCCCATAAGCTCTGGTTACTTATTGGCTAGCTCTTCTATTTTAATTTAATCCATCTCTATTAACCTAGGTATCTCCACAAGACTGTGGCTTACCAGGTAAAGTACCTGCGTCCGTCTTCACCCGGGCTACCTGGCTTCTCTTTGACTCTGCCCTCTTTATCCCAGCATTCAACCTAGTTCTGTTCTGCCTTGACATAGGCTCAAAGCAGTTCTTCATTTACCAATGGTATTCACAAAATACAGAGGGGAATCCCATAGCAAGTTACTAGGAAAAATTCCCAAGAGGAAAATTCTACTTAGAACAATTTAATAAAGAAATGCTTCTTGAGATTTAAAAAAATAAAAAGAAGTCATGGGATATCACTCATAAGAAAAAGACAAAGCGGCCCAATCAGTTCTATCCCACAGTTTCTAAAATACACTGTCTTCTTAGTGCTACAGACACTCATACTTGTACTGGAGCTGGGTCTTCACCAGCTCTGTCATGAAGGGAATAAGTACCTTCTAGCCAGAAGGTGTGGATTTATGCCATGTTAGCCCCAAGCCTGTGAAATACTAGGATGTGAGTCTTTTCTTAGACTTAAATATTCTTAGGACTTGTGAATACTTTGACATTCCATGTCAGATTTTATGTATATGTATAGAATTACATTTATTCAGAGAAAAGCCATGGTTCTCCTGAAGCTCCTTGAGAAATCCTTAAGAAATAAAAGAGAATAGCCATTGGTCAAGAAAGTCCAGCAATGTCCTATTGAGCTTGACATATCCTGGAGCTTATTTTTATCTGACCATAGCCTTGTCAGTGTCCTTAGTTGCTACTTTTCTCTCTTTCGGCATAAAATTTGAGAATTTCAATTAAAAATTCTCCTAAAGTCTACTTACATTATTTTCCTACTCTAATGGTTTGGACTGTGCATAAGAAGGGATTTACTAAAAGAATAAAGAAGAAACTTACTGCAGTCTAAAAGTAGTCTAAAGTTCAGACCATAAGGATTTGTGTATAGAATACTTGTCTATTATTGAACTAGCTCTATCTATCTATCTATCTATCTATCTATCTATCTATCTATCTATCTATCATCTATCTATCTATCATCTATCTATCTATCTATCTATCTATCATCTATCTATCTATCTATCTATCTATCTACCTATCATCTATCTGTCTATCTATCTATCATCGATCTAAATCTATCTCTATAGTTGTAGTAGAAGTAGTACATAATTTTGAACTATTTAAAATCAATAAAAAGAACTTTACATTATAACGATTAAAACTTTTTTCCTTTTTAGCAAACACACATGAATATGAACATATGAATACACAGTTAGTGTACTTTTCTCTCTATAGTTGTATGTGTGGGTTACAAACTGTTATAAAACATTTGTAATGTTTTCAAAAGTACATTATTTATGGGAAGACATATTTATTTTGAAATGCTCAGAAGTCCTTGAGTTCTGCTAACTCACAGAGAAAACCTTCCACTTACATACCAGAGATCCTTTTCTTTGTGTCCAGAGGCAGAACTCTTGGAGAGTCTAATTCTTCACTTCTATTGCACAGAGAACACACGTACTTACATTTCAGTCCCTGAATCTACTTTAGACAAACACACAATATTTATAATTAAGCAGAGAATTGTGCTTGGAGTTAAGTATTAAGTATATTCTAAGTGCTAGATTCTAGATTACAATACTGAGCAAGACAGTTCCTGTCTTGCCTTCAAGTGTCTTATAATTGGGTAAAATACAGTGTGTGCTACCAACAGAGAATATCCACAGTGCACATTTCAAACTATTAGGCTGAACAAAAGTTATTGCACTCTTTTTAGCAGACAAGAGAAAATAGAATTGTTTTTGATTGTACTGTTTTTGAGGAACACATTACTGCCATTCTTTTATTAGAGATGTCAGAAAAATTCAAATTAGGTCTGCCTAATTGCCTCTCATTGTTGATTAAAAGCTTTCAAAGACAGGAGGGTGTTTTATTAATATCGCTGAGACTGCCTGTGCGCAGGAAGGATCAGGCCTGCAACTTTGAGTCACTGTTGTGGATGCTGTGATGGTAAACAGATTTTGTTCTGTTGCGAGAAAAATCATCTTATTGGTGACATAGCTGTTCATGAACATTTCTAAATATCTTTATCCATCATAATACACCCCCCCCCCCACACACAGTATTTGAGTTAGGCCTCTGGTGGGACATAAGAAGGAAGATTGTTGATAATACTAAAGCTGCATTTCTCTGATTATAATCATGAAATTCTGTTATTAGTTTCCGTTTTCCTTGATGTAACAGAATACCTGAGGGAAAATCTTGGGAAGGGAAAAGTTTATTAAGGGTCACAGTTTCAGTAGGGATATGATCTAACCACCATGGTGAGAAAGGAATGATGGCACGAAGGTAAGGCAGCTGCTCACACGGAGCCTGAAGTCATTAAGCAGAGAGAGATGAATGCTGACAAGCACATCTTTTTTTTTTTTTTTTTTTTTTTTACTTTTTATTCATGTTAGGACTCCAGTCCTGACAATACTGCCTCTCCCATTCAGCATGGGTCTTTTTATTTTTTTCAAGAAATCTCTGGGAACACCTTCACAGAGACAACAAGAGGTAAGTTTGCACAGTAATTTTAAAGTTGGCCATGGTAACTAACAATTGAGGTTAACTTTCACAGACTTCATACTTCAAATCCCCCCCGGAAAGTTGTACAATTACAGAGTGCCATATGTCATCTAAAATTCACTAAACTTCAGTGTCTGGGATTGAAATATTAAATTGTTCCTATGAATATAGGGATAACTTTCATAATGAGGAAATCTGCTAAAGTAACCCAGAAAGATTCCCTGTGACTAAATGGTGAGTGATGAGAAAACTGACTCTTGGGTACCATGACTGTTGTGAACTATCAATGTATCTTGGGATTAAACAGTTTTAGTCATCTGACTTTGATTGTTTGGTCCTCTTCTTCCACATCCTCCTTATACTATCTCCAATAAGCTGTATCAAGACATGACACTCGAAAAATAACTGTGAGTAATTAGGAACTATTATTCATAGACACAGTGTCAGAGCAGGACACATTCTTCAGTCAATCACTTAGTATTCAGGAAAAACGTAGTGTCGGAGACTTGATAGAAGTAAAGACAAGGTCGGTGTATTCAAGAACTCACCATCTGTGTCTTGGAAATAAATTTCTTTTAACCTCGATCAAATATTTTAATTCTAAGACAGCAAGTACAGAAAATTACTGTATGAGATCAGAGATCAGTGAAACCCCTCAGATTGAGTTGTCAGATCCGATGTCATCAAAAGAGATATCAGATGACACTCACAAAACAACTAGATATAAATTACTGGAAAGTTCTGATTGGCTATTTATACGAAATTATAGAAGCATGTTTTCATTTTCAAAAGAGAGGGAAAAAAATACAGTTGTAGAAAAATACTGCCAAGTTGGCAAACTCCGTTGTTAGTCCCAGATCCTTCAAAGAGTGTTCCTCTAACTCACCTAGTCATTATGTCTGTTAATGGTGAACTATATCTATGACAGTTTAACTGCTGCAATCTGTCCTTTGATGCTGACTGTGAGGGAGAGTCAATATTTACACCATGGCGACTAGTAGTACCAGACAATATAGCAGTGCATTTATGAGCTCAGAGGATAAGGCTCTGGGAGGAAGGGAAGCGTATCCACGCTGGACTATTGGTCAGGATGAGGAGTACTGAGACTTTCACTTCAAATCCCCTACCCACTCCTTTAAAAAAAGGCCACTGTCATAGAACTTAGTATCATTACCTTCAATCATCCCCTTCAGGCTGTAATTATAGTCTGAGAAACTCATAGGAGAAGACATACTACTTCTGAGAAAGAACTAAGATGATATGAGTCATCCATTCTCCAGATCCATGGAGATTTCCGCCTAGTAGGTAATGGGATTTTTCAGTAATGTATAAGCAAAGTCAGAAGAGTTGACACCATTACAGATTAATGGAAGGGTCATTGATAACTAAGCAGAGTTGGAAATAGACACATGTATATGAGGGGAGCTTTCTGGTAATTGCTTAATTCTTTGGATGCTTCTCCTTGGGGGTGCCACCTTACACCCCACTTCTCAGCAATGTTTTTTTCCTACATACCAGTGATACCTGACAACCCATTTTCTCCCTTTTCCTTCCTTCAGAGAAGACCAGTGTGTTGCCAGAAGTTTGTGTTTCACTATGGTCCTTGGTAATCTTGGAGCAGACCAGCTCTCTTTCTTCCCTTGAGGACTTGCATAACTTTGGGGAAGGTTTACTAGTTCTAATAAGCAGGCTTCACTGCCTTGACAGAGAGGCCCATTTGGGAAATCCCATTGTGAATGTTCAGTACTGTCTGGGCTTGCAGAGTAATTACTTGTGCTGTTCACCACTAGCAGTGTGCTGTGAAGGTGTATAAATTCATATTTATATCAATATAAAGCTACTTCACTTTCCTGACTTTCCTGTATATATTCCAATTGTCTCAGCATTGAGCAGGAAGAACTTTATCAGTCCAATCTAACCTGAGCTATATACAGTTATATTCATTTTGTAAATTTTATTTTAATTCATAGACAATTTATGCATTACTAATTAACCATGTCAAAATGGTATTAGGATATCCTCACACTGATCTGACATTGGCCTGTTTTCAAAGAAGAGATTTCTATTGGGAAGCAGCAGTAGTACATGGCCAAGGTGGAAGAAATGGGATTGAAGAAACATTTCATGGTCAATAGCTCATGATGTTTAAAAAGCATTCCCTTAATCCCCTATATACATCAAAGAAATGGCACTAGCAACAGAGTGACCAGGTATATGTATTTCAATAAAGTTTAGACCTAAGAAGCTTTGGAATGCATGGGGGAAACAAATCAGCAGTTTTGGTTTATATCAATATCTCCAGAAACTGAAAAACAATTTTATGATTGGGTTTTCTAGGAATGGCAAACACCTCAGGATACTGCAGTATTTGCCAACTTCAAAGATGATTTGGACTACCTTGCTACCACCTATGATGCGGGATATCCTTCTGTATATGTGTTGCTTTTATTGTTTGATAAATAAAGCTGTTTCTGCCAACAGCTTAGCAGAGTAAAGACAGGTGGGAAATCCAAATAGATATAAAGAGAGAATAGGCAGATTCAAGGAGGTGCCATGTAGCCACCAAAGGAGAAAAACGACAAAACATTACATGTAAGCCACAGCCTCGTGGCTATACATAGAATAAGAAAACTTGATTAATTTAAGACAAAAGAGGCAGCTAGAAATATGTCTAAGCCATTAGTAAAACAGTGTTGTATTTAATATAGTTTCTGTGTGATTATTCTGGTCTGGGCAGCTGGGAAATGAAAGGCAGCCTCTGTTTGTACACCTAAGAGCATTTTCTAAAAGATCAGGCTTGGAAATATAAGTACAGGTTCATTTACCTATTTTCTGAGTGATGCAGTTCACAGACATACTCAGTGTGTTTAAAATCAAAAGAGTCTAATGGTTAAATCTTTAAACCTGGCTGGGCGATGGTGGCGCACGCCTTTAATCCCAGCACTCGGGAGGCAGAGGCAGGCGGATCTCTGTGAGTTCGAGACCAGCCTGGTCTACAGAGCTAGTTCCAGGACAGCCTCCAAAGCCACAGAGAAACCCTGTCTCAAAATAAATAAATAAATAAATAAATAAATAAATAAATAAATAAATAAATAAATATCTTTAAACCATTCAAAGAGTTAAGCTATGTTCCCTAGGTTGGGCTGAGTAGAGGCTTTGGAATTATTCAGTGCAAAACTAGAACTCACTTTGCGATAAAACAAATGACTTTAAGCAAATCCTCCAATGAAGTATTAAGATAAAATGTATGGTGTTCAAATTAAAAGAGGCCTTGCTATTTCTCGGGACATATGAGTTCATATTTTTGCAGTTTAATATTCCAGATGAGGAACACAGAGTAGTGGTTTATGGCATCCGATGTGAAATTTCTACTGTGCTGTCCATGAGACACATGCTTATGTGCTCTCAGATTTTTCTAGGAAGATCCTATAATTATGTGTAATTTGAGGGGAAACATCTTACCTTATCTGTGGGTCCACATGATTAATCTTTGAGTCACTGACCTCAGGGAGTTCTCCATCACCAACTGTGGAAATCCTGACAAATGGGTGGCAGTCCTTTAACTCCTACCACATGCCAGAGGGTATTAATCCAATTGTAAGCTACTTTTCTGGGCTAGTTTTAAGAATGAAAAATATCAATTTCTGCTTTTTCTCTGTCTACTTTCTGCTCTCTTGTCCTCAATCCTGATAGAAAACCTTGCAGTTAGCAGTAGAAAAACATGATGCACAAAGATAGACTTTTTTATTCTTGTCTTGGTGCAACTTGCAAAGCCCATCTCTAAGCCCCTAACTGCTCTGTGTGTGAAAACCAGACTTTTGCTATTCTTCCATACTTTGGCCATTTTCACTGTATTATGGATTTTGACAGGGATATCAGACAATCATATTCTAAGCCTGTCAGTCTATGACACCTTATTTCTAGTTTACACTGCTTTCACTGGGTCTTCCCCCACTCCTGGGTGTCAGGCTGATGATGCATCTATTTACTGAGCTTGAATCAATTCAATTGAATCAAGGCTATTTTAGTCCTTGTTAAAGCATTTGGTTTGCTCTCCCAGCCTCAAATTTGTCAGTACTTTCTTCTCTTTGTTTCTCTGTCTCTGTGGTGGGGTTGGGAGGGAGGAAGTGATAGTTCTTAAGGACCCATTTCTCTTCAGAAATGAGTCGTGCCTGGAGAAAAGGAAATCCAAGTAATCACCCTTTATTTTGGAGGTGATGGAGGGTGTTTTCAATTTTTGAAGCTGTAGTAAGTCAGAATGTCAAACCATGACTCAGTGCTTGACTACACATAGATAGTGAATTCTAACCTTCCAAACACACACTGAACAGTATGTACTGGGTGTGTTTTTAATCTCTCTGCAGGTAAAATAAAACAACTATATTTTGTGATGAGATAATTTATTACAAATAATGGTAAGGGAATGCTCTCAATACCTATGAGAAGGTCCCTGACATTTGAATGTATAAATAAGAAAAACAGAAAACAGAGAGGAGTATATCTTGACTTCATATTTACCTCTCAATTAAAGGCATTTGGAAATAAAAGAAGCACAGTAATAAAATATATAATAATATACCTTTAAATGAAACAGGCAACTTTTGAACAGTCCCTGCTCCTCTTTAAACCATCAGTTAGAGCCAAACCGTCGACCTCTGTTTGTAAAACCTGAGTATACCCTATCTCCCTTCACAGCATAACAAACCCATGCCTTCCACGTTCTAAAGCAAGAACCATTCACAGAATGTACATTTTTATCTTTTCTCATTTAAGTGCAAATATGCACTGATTTTGCGTATGTGATACTAGGGACTGTACCTTGAGCTTTGTGGAATGAGGGAAATACTTTACTATTGAGCTGCAGAGCCAGTATTGTTTGACTTTTCACTTTGGGACAAGATTTTATTTGATTTCCTGAGTTTTGTTTTCCTTCCTGATATAGATATGGGTTTGGGGGAAATATTGGGACTGGGGCAATGGCTAGGCAGTCAAGAGCACTTCTGCCTTTCCAAAAGTCATGAGTTCAATTCCCAGCAACCACATGGTGGCTCACAACCATCTGTAATGAGATCTGGTGCCCTCTTGAGGAAGAAATCTGGTCAGTCATCCTCATCAACTTAGACTATGAAACTCAATATGAAGAAGTTCAACAGACCCGCCATATATTGGCTGTCCACGCATGCTTAAGCATTGCCAGGGCATACACTTCTTTCACTCATTCTTTTGGGGAAATATACTGGTTCAGCAAAGGAAATTACAAAGTTCCTTGATTAGTTAGTTCTTCTGGTTAAAACAGGCTTGGATTCAGGGAACAAGGAAGAATATTTGTTTTTCTTTCTTCCAATGGAATGCCAATTTTGAAAGTTCCGGGCCCTGTTATTGGGAGACCTTGTAGCAGAAGCTAGCTGAGCACTTTGTAAATTTCCCTGCTTGTTTTCTCACTGAAATACCTTGCCCTCCCCCTCCCCCCCAGACCATACAGCTTTCTTAGAGACATAGCCTCAGATCCTCATGTAAATACAGGGCTCTAAGGACTTCGGGTAATTCTGTCTGACATGTAGAACCTTTTTTACAGTCGCTTGGCTACAACATGTCAATTAAAATCTAGAAAGTAAAAACTTTTGGATCTGGTTTCAATTAGCTTTGCCAGGTTTGTCATGTATTACCCAACGAGAGAAGCACAAACAAGACAACTCAGCCTCCTTGCTGATGTTGAAGTCTCTTGTCTTTAGTGTGTACTGAAAAATGGATGCCACAAGTGAAGATCCATTAGAAGTTCAAACAGTTATTGAAAAACCAGCACCACTCAGGTATCAAAGTTTGTGGTCTAGTATCTTAAAACTGTGTGAAATAAATGTTGTATAGAGCTTGTCATACAGCATGGATTAAAATGTAATGGACGTTACTTGTATTCATAAAAATTATCCTTTCTTTTAGGGGGTTAAAGAGGGAATTCAGATACCATATTGCTAGGTACACGCTTTGCCACTGAGCTGTGTACCTAATTCCTTCTCCACCTTTCTTTGAAGACACAGGCTTGCTGTGCTGTAAAGATGCCCAAATTCCCAACATTTCTAATTTCTCTAGTACTGGAATGGCAGACTGGCCCCCACCTCACTTGGTTGTGTTATTGCTGCTATGGTATCTTCCTTTCTTTCAAGCACCTTAGCAGAATAAGTATTTTGTGGTTAACTTCGGACCCATTGACTCTAGTATTTTGTTTAATTTCGAGGCTCTTAAATGACTTCAGATTTTGATTTTCTCTTAAAGGTGCATGACTGATCATGACTGGAGTCACGCATCGAAGGCCTAAAAGAACACATACTATTATAGCTATCATTTTCATTGTTACTAGAGGAGAAACTGAAATAGAGAAAAACACACAGAACTTTAGTACCCAAATATCACATGCCCCAAATACATAAAGCTATGTAAACAAATTTATTTATTTATTTGCTTTTGGGAAACAGATACTTTATTCATACTCTGTTTGCTTCATTCCTGGGCCAGAAATCTGGATGTTCAAATCTACAGACGTCCATCCACACAAACATATAGATATCCCAATTTTTGAGAGTGAAGTGCATAACTACAGTGGTGATAGTGAGTATGAACTGAGAGCTCTCCTCATGCCAGACCCTGAGCCCAATACCTTGTCTTATTAAACAAACTGATCCTTACAGTAAGAAGTTTTTAAATGTACAATAACCAAAAGATAATTCATAATCAAATGTGTGATCAATATGTGTTTCTGTCACTGATAGCCTATATTGCACAATGAGACTTCACAAGGTTTTTTTTTGGGGGGGGGATGCAGAGGGGAAGGGAAATGGGAAACGGGGAGGAGGCAGAAATTTTTTTCAACAACTAAAAAATAAATAAATAAATAAATAAATAATATTCAAACATAAATCTGTTAGCCCTGTGGTACTGTAGAGGGATTTTTGCATGTGAGGATGCATGCTAAAATCTTGCATTTTAATTTTAAAGAAAGTTAATGTCGGGCTCATATAATTAATCTTCCAAGTTTCCTGAAGATATTTCCTAATTCCTGTGAAGAAAATTAGTATTTCCTGAACCAAACGAGTGTTGAATATCTTGAGAAGTCAAACAAGAAGGTCCACCCTTATTTCTCTGTTCAGTGTGCTAAGATTTCCAGAAAAGTTGTTTTTCATTGTTTCAGCACTAAGTCGACATTTTTCAGATGTCGACTTTAAGAAAAATTAAACCAAAGGATTAATACCTAGGTCACGGGTAATAGAAATTTCACCGGCTTGGGAGCACCGGGCTTACAAAATTGAAACAAGTGGCCCTATTCATTATTAATAAGAGTATACAGTTGTGTTTAAACTAAATATCAAAGTCTGTTTTGATTTGAAAGGACCAAATGACTCCATGATATAAAGCCCCTTGCTGACTTTTTATGAATTTTTTTAGAGCTCTTCATACAATTTATAGCCTTGTAATCAGCAGGGTCCTATAGATCAAGGTGTAAGTAGAGTAAAATATGTTTTGTTAAACAAAAACTGTGAAATACTCCATTGTGGAAAATAAATTATGATCTCTTCCCCACATCTCTGCTCCCAGATTTTCAACTTTTATTTGGCATATATATATATATATATATATATATATATATATATATGTTTAATGCTGAAGAAAAATCCAATTACTTACATTTCTTTAAAGGGGAAGTATGATTTAAAAATATCAGTACTGAGATGTTAAGCCTTTGAGCCCATACTTGCAGTTGTGTTTCTGCAATATGTTGATGAATGGCTTCAGTGCAGTCCTTAAAAGGGAGTTTTCCCATAATGGATGCTTATACAAACTGACTAGGTAATGGCTATTACTTATTTAAACGTTTCATAGAGTCAATTAATTAATGTCTTTACCTACAAAGAAAACAGAACACAGTATAAAGTATATCTTTTCACTGTAAAGCCTATTTTTAAAAGTACTATGCAAGAAAAACAGGCAAACATATAGACCAATATGTAAATAAGCAGTTAGCAGGTATAGAAAAATTTGGCATTCAGTTTTTCCCATATTTGCAAAACTTAATTCGAAATCATTGAAAAATCTGGTCAAGTATTTGTCCAGTGCTCCATATTACCAGATCCAAATATTTGAAGTTCTTATTAATTTTATGATTTATAAATTAATGAAAAGAAAGATTTTTTCTTTCTAATCTTATGTATTTGGAAACTCAACATAACATACAATTTGAACATTAATTTGAACAGATGCCACTGGCTGGAGAATTCAACAAGAAAATGAAGAAAACAGAATTTAGCAAATGTCTTTTGGTCATCATGAATTATTATTTAAGCAATTATCATGAAGGGATTTTAAATGTGTGTCTGTGAACTCTAATGCTCCAGAGAACTAATAAATTCTTAATTAGTTTAGATTAATCTAAAATTTATGTTAAATTATATTAACATTAATATAAATTCATTAAAATAGCATTTAATAAGAATATTTGTTTGGTATCTTCTTACATCATCACATTGGATCTTGGTAAATAAACCTGTAAGACAACGTTATTTGTTCCTTTCATGTATAAAAGTACTAAGTCCTAATATGTTTTAGTAAAGATACCAATTAACAAATTTGTTATCATTTTTAGATCTTTGTATATACTTATTTATATTTTGATGGGGTCAGGGAATGATACTTATTAGTGTTCAACTTCAGTTTTGTAAAAGGTCTCATGTAGCCCAGGGGTGGCCTACAACTTTCTACATAGCTGAAGATGAATTTCTCCACTTTGGAGCAGACCGCCAGGCTAGATTTCTCCAGTGCTGCAGGTCAAACATAGGAAGTAAACTGCCAATTGAGCTCTATCTTCAACCCCAGGGGCTCAACTTAGGTTTTTTTTCTTTTTCTTTGATAATAAACTATCTACTGTAGGTTAAGCTTTCTTAAAGTTGTTTGTGTTTAGTTAAATGCATGAAGTGCAGAAAGTGACTTAGAATGGATTATTTTCTCTTGTTTGGTGACTGGGCTTGGTTCCTTACAGCATTAAGACTGTAGCAGTTTGTTAGAAAGGTTTTGATAATCTCACTTAAGAGAAAATTAAGATTTAGAAAATTAGACTTGAAGCCTACATTAGACCAGCTTCTGATACCACCAACTCTTTCTGTATCGTGGTCTCCTACAAGATACCTAAATACCTTTAGTTATGTATCTTTTTGCCCCCCATTTTCTTCCCAGCATTCACAGTAACTTGTTCATCCACTCATTATTTTCCATATTGCAATTCTGCTCCCTCGGTAAACGAAGTAAAATGCTAAAAATGAGTTACGTGTGAAAGGCAATAATGACTAATTTCAACATTACCATTAAGGAATTCATTTTACAACATAAATAACGTTTTTTTCATCTGTGTAATTTGTTAAAATTCGAGAGACTAGGTTAAACCACATGTGGAAAAGACAGAAACTATTTTATAATTAAGTCCTAATGCTTTGATTCTAGGTTAAATGGTTTAGTGAAAACCGACATGTAATATGTGTCTAAATGAATCGTGTCTCTCAGCACTATATCCTAATATTTTCAGTGTCTACTTAAGTTAGAGATTTTGAAAGCCAATGAATTGAAATTCAAATAAGCTCCGTACTAAGCTCCACTTATTTTCTGATTCTTTCTAAAGACAATGTAATTTCATTAATTAGCACCAGTAAGAACCATCACTTACTTTTGTGTTCTTCCTGCTTCATGCATCTGTGATGTTGCATAATGTGGCATTTTTGCACATTCCTCAACCAGGACTGTCAGCGGTTGAATTACCATGTGTTGGCAGTATCTGTTAAAACTAGATCAGTGTAAGTCTTGAGAATAAGAAGTGTGAAACTTTCAATAAGAGAGAGATGACTTATCTTGGATAAGATACACTTGTTTCTTATTTCTGTTGTTAGTAATGGCATCTGACAGGCTTTGGAGAAACTGTAAACCAGTGCCCTAAGGCATCGAACAATTAAGTATTTCTCTGCATTTTCATAAATGTCCTCAGGATATTTATCTTCTATGCATTCTATGCTTTTGTGCCTGTTCATCATTTGAAGAAAAATTTACCTTTAAAGAGGGCAGAAAATAAGGTGGACTGGCTCATATACAACATACAGAAACTATTTACAATATGTCAGGTTTATGAAATTCATGTTTTCAGAATTAACATGAAACCCATTTAATGCAAAACTCACTATTTCTTTGTCAGGAACTCTGCCAAGCTGAGTAAATACATAAAGGGGGGATCTTGGAAGTGGGAGACAGGCTGGTGACTCATGATGGGGTCAGAGCCTTTGCTATTTGCTTAGAAACAGGACTCTTTCTGGCTGCTGTGGGGAGGAAGTGATGATGGAGAGCAGTTAGTTCCTGAGCAGGAGGCCTTGGCAGTTGGAAGGTCAGGGGTTAAACATGTGCTATCTCAGCTATGCTGGGTGCAATAACAACATTAGGCATCAGGAGAATGATCTATCAAAGCAATTAGTCAAACAGGCCTGTGGTAGCCTAGATAGGCCCAGCTCTGTTTACATCTGTTTATCAGCTTGAGATAAGGATGCCCACAAACCTTTTTGTTACCTTGAGAAAGTAGACACCTGGAGGCAAACATTAGGAAGCAGTGTCTGTAGAAATTCATTTTGGAAAGAAGAGTACTGCTCCCAGATGTGATTAAACAATATTTACTTCAAAATGCTAACAAAATAAAATAAAAAAAGAAGAGGAAAAAGAGAAGCAGGTAAAGAAGAATTTATTGTATTTTCCCTACTTATCAGTCTATTCGCTTGAGGAGAAAAAATACAGAATTGTATGGTTTTTTGATCAATATGAAAAGTTTTCTTCCTGCTACGTAGGAAGCAGGGAAGACCATTTACATTGTTGTAGTTCTTCTTCTTAATTAATTAAAAGCTTTTCTTTAAATACTGCCCATGAATTCAACGCATTTGTCTTTCATAGATTATGTTGACCAGATTACTCCATGATTCTTTCATCTCAGAGTACTGTATGCTCCTAGATAATACCCATAAAACCTTTCTTTCCCCCACTCGATTATAAATCAGGCGATGAAAGGAGACAGAGACAAAGACCCACATTGGAGCACTGGACTGAAATCTCAAGGTCCAAATCAGGAGCAGAAGGAGAGAGAGCACGAGCAAGGAACTCAGGACCCCGAGGGGTGCACCCACACACTGAGACAATGGGGATGTTCTATCGGGAACTCACCAAGGCCAGCTGGCCTGGGTCTGAAAAAGCCTGGGTTAAAACCGGTCTAGCTGAACATTGTGGACAGTGAGGACTACTGAGACCTCAAGAACAATGGCAATGGGTTTTTGATCCTACTGCACGTATTGGCTTTGTGGGAGCCTAGGCAGTTTGGATGCTCGCCTTACTAGACCTGGATGGAGGTGGGTGGTCCTTGGACTTCCCACAGGTCAGAGAACCCTGATTGCTCTTTGGGCTGACGAGGGAGGAGGACTTGATTGGGGGAAGGGGAGGGAAAGGGGATGCGGCGGTGGGGAAGAGACAGAAATCTTTAATAAATAAATAAATAAATAAATAAATAAATAAATGTAAATCAAGCACTTAGGAAGGGGCTATTCATAAGAACATCGTGTAGGGTTGAGGGGGTGGTTCAGTGGGAAAAGCTTTGTTAAGATGAAGACCAGAGTATGTTTAGATCTCAGTATCCGTGTAATATTCAGGTATAAAGACACATGCCTCAAAGTTCAGTGTGTCGAGTGGGGAAGGGTATGTGAGCAGGCTAAGACACATAAACTGAGGTTTCTGGCCATCCAAAGAGTAAACTTCAGGTTTAGTGCAGGATCTTTTCTCAAATAAATATGATAGAGGAAGAGAAGGATACCATATGTTGACCTTTGTTCTCTACATTTTGACAAATAG
Source organism: Alexandromys fortis (assembly GCF_014885135.2). Classification (NCBI taxonomy): domain Eukaryota; kingdom Metazoa; phylum Chordata; class Mammalia; order Rodentia; family Cricetidae; genus Alexandromys; species Alexandromys fortis. Next base: position 1,723,350 of record NW_026067953.1, on the reverse strand, counting down.
ACTTGTGAACACATGTACACATGCATATACACAGAGAATAGAGTAGAATGCTTCAAGGTTGTTGATTATACACATGCTGAATTATAGATATTAATTTTTGCTTCTTTTTAGCAATGTTACTTTCCCCCTGTCTGTGGCATTAGTTTTTGCTAATATTTTATTATGTACACTATCAAGGGACATTTAACCCAGTGTTGGTAACTTTTAATCTGAAGTATGCCATTTGAACACTGGTTTCTTAAAGGGTATATTATTTTATAATTCAGGTGGAGCACAGATCTACCATGTCCAAATCCTGTAACAGCATAATCATGAGGATTTAACATGGAAGTTTAGTCAAGATTTAAACGAATGTGTTTTCTGAATTTTACTATTCATTCATGCAGTAAATATGGAAGGAGCTTTAATTCACAGCCCTGTTCATTTGCTACCAAACAGCATTTTAAATAAGGCCCTCTGAAAGTTTTTCTAGGCAGATGCTTGCTTTCATTTTAAACTATTATTAGATTTGCAGAATACATCAAAGGCCAGCTACAAGCAATCTGCTTTAGCACTAGATTTGGGATGATACAGAACGGTTCAGGTCCTCAGAGCTACACTTCTACAACAGACCCTGTTTAAAGTCCTGTGTAATCACTTCCGCAGAGACTAAGTTTCTGAGGAGTCTATGAACGAGGAAGAGTGTAGTATGGGCAGGAAGTTTGTATAAAAGAATGCAAGTTTCTATATCAACCGTCCAGGCAAGAATACCAATTATGGGATACACGCATTACACTAAGAGATGACTTCTGGTATTTTAGAACCTTCTCTCTGAGAGAGGGGCAACAGAACAGGGTGGCATTAAATGGAAGATTCTGCTATATTAGACTGACATATCTAAAATGTAGTCTCCCTCACGCCTCACAAAATTTGGTGCGGCCACTCGGACTACTTCAGTGAGATGTCTGTGCTCCTATTACAGGATTTTAGCTTTTTTTCTGACTTTAAAGCATGTCTTCCTCTTGATTTGGTTAAGTGATTCTTTCCAGTTCTTACTCAAATACCACTTAATTAAGAAATTCCAGTGTTGAGATTAAGTCTAGTATTTCTCTTTTGTTCTATAGGGTGTCCTCAAATATTAATGTGAGTATTTAATGAATTCTCATGTCTTCCAGTAGAATAGAAGTTCTCACAAACATATCTTGAATCTCCTCAGTCTTTGTTATGAATTGGGTATGAAATTTTGCCTCAAAAGCTTCATGTGTTTAAGACTTTCTTCCCAACTGATATATCCAATCATTGGGAGGTGATGGTAGAATAGGGCTCTGGTATAGTCTGTTGGTCAATCAGTATATGAATTCATAATTGATTGAGAATTTGAGAGGTGATAGAAATGTTCACAGATTGTGTCTATTAGGAGGAAACAGGTTACTAGGATGTGTCCTTTAGGGCTTTCAATTATCCTTGTTCCCACATTATCATCCACGAGGCCTCCAGGTAGCTATGGAGTGAGAGGCATGAAAATTAATAGATGCTACTATAAAATGTGACTTTATTATTTAAAACCTTTCACCTCATTTTTGATAGATTAGTAAGGCAAAAATCTATTTAAGCAAACGTACCTTGTTTTATACATAGGTATATTTTTTCTGTCCCACCAGCCATTTCGCAAATAATCACAGGGAGAAATGAGAGACTTTTTTTTGTTTGTTTCTTTGTTTTGCTTTGTTTGGCTTTTTGAAACAGGGTTTCTCTGCATAAGAGCCCTATCTGTCCTGGAACTTGTTCTGTAGACCAGGTTGACCTCAAACTCACAGAGATCTCCTGTTTCCACCTCCCTAGTGCTAAAATTAAAGGCTTGCACTGCTGTGTTTGGCAGGACTTTTTTTTTTTCTGAGACAGGGTTTCTCTGTGGCTTTGGAGGCTGTCCTGGAACTAGCTCTGTAGACCAGGCTGGTCTCGAACTCACAGAGATCCGCCTGCCTCTGCCTCCCGAGTGCTGGGATTAAAGGCGTGCGCCACCACCGCCCGGCCGGCAGGACTTCTTATTAATTATAAAATCTCAGGCAATAGCTTAGACTTATTACTAACTAGCTCTTACTACTTTAATTAACCCATTTTTAGCAATTTACCATTTGTCTTCTGTCAGTATTTCCTTTACTTTGTCCTGCTCATGATGCTTCCTCTCTATCTGGCTGATGACTCACTGAGTCTCCACACTTCTTCCCAGATCCTTTCTGCCAGAAAATCCTGCCTAGCAATTGCTTGTTCAGCTTTTGATTACAGCATTCCAAGTGAAAATCTCCACATTGTACAAAAAGATAATTTCACAAAACTTTAATTTATAAAAGCCCATTGTCTAGCTTTTACAACAGATCAATATATTGTTATAAGTAAAAGTATTTTTCCTATTACTTACCTTCTTAAAGGAGGCACACCACATATAAATAAGTAGCAGATATTGACTAAGTTTGTAAGAAAACTAAGGGAAAAGTTAGTATATATCTATATGCTTTAATTTCTACCTAAAATCTGAACAAAGTTCACGATACTGCATTTTGCTAATGGTTTAAGTAGGATAATTACTATTTTTTCTTTTGCAGTCTATTTGAATGTGCTTATGTGTGATTGTGGTATGTATGTACTTTTGTGTTCAAGCTTATAGTCTCTGTGAGCATGTAGGAGGAAACAAGAGGAGATCAATGGGTGTCCTGTATCTTTTTCTGTCATATTAACCTAAAGCAAGGTTTCCCATTGATCTTGAAGTTAAGTTTTCTGCAAGTAACTGCTAATGAATGAATTAGTAGTTAAATGTACTTGTTACCAACCCTGATATCTAGGATTTTATTCTTAGGACTCATATGCCTAATAGAGAGAAACAACTTCTATAAATAATACTCCCATCTCTACATACATCCTTTGACATACATGTGAATTCACAGAGATCTGCCTGTCTCTGACTCCATAGTGCATGAATTAAAGGTGTGTGCTACTACACCTTGAACTCACAGAGATATGTCTGCCTCTGCCTCCCAGGCATCGGGATTAAAGTTGTGTGCTACCCTGCCTTGAAGTCACAGAGGTCAATTTACCTCTGCCTCCCAAGTGTTAGAATTAAAGGTGTGTACCACCACACCCAACTACTCTCTTTCTTTCTTTCTTTTTTTTTACATTAAGAACTTTAACCTTTAGCCTGCATATATGTTTAACACACTGTAAACCATTTAGAGGTTTTCCTTGTCTTTAAATTCAAGGATAGCCTGGTTTACAGAGGGAGTTCCAGGACAAAGATACACAGAAAACCTGTCTCAAGAGCCAAACGTTAAAAGTAAAAATAAAAATAAAAGAAATAGAGGTTAAAATAAAGTTACATAAAGATGAAAAATACACAGAGAATCTTGATACTGTATGTTATTATGCTCTCTTTGATTTGTTTGAATGCTGATGAAAGAGCAACAGCTGCTAAAAGATATTTTATTATATGATGCTGAATTAATCCAAGATAGGTATTTTTAAAAAACCTTGACTTCAAAATTGAAGTCTAAAGGTATGTTACTTTAGAGAAGAGATTTTTCTTTTGTTTTCACAGGAAATGAGAGGCTGTGGATTCATTCTGAGTTAAGAAAAATCAGCTTTGATCAAGGAAGACCACCTGAGAAATCTCTGGTAGGAACAGATGGCCCAGATGTCTGAGTTCTACATGCAGAACAGATTCAAGATGCTGCCTGAGATGATCAAGCCTCACAGGATACTCCAGTCAGGACTTAATCATAACTCTAAATTTTCTTTATGTCCCCATAAGATTATCAGTGCCCCCCCACCAGCTGGAAGTAGCCTGGAATACTATGCTCACATTTCCAAAAATATGGACTATGGATATTTTCCTTTGATTAAAAAAAAAAAAAAGAGGGGGACGTGGTGCAGAAGAATTGTCTATATTCTGTCAATCATGTTTTAAATAAATGCTGATTAGCCAGGCAGGAATTATAGGTGGGTCAACCATTCAGGAAGTAGAGGCAGGGCCATGAGAATAGGAGAATTCTGGGAAGCAGGAAGTTCCCTCCCCAGTGCTGTCCAGATCACCGAAGAAGCAGGATGTGACCTACTCCACTGCAAAAGGTACGGAGCCATGTGACCAACCTATGGAGACTTGTGTGTGATTACTTTGGGATTTGCCGACTGTAGGATATCAGGCGGGACAGAAACCCCAATGAGCAAGCAAGGACCTCATGCTACAAAAAATGTTTTGAGGTCTGGTTTGTGTCCCAAACTTCCCTTATTAGAAATCGTGCCTGGCTACATGAGATGTCATGCTCAGGCTCTGTATTCCACTTTACTAAGAGTCTTACCTAGGGTTACCCCCATAGGATCCTGGAAGTTTCCATTGTATTAGGTTTCTTTTTTCTCTACAATGATTTTTATGTTTTATTTCTTGTAATGGTCACATGTAATAGGTTTCTATGTTGTACCACTTAATTGCTCCCCAATTTCAATTTTTTCCCAGCATTCTTTCTCTCCGTCATCTCCCACCTGATTCCTCTTGTTCTCATCCCCATCTGTCCCCAATCTACCCATGATTTCTATTTTAGTTCCCTTTCCCAGGGAGATTCATCCATCCTTACCTGAATCCTCCTTGTTAACTACCCTCTCTGGGTCTGTGAATTGTAGCACGATAATGTTTTACTTTACTGCTAATATCTGCTTACAAGTGAATACATAGCAATTTTGTCTTTCTGGGTTTTGGTTACCTTGCTTGGGATGATTTATTTTTTAGTTTTACCCCTTTACTTACAAATTTCATGGTGTCATTTTTTTAAAGAGCTGAGTAATAATCTATTGGGTAAGTGTACATTTTTGAAGTGTACATTTTTTTAAACCATTCTTCAGTTGAGGACCATCTTAGAGTGTTTCCCATTTTTGGATGTTACAGATAAAGCTAGGAAAATTTGTAATTTTGTAATTATAATTTGCTCAATTGTATGGCTTTAGTGTCCTTTGGGTAAATGCCAAGGAGTAGTATAACTTGGTCTTGAGGTAAATTTACCTCCAATTTTCTGAGAAACTGTCAAAGAAGCAAGATATGAAGTAACACCATGGTCACATGGAAATATATAGAAATGGATTCTTTTAAGATGAAGATCTTTTCCCAGTCTGTAGGCTTCCATTTTGCACTATTCATGGCATCCTTTGCATTACTGTTTGTCTTTCAGTTTTATGCAGTCCCATCTATTAATTGTTGATGTTAGTGCATGCAGAAAATTGTCTGCCGTGCCAATACACTTGCTTAACTATGCTCATAACCACTTTATTCCTCACAGTCAGAAACTGGAAAAAACCTAAATGTTCCTTAACTGATGAATGAATTTTAAAAAAGTGATCCATTTGCACAATGGATTATTAGTCAGTGTTAAAAAAAAAACACCATAAAATTTTCAGGAAATTAAATGGAACTTGATAAAAAAAAAATTATCCAGAGAGAGAGGCAGCTGAGACCCAAAAAGTCATGATATGTATCCATTTATAGGTGAATATTAGTTTTGAATAAAGAATAACCAAACTATAATCCATGGACGCAGAGAAGTTAGATAAAATAGAAATCTGGAGAGAGCAAGGCATGGATCTCCCTGGGGAGGGGAAATAGAATAGATTTTGTCGGTGGACTGAAGCTGGATAGGATGGAAATGGGAGGGACTATTTGAAGGGTTGATTAGTTGTTGATCTTAATGCCTACACTATTGGTGTTCTGTACAGGACCATATCTCCTGTATCAATGTGTTCAAGGCAATTTCTTATTTTCTCTTCTATTAAGTTCTGCATATCTGGTTCTCTAAAGAGGTCTTTGATCTACTTGGATTTGCACTTTCTGAAAGATGGTAAATAAGGATCTATTTGCTTTCTTTTACATATCAACATCCAGTTATTCCTATAACATTTGTTGAAGATGCTTTCCTTTGTTCATTGTATATACATGAAAATTAGTTATCCATAAGTATGTGGATTTATATCTATCTGGGTCTTCGTTTGGACTCCATTGATCAAGCTGTCTGTTTTATGGCAATATCATATGCTTTTTATTTGTATAACTCTGTTGTAGAGCTTGAAATCAGGAATGTTGATACCTCCAGAAGTTTACAATTGTACAGGATTTTTTTAGTTACTCTGGGTTTTCTGTTTTTTCATATGAAACCTCAAAACCTTCAACCTATAATTTGTTATTTTAACAACATATGTTGCTATAAAGGTGCTGCAGAAGCTGAAGGAGAGGCCAACCAATATCAGTCCAGCTTGAGACACATGCCAGGTGAGCGAGCCTACCCCTGACACTCTCAGGAGGACTAGGAAACAGAGGATGGGTAGCCCACACATCTAGAGTAGAACCAAATATTACCTTCAAAAAAAAAAAAAAAAACAAAGAAACCAACAAAGAAAAATAAAGATATTGATTCTTCCTGATATTCTGCTGTATTCATAGATTGGAACCTAGCATAATTATCATTAGAGAGGCTCCATCCAGCAACTGATAAACAGATGCAGAGACCCACAGCCAATCGTTAAGCAGAGCTTGGGGAGTCCTGTGGAAGAGGGGAAAGAGAGATTGTAGAAATAGTAAGGGACAAAGAAAGACACTGGAAGAAAACCCACAGAATCAGCTAGCATGAGCCCATAGGCACTCACAGAGACTGAACTGATACTCAGGGAGCCAGGATGAGTATCTGGTATGGGTGTTTAGCTTAGTCTTATGGTGGGTCCCCTAACAATGGGAGTGGGGCTGTCTCTGACTCTTTTGCCTGCTTTTGGAACTCTTTTCCTCCCATTGGGATTTCTTATTCAGTCTTAAGATGAGAGGAGGTACCTCATATTATTGAACCCTGATATACCATGCCAAATTTGTTTGATATCCTTGGGAGACATGCCTTTTTCTGAAGGGAAATGGAAGAGGAGTGGATCTGTGGACACTGGGAAGAGAGGAGGGAGGGGAAACTTCATTTGGGATGCAATATATGAGAAAAAATCATACTTTTTAAAAATTTTTAGTTTTATTTATACATTATTATAAAAGCCTATAAGTATATATATGTATAATAATGTATATAGTATATTTTATTCTATATGCATGTTATATGTGTATATTATGTAGGATGAAAAAAATTAAGGTAAACTATATATTTATGATTTGTCAGATTTTTGTGAGACTGTTTATATTTAATTTCTTAGTGATTTTGAAATATGATACTTACCATATATAACCCTGAAGTACAATTAATCTTAAAATCTCATCCCGTCTAGAAGAAACTCTATACTCTGTGATGAGCAACCCAGTCTTTATGTTTCTCCACACCCTGGTATCCAAGATGTTACTCTCTACATTTCATGAATTCATTTTCAAACACACAAGTGACATGAATTCGGCATACCATTCAGTTTGCTTTGTGGATAGATTGCCTACATCTCCTTTCATAGACACATCTGACTCGCATCCTGTACCCATGATTTCCCTTTTAGTCTTGGTTGTCATCTTAGTTTTTATCTTCTAACTCTCTCAATACTACTCATTCATTACAACATTAATGTCCTATAATGAGTTTGTCCTTGATAATCCAATATTTGTTGTGGTAAGCTCCCTTCAAATTATTTTCAAATGACTGGTGAATTTAAGTGCCTACCATAATCTAATAAAATGATATAACACCCCTTCCCATAATATTTTTGTTCCTCACATTTCAAAGGGCACATATCCCTAATAAGACACAGATCTAGTTCCATAGATCAAAGCATCTGGGTTATGATAAGAGAGAAGTATATGGTCTCAATAAGATTTGAGGCTTAGGAATTTGCATAAATTCATACCTAGTTAATCTCATGAGTTTCAAAGAATTCTCTAAGGATTGAAACTTGAAATGCATGTGTGCTTGTATCTGGGCCAGTTGAGAAATGAAAACATTCTTAATTATTTCAAGTCCATGTGTTGGTGTATAGGGTAATTAACTGTGATATGCGTTTTACACCCAATTAGAGGGTATCTTAGCACTAAGATAATTGGAGCCAGCAGCACCTAGGAAGTGCAACCCAACAAGTTTATCTTATTGTCCTACTACCCCATGAACTTTTATGTTGCCCAAGGGCATGAGAAAAATGTTGCTCATTTTTGAAACTTTATTGAGTCCTACAGACAGATAGACTATTTTCTGTTTGTTTAAAACTCCCTAACCTTCACTATGGCTTCATAGTCTTTTCCTAATTTTTACTAAAAATTTCTTCATTATTTTGCTAATGATTTATTCATTGTTTTTAGGATGATAGCAATCTATTTGCTTTGGTAGTCAGTATGGTAGTCAGTTGTGAAATTTTTTTGGTAACTGGTGTAACCTGTTAACTTTGTTTTCTTTCTTTCTTTTTTTTTTTTTTTTTTTTTTTTTTGTTTTTTTTTTAATTTTTGGTTACCTGAGAATCTGCTACAGGACTCGGGGGCTTTAACTGTGCTGCTGGATTTTCAGACACTCTCAACTACAGATTCTAAGAATTCAACTAGAGATGCATGACTATGAAGGTGTTTCTGAGCCCTCTACACGGTGCTCCCAGTAGAAACACGAGTGCTCAGATTGTTATAAAGGGCCCACTGTCTCTACCCTTTAAGAATATCTAAAGCACACACCTGTAAAAATTTAGCATTTGAAAAACATTCACAAAGAGTAATAAATATTTCACTAGCCTAATATTCATGGGTTATTTTTTAAATGCTCTTGATAGTAGCAAAGTTAGGTGATACGTATGAAAGCAAAGAATGAGGGGAAAAGAAAGAAAAAGAGGGAGGGTGAGATGGATAGAGGGAAGAAACAGGGATAAAAGAAAGGATGGATTCTGGAAAGAAGAGACAGAGAAAGAGGGTGAAGAAGTGATGGAAGGAAAGGAAAAGAGGGAAGGTAGAAATCAAGGGAAGAGAAGACAGGAGAGAGAGAAGACAGAGAGAAGAAAGAAGGAGAGGGAAGAAGAGAGCAAAGGAAGGAGGGAGCTCATAACTTGTCCGCATGGTCAAATGCTTCCTCATAAGTGGAAGAGCCACATCTGCTTAACTGTATTTGTACAGAGCTGTTGTCAGAGTCCTTACCTCAATTCTTTTCCCTCTCAGTCTTAGAGTTTTAGCTTGCTGCTGAGTGAAAACCTTCACATCATGTCCAACTTGCAACCTGTGTATTCATCACTCTCTTTATCAACCTGTAAGTGAACTACAGTTTCTGATTTTACAAAGTTATAAACAAAGACAAGAACAGGGGTCATCATTTCACCCATAATGATCTAAGAAGTAGCAGCTACATGCTGAAATAAGCTTTCTTAGATAAATGCTCCCCGACCCTTCGTCTCCTTTGGTCTTTTCTATATTTGATTTGAGTAGCATGTCAAGAGAAAGTCCAGAGACTCACTTTAAGTAAAAGTTATGGTACTCTTTGCTCCCTGGTGTGGAAAAACAGAGCTCCACATGAGTTTTACATAAGACAGATACATCAGAGTCTGACAAATTCTAGCTTTGTTCCTACTGACAAGTAAGAACCTTCTAAATTCTCCATATTATTGTTTGAGACTGCAGATTCACTTATACTTATGTTCAAGTGTTTTCTAGCTCTGTGAAGTTGAAACACCCATTTTCACAGCATAAATTGTATCAACTGATAAACACATATTAATGACAATGCTCAAATTAATAGAAAATTTAATATCTTGGCCCACCCTTTTAAAGTTTTAAGTTTTTAAATGTGGAAATCAGCTGACTCTCAGAGACAAGAGAGAGAGGTTGTAGTAACAATATAGTTTATTTTTGAAAAGAAGGACATTAGCTGTAAATGGAATAAATGATATGTATCATAAAAAGATACTTATTAATTTATTCTTTTATGTATTTTAAGATAAGTTTTTTTTCTATATAACCCATCCTCTGGCCTGAAATTTGCTACCTTCCAATATCAGCTTCACAAGTCTTGGGATTACAGCTGTTGTATCATGTTTGACTTTTGAAAGACTTTGAACACTAGAAAAAAGGACCACGGCTGTCAGTTGAATAGTTCTGTATATTATCCAAGCAGGGGAGATAACAAAATGCCCAAATTTTACAATGAACCACATCATCTCTTGACCACTATTTAGATGAAGAACGTACCGGGGTTGGTGTTTATTTGCAAGCTTGTTTTGTTTCTCCACTGAAACTCTACTGAGTGAAACATGTGAGAAGAGAAATTTCTGAGACGCTACTAAATGATGCTACTGCTCTATCCATGCACACTTTCAATGTCCTTTATGCTGAGAAATTGAGCAAGCGATACAAAATGAAATCTTCAAGGTGTTTTCATATATTTGTAGTCTAGCTGAATTTATGAAAAGGAGCAAAAATGGATTTAAACTATGTTCACTTCAACAAAGTTGTACATCTATTTAGAATAGAGGGGTGTTTTGTCCTACATATTCATTAGGCACCATATGCACACATGCTCACACGGGTAGATATTTATGTCCAGGATTCAGAACGCATCGTTTGGAGGGAGCACAAGTCAAATAACCTCAAGCTAACCCAAATAGAGTATTTTAAGATTTGTTTTAATTAAAGGGAAACTAATGGATCACAGTAAGGAAATAGGAATGGGGTCTGATCATCCAGGTATGACTTGCAGTGAGAAGAGATTGAGCAAGGCTAGACCATGGACTTTTTGCTACCCTCAGTCATGTCCCAATCTGGTTCAGCCTCTTTAAGGCCATTGGCTGAAGGAGGTTCCCCATCACCTTCCCCTCTTCCCCTAAATAAAAGAGTTCCAAACCTGTCAGGAACCAGCCAAAAAAAAAAAAAAAAAAAAAAAAAAAAAAAAAAAAAAAAAAAAAAAAAAACCACCAGGGTAGCGGCATGGGGATTTAAAAATATAGTAAAGAATATGAATATGTGAATGAAAATAATAAAATGGAGACATATAGGATAGTATCAGGGGGGAACTCTAGTGAGTACTGAAAATTTGCCAGTGTTTAATTTCCAACTACTTAAAGTATCCCTGACCCCAAAAGGTAGGAGTAAAGACTGCATTAACATGATGCAAGTAAATAAACACACCATTTGAAAGTTGTGGGCAACATTCATGGTTAAACATTCTGCTGCTAGAACAAAACAAGACCAAAGCATTCTGTAGGCAAACCAGCTCCCTGAGTGGAATCCCATGTTATCTCCATAAAGGGAACTGCAACTTACTTGGAACCTTAAACTCTTGTTTGGGGTAGGAGCAATCTACTTCTCTAATCCTGGAATACAGGTCTGGCTATTAGCCACACCTACTGACAATATCCTTGAGAGAGCAGAACTCTTTGGTCAATATCTAGGTGGGACCTTTTTTTGAGGTGGAAGCACAATGGCTTTGAAGGAACTAGAGGAAAGTTTCAAGTCTCTGACCTTTGGTCAAGATAGAAAAAGGCTCACATTTTCAGGCCTCCATACAAACCCAATACAAAACTATATACACTAAGAACAGATATCAAATATTAACATTAGAATTACAAACAACATAAACAGTATAAGCAAGGATCATATACTAAATATTTTAATAATCATTTTATCCTAAGGAGTCTAAATCCTATATAGAAATGGCTTGGCTATAACTATCTAATCTTCAACCCCATTGAAGGCCTTAGAAGAGGGATAATATTACTTGAGTAAGCAGGAAATACAATGGAGCAGCTTCCAAAATGACAGCACAACTGACTACCTGAACAATCACCCAAAGTCTTATTTGCAGTGTTGAAGCAACCAACTTTAGCTAAGCCCTAGAGTAACTGGCAGACCAATTTTACAGGCAGGAAAAAAAAAATTAAAAACCATCTTACCTTGTCTTGGCAAGGTTTGACAATCTTTTTTCTTGTATCCTGCTTGTCCAGTCCAGACACTGTGCACGTTGTCAGTGGTCAAGGCATGGGCAGTACCTTGCCCAAAGGCCAGTTGTACCAAGAAGAAAACATGCTCCAAGTAGAGTGTCTTCAGTGCTCAACATTCTCTAGAAAATAGATAGGTAGTGCCAGGAGCAATTGTATCTCACATCAACAGAACATTAAGTTATTTAAATGCCATGCTCTATAGATCTTTGAAGTATTTGAAAATTACCTGTCTATGCATAATATAATCTCTATATATCTAAGGAATCTAATTAGTCTGACTATAAGTATGACAAACATGAATGGCTTTTGACCCATAATACTTAATACCTATATAATTTAAAGACTAAGATTTCATATCAAAATATTAAAGTCTTTAAACAACTGTGTTGTAAATGATGACAAAGAACTCAAAATGTAAACAATATATAAGTATCTTGATCAGAGGTAGAAATATGTAATGCAATATGATAAATATATCCTAAATTTATATCAATATACAAAATGTCTTAAACAGATGTAGAAACATGCATGCATACAATCTGACAAAATAACTGCATAGAAGTACAAATATCATAAACAAGTAGGAGCATATTTAATATAACAAATATAATTTGAACTTATATCACTATACAAGAAACTATACCAATGTAAATTGTCCATAAATAATAGCTCACAAGTATTCACTCTATTACTCACTATTATTATTAGTGTGAGTAAACTCACACTAATTTATCTATTGTCCCATTCAATGTCCCCCCTTTCTTTCAAGGAGATCTCTGGGCCTACATAATTTCCACCTCAACCCTATATGAATAATAATCAACCCCTAAACAACGTCCCTAATCCTAAGGACAAACTTTGTTGGGAGAGGGGAGTATCACAAAGTAAAGAGAAATATGACTTATAAGGGCAGGTCATCTGAGGGTAAAAATTCATATATATATATATATATATATATAGTTATAAGATCACTTAAAAAAATAAAGCTGACTTTGGAGTTGGACAATAGATATTTTTCTTTAAATTACAGCTTGTTGTTAAAAGAAAAATTTAGAGTTTCTGCCTCGTGTCAGGAGCCATTTGGTATAGGACAGAAAAAAGAAAAAACTTAAGAAAACATTTACTTTTCTTCATACCTATTTTGTCTCTACTGTGTCTATATGATTGACTTGTAAAATAGGTTTAAATGATTTCACTTGTTATCTCCTTTGTAAACACTTGATTAGTACTTGGCAAAACCCCACAGGCGACTTGAGTAAACTAAGATTCTCAAGCGAATTCAACAGTATTTGCTTCCTATCACTACAAGGCCAAAAACTCTTTAAAAGCATTAATATTTTGTCTTCAGGAGCAAATTCTATTTATCAACAGAAGAAATAAGAATAAGAAGAAAAGGAAATAAAAGACAAACATCAGAAAAGATATTGAGGGGTTTGGACATTGGTCCTTCCATATTTCCTTGCGAAGAAATCAAAATAGCTAAATATTGGCAGTCAAGGACAGAACTTCAAACTGATGTTGTCAATTTCTCCATCACCCTGGTCAGAATGAGTTCATATTCAATCACCTCTTAGTGTAGAAACTTCTGCGAGCTTATTGTACACCTCTGCTTCCATTCCCATTTTGGTTATGTAATCACTGAGATGTGTATAGATGTATTTACAACACCTTGGGAAGGTGCCCCTTTTACTATTTCCCCGCCACTCCTCTTGCTGCCAATTCTTTACTTCCTCCGTGTGGAAATAGCCTGAGCAGGTTTGCAAACCTCCCACGGTATTTGGCCAATATAAACTCATTTTCATCCCATATCAACAAACTTGCTACAATCTAAAATTCTCTCATCCCTGACATCTCCCCTCCCCTCCTGTGAATGACTCAAGACACAGATTTAATGATTTGAGGTTCCCAGGATGCCATTCTCAGAAGCAGATGGGCTAATAAATGTGCATAATATCTTTGAATCCAAATAAAGAGACACACTTAATTTTAGAACTCATTTTGTGATCCAAGAAAATACAAGATTTTAAGCTTGACTCTGTGAAAAGCATTTAGACTTAATCCTTTCACTACCTCTCCCCCCTCCTCTCTCTCTCTCCCTCTCTCTGTCTCTCTGTCTCTCTCTCTTTCTCTCCCTCCACCCCTGTCCCCTCTGTGTGTTTGTGTGCATGTGCTCATGAACATATATATGATAAATGAGGCATTACCAACAATAGGATATTAGAGGATAAAACGCAGGGAAATTGCTGGAATCTCAAGTACTTATCTGAGTGATTTCAGTTTTGAAAAACAAATAGGAAAACACTTGGAAACACTGTCTGAAAGGTAGCTCCCCAGGATTTTAATTTTTGATGCCGTACAGATTAAATAGGAAATGTTATGACATTTGCAGACTTGTTACTCAGAATTCTTATGCTCACAAGGCAAGAGTCTCACTGCTGCTGAGGGTTGATATACAGCTGTTTAAACACACGAGGCTCAGACAAGTGACCCAAAGGAACATTTGCACTTGAGCTCGATTCTCAAAGGTTAAAAGTGTCATTTTTAAAACAGTGGCGAAGGACAGCAGGAATATTTCCTCAGCAAAGGGAGTTGAGAAAAAGAATTATGTTGAACAGACTGAATACGGGCTTTTACAAGGCATGAATGCATTACTTCTCCACAGCAAGATCCTCTAACACACAGCCTGCTTCCAGTAGGTGCTCAGCTGGAAGAGGTGAAAACTCTTTCATAAAATCACCATGAAACATAATTTCTCCCATCACGCAACCACTGTGCCTATTAGATTTTTACCATCAAAGAAAATATCCACACTATAATCTGGGCTCATACAGTTCACTTAAAGTTATGCTCATATACAGATAATTTGTCTATACTTTGAGACTCTGGAAGGAGTACCTTTAGGCAGATACCACATCTCTAGAGTAAAATGGAAATATGCAACATGTTCTGCTCTGAGGCTTCTGTTTGTGTTGTTGCCTATAGACTGAGAGTGAGGAAGCCAGTACCTTCCCCTGACTCTCAGTTTTACATATTGCTGTTACTGCACATGGGTTACAATTTATTCTTTCTTAAGTGTAGCAATCGAAACAGACTCTACGAAAACATCTAAACAAATTCTATGAAGACACCCAAGGGGGCGTTCTGTTGTTCCCTAGCTACAGAATACCTAAATCTTTGAATCTTGATAGTTACTGAAGTCTTAATCAGTGCCAGTCATGGCTCTTTTCTCCTCTGAATAATATCTCCACAGTCCACTCTGCCATCATAAATAGTATGGGGTTCACAGTCTTAGATGTGTGTTCTCTGACCACATACTTACCTTGTTTATTCTGATGCAGAAGGAGTAGAGAAACTGTGGTATTCTATCCCTTGCTATGAAATATTTTGCTGCAAGAAACAGAAATGGCAATGACTGCAATGGTAAAATTGGGCATATTGTCGAGATGTTGCCTATCAGAATATCAGAGTACTGGGTAAGGACACTTACTGTCAGGAGAAATATACACTGGTGTGTTTACTTCCATACAAAATTGTAAACCAAGCCCTCAAGTAGTCTTTAACACAGCTCTTTTACCTCTAGCAGAATACATTTAGCAAGCAATCAAAATTTTGGAGAATTATTGCTGTGTAGTGAAGAATAAGATACTAATAAAGCACTTGATAATACTAGAAACTGATTTTAGTAAGCAGTTGCTATTAGCTGTGAAAACCACCCTGCCTGTCTTATCATACCATCACTTTGCCAGTAAGCATCTGAAGTCAGTACCATTTATATACTAACTTTAACAATAGCGATAAGGAGAACTGAGGGGGTTAAAATACAAGTTTAAATGGACAGATCAGGACAATTAAGGAATTAGAAAGACAGGTCTGGAATCTTTGCAAAAGGCACAAACTGCACTGGGGAACACGAGTTTGCCTCTGTAGGTAAAATCCTTAATTACCCTGAAACTGCCTCTTCATGTGCACAAACATTTTCACTGCCATATTTATCCAAGTGCCTCTCTTCACTGCTGTGTTTAAATAGTACCCTAGAGTGTTTAGAAATACTTGATTTCTATATGATAGGAGGATCTTCTAGGAAAAGCTGATGATGTATACAAGTACCACTGCGCTACTTCCTAGCACACAGTAGGATGTTTCCTGTTTCCTTTGGGTTTGTAGAGAACTCTGTGTAGTTCTTCCAATAGAAAACAAAGTGATTATTTTTCCCTCCTCTGGGATGGGACATTTATTTGTCATTGGAGAGCCTTCAAAGCATTCTTATTGGCAACAACCAACTGCAATTTTTCAGAGTGTGGCTCTTTTCTCTGCCCTGTTCTCATCATGAAGTTAACAGTGACATTGAAAAGAACCCATATCAATGCATATAAAGAAGAAATAAGCCTTCTTTATCTATGCAACTGTTTCTTATATATTATATAATATAATATATAGAGAGGTTGTTCAGGAAAAATGAGATGACGTACTGTATATGCACTATGTATTGCTCTAGAAAGTATATCATTTCTCTGTATAATCTATGTTAATAATATTAGAGATAATTCAGGATAATTTTGTAGTTTGTGAGTTCCCCCCCCCCATGTTATTTGGCATGTCTATTGTTGGACTTACTCAGCTCATGCCTAGGCACAGTACTTTCCTTTTATAAATAACTAAGCCACAATACCTAGAAAGACAGGATGTGGTTAAAAAACAACTCAGAGCATAGTGATGGATGGCTTCATAAGCATGGGACAATGCTCTGTACTGATAACTTATTATCAGTCAAATTATGATTGCTATGTTCTGGAGATAAAAAATAAAAGTAAAAATGTAAAGATTTTCTTCACATGATTTAGTTGTACAAAAGGATTTTATATTTCAGTTATATTGGTGAACATATGAAGTCTATATTATGGATACTTATAGCTAGGGAACAATTGAATTTTTCAAAGGAAACAGTTGATCTTTTTTAAAAAGTACACCATGCAAAAGGGGTTTTGCATTCTATAGTATCAGATATTATTAAAGGAGTTAAAGCTTATCTTAAAGAGAAAATATAATTAAACTCAACTCAACAATGGTTTTATAATTCCTAGTATGGATTTCATTCTTTTACCTAATACCAGATAACTCTATATTAGAAAACAGAAAATCTACACTCTCAGATATATGGGTTATTGGTACTTGTTTATGGAATGATTGAAATTTAATTCTTAAATTATATGTGCAAAATTCCAAAGCAGTAAAGGGTGTATTGAATATAGATTCTCATGAGATCATTTTATTTACTTTTCCTTATTAATATCTAATTACATCACTGTATGAAATTTAAAAAAAATATTGTCCCCTAGGTCTGTATATTTATCCCTCTTCTCTTTCCTTTTTCTGTGTGTGCATGGATATACTTCTGTTTTATTTAAGATTATTTTTCATAGAGTATATTTTGATCATATATTTTCCCTCCCATGTCTCCCAGATCCTCCCTACCTTCCCACATACCCAACTTCATGTCCGCCCGTCTGTCCCTTCTCACAAGATAGGCATATTTTCATGTTTCTTACAAAGTTGTCACTAGTGATAAATCTCTTTTGTTAATAAGACCTTGCAATTACGACTGTGTATGAGAAAATCTTTCTTGACTGAATTTTTCAAAACAGGCACACTTATTTCTAAAAATTTAAGATTAAAAGTGAAAGTCAGTAAGTTTTTAAAATGCACAGTTTCAAATGTGTCTGTTTATGTTGGGAGTATGCAATATATAAAGAGTTTCTCTTTTAGAATATGCATTACACAATGTCCTTTAAATAAAAGCTGTATTAAAATCTGAATAATAAAATTACCATGACTCATTTTTCCCCTGAGGAACCTGGAAGCTCAAATGCTGTCATCAACTGGATGATAAAGTTAGTTCTGTAGTCCTGAGAGAGGCTAAACATTCACACCATTCTTTATGTCTTTAATTTCCTGTTTTTATTCTAGTGAGAATTGTCTCATTGGATATACCTTTCAGTGTTTACCACTTTTGAAATATGTTTTAGTGAGAGGAATTATAAGGGAATAAATAAATGACAGTCATCTACTCTATTTTACCAGGCAATATCTTTAGGATGGTCTCCAACATCTGTGTGAACTTTTGAAATACTTTGTGTCACCGTGCGGTTTAACATCTCTGCACCCCCAGGCATATTAATGTCCAGGAAACTTTTAGTGTCCAATCACTGTGTGAAATAAATTTAGGCTCAGACAACAGTAAGCCGGAGACAAAAAAATTAATTCTTCCATTGCCACCATCTCTTTTGGAGAAACAAAGAAAAGACACAGCAGATTTATTAGTAATTGATTTAACATGACCCAGGGTCAGCTCTGAAGAAAAGATATAGTTCAAAAGTAGAAAAAAAAATGAAAGGAAGTCTCTCAGGTTAGGATTTATAGCTGGCCTCCTTGTAACTGGAAAAGAAAAAAAAGGGTCTGTCACAAATGGAATCACCAGCTGTTTCGTGTCTCGTGTGGTGATCAATAATTCAGGTAAACATTAACTCACAGCAAATCCTGTTTCTTGCCACCTTGGCTTCTGTGGGTCTGTAAAGGCCAATCCTCCTCTGAGAGGAAGAGGGAGGGAGGAAGAGAGAGAGAGATAGAGACAGAGACAGAGAGACAGAGAGAGACAGAGACAGAGAGACAGAGAGAGAGAGCTGCTTTATTGTTACTTCTAACAGAGCAGAAACAATGTGTGTAGCCTCCAGTGCCTTCGGCAGGCAGACACTTGCACCTTCATGCTCTCTTTCAAGACTTACAGATGACCCAGGCCGCCTTTCAACTCTTTGGAAACACCATGCCTGGGCAATGTGGAGTAACATATGTCTTAATTACATGGAAGTAGTGAAGAAGTTACTTAAAGTAGCTTATATAGTTTAGTACTTTGTTTTAAAGGTGATGGTAAACATCACCTTTAATGTGAATGAATTTATTCAGTCATTAAAAAAAAAAACTTCCTCTCCTATCTGTTGACATTTCCCAAACCAGAACAATTTTTTTTTAATTTGTGTATAAGCAACATCAAATACACTGTGGTATCATCTAGAATGTTCTTGTTCCTGTCGGCACCTACTGTGACTGCTAACAAGAAAATACTCACCATGCTAGCACACATTTTCGTATAATTAGCTGTTCCTTGAACATATTGTGACTTACCCAAATTCAAATTGTGATTCCAGATGCGATAGGGATTTGCTAAGACAATTCCTTAAAACTGTCATATGAAATGCTGCTCATCATGAAGTGGAAACACGAGCTTATCATCTTACTGAAGAGACACTTTATTTTTCTTCCATTTCCCCTTCATTCCACAACCTCCACCAAAGCTAGGGAACCTTGACCATTTAACTTCATGTAAATTCTGCACTTTAAAAAGGAATGGTTTTGCTAAAACTGATTTCGCTCCTGGTACTAGGGCTTTTCTTTCCTAAGCTCTTTTTCGCTGCATAATTGCTAGAGAGGAGAATGTAAACTCGGTTCTGTCTTGTCATTAAAAAGCAAACGACTGTTTTTGGTCCATCTGTGGTTTGTTTTGTTTTTCCTTGGCACTTCTGTCTAACTAATGTTGATGAACTCCATATTTCTCAAATCATCTCCCAATACCTTCTTTATCCACGGTGTTCCTGATTATGGATCTCAAATGTAACATCTGATATCATAAGCCCTGAGTGTTAGCTAAGGAATGTTGTTGGCGTTTCTAGTGTGGTTAAATATGTCATTAAAGAAATGGAAGGGAAGGAGAAAAGGCGTGGAGGAGTAGAGATGGGAATAGAGAGAGGAAGGGAGGGGAGGAGAAAGGGTGGGGAGGTGGGGGGAGGGAGAGAGAGAAAAAGAAAGAGATTTCATGAACAAATTCAGAAAGAAAGAGAAAAGTATAACACTTATTTAGCCTTTTTCCATGGAGGCTTGTTACAGCTCCATACTTTGTAAATGATACGTTGAGAGCTTTTAAAAACAACCATTGTCACGTTTATATACTGACATTGAGGTCTAATTTAACTTCCATAAAATTCACACATTGTAAGTGTACAATTCAACAATTCCAGTGAGTTTATTGAGTGTGGAGCCATATCACAAGCCACCTTTCATGGATTATTCGTACATCTCCCACATCCCACCAAGCCCATTTATAGAAAAGCAGACATTACTTCTGGATGGCTCGACAGTGCAGGCTGAGAGGCACCCAATGTGTAAAGCCAGTACTTGCACCGAACTTAGCATTTCATCTCAAACAAATGGAGATACTTTCGGGAGAGTTAGTTTTAGCTCAGAATTCACCACCACTGGGACAATGAGAGGGACTGAACAGAGAGGATGATAAGGAGAGCAAATATTTAACACATAATAAGCATGTTAGTAAACATTGGCTTGTAATCTTATGAAACTGTAACTCTGCCCCATTTGACAGAAAAAAGAAACTGCAGCCCAATCAGGTAAAGGAAATGAACAGATAAAAGTTGACTCCTGATTTTAAATTTAGACATTCAGAGTCCCAAATCCACTGTTCTATGGAGTCCTACACAGTTCCCATCATCAGTTTTGAAGAGGTAGAACCTCCTTTAACAAACAGCAGACATTCATGAAATTGAAGCCAATTAGCTACTGGAACGCAAGGCGCTGGTGTTAGTAGATGATGCCCAGAGAAAGGAGCTGTCTTACAGCTATTTCAGCTTGGCTGTGCTACTGACTCTTGTGGAGGTATTTCTGTGAAAGGACTATGTTGCTGAGCATAGGAGAGAACTGGGCAGTAGACAGAAACTAGGCAGAGAGAAATGCAAAATTTCTTGTTTTGGAAAGTTTTCTGTAGTAAAGTTCTATGTTCTCCATTTCTAAAATAAAAGTAAGATTAAATAATACTAAAATAGCAATTATCTGCTAATGACTTTGTGTCCATGTAGTCTGATATTTTCCTAGTCATATTTCCTTTATCTGCTCTATTACTATTTTCTTTTCCCAACACACCCTCTCTCCTCACTCTTTTTTCAGATGTGTAACAATGGCTTCATAGACTTTAAACAGGTTTAAAGTTTTAAATCTTTAAAGTTTTAGTTTTAGGTTATGATGTGGGAGTGTCATATCAATCTGTTGATTTCATTGGCTGAGCAATAAAGAAAACTGCTTGGCCCTCATAGGTTAGAACATTGTTGGGAGGAGTAAACAGAATAGGATGCTGGGTGGAAGAGGAAGTGAGGTCAGACTCTGCGCTGCTTCCAGAGGGACCGGACAGCAGCCATGCTCTGCTCTCCCAGGCAGCTGCAACCCACGATGGACTTAGGCTAGAATCTTCCCGGTAAGCGCACCTTGGGGTGCTTACACACATCATTAGAAATGGGCTAGTCCAGGTGCGAGAATTAGCCTGTAAGGGCTAGAGTTCATGGGCCAAGCAGTTCTTAAATGAATGCAGTTTGTGTGTTGTTATTTCGGGCATAAGCTAGCCAAGCGGCCGGGGTGTTGGGGACGCAGCCCCACCGCCGCTCCTTATTTCAACAAGGTTAATTTGTTTAATGGCCATATTTTCTCTTTCTTCTCTCCCTCTCTCCCATAGATGGGAGGAGTAAACAGAATAGAATTCTGGGCGGAAGAGGAAGTGAGGTCAGACTCTGCTCGGCTCCCGGACAGACCAGACAGCTCTGCTGGAGCAGAGACACCAAGATGGACGGAGGCTAGACTCTTCCCGGTAAGCTCACCTTGGGGTGCTTACAACATCATTAGAAATGGGCTAGTCCAGGTGCGAGAATTAGCCTGTAAGGGTTAGAGTCCATGGGCCAAGCAATTCTTAAATGAATACAGTTTGCATGTTGTTATTTCGGGCATGAGCTAGCCAAGCGGCCGGGGTGTTGGGGACGCAGCCCCGCCGCTCATATTTCAACACTTTTTTGATACTGGAATGTTTCAAAAGTCCAACGATATTATTGTAGACATTGTTCCACTGTAATTCAAATCCCAACTTTGTGGATATGTTCCTTGGCAGCTTTGTTAGTTCAAGGACTTCCTGGAGTCCAGGGATCAAATGTGAAACACAGCTGGCAGAGACATAAGTGTCGCCTTCTTGTTTTTGAAAAACTGAGGGAGTTAAATGTTTCAAAGAGATTCTGCAAAGCAAGCCATCTGAAGAGATGGGAGGAAACCAGTGCATGGACTTTCATATGCACACTGTTAGGTGGTTAGTATGGCTTTTAGTGTGAGCTAACATAATGAGCAACAGATTTGAGGCTTAAGAGGGAAAGGAGGACAATGAAAGAAAGATGGAGTATTACAACCAATCATAAATGACACGTTAAAGCTATCTCTCTGGAATATGTTAAGTCTTGGAAGACATAGTTTCAGGAAATGGATTCACCCATCATAAATTGCCCTAGGACATCCTAACAAAGGTGCATTTTCCAAGAACAAATGGAAAAGAATATCCATTCCGGTGGCATTTCTTTTCAATGATGTAAGGGTAATTTCTGCCTCCAGGAAAGTGGAACTGGGTTATTAACAGTTGATGCTACACAATGTGTATAAGTGGGTAAGCATTCACTGCATCCTCTTCTACCTAGCTACCTTATCAAGCCCATGCCTCTACTGTGCGGTGGTGAGTTAAACACAATGACCTAGCTTTGCTCTTTCCAAAGGTAAGAAATGTTCCAAATACAAATAGGACTTTCCCATGCTTCATAATAAAAATACTGATGCCTCTTAAAGGAACAGTGCAAATTCTAAATCTCAGATCAGTGTGCCAGAAGCATATTGTGTTTAAATGTTCCCTCCCTCCCTCCCTCCCTCCCTCCCTCCCTCCCTCTCTTCCTTTCATTGTTCTTTATGTTTTTGAGAAAGAGTCTCATTATCTGTCCCTTGCTGTCCTGAAACTTCCAGTGTAGACCAGGCTAGTCTTGAACTCACAGAAATCTGCCCTGCCTCTGCTTCCAGAGTGCTGACATTAAAGGCGTGCACCACCACACTAGCCAATTATTTTTATTAATTTGAGTCTTTTGTGTGTGCATGAGCACACATATGCCAGATGTTATTGTCATGTTTTTTCCTCAATGGTGATCCATTTTCTTTATTGATAAAGGATCTCCCACTGAGTCTGGAGATCATTGATTTGGCTGAGCTGATTGGCTAAACAGCTCTTCCTCAATCTAGCATTGGGGCTACAGATGTGTACCAACATGCCTGACTTCTTTTTTTTTTTTTCCCAGTGGGTTCTGGGAATCCAAATTCAGGTCCTTTTGCTTGTTTAGCAGGCACTTAACTGACTAAGCCATATCCCCCGCTCCCTATCATAATTTTTATTTTTAATCATTGGATACTCAAGGCAGACATTATTGGTCTCTGTGATAAGTAATGAAAGTATTTGGCAAGGTTGTGCCAGTGTAATTCTCTGAGCGGCATAGAGAGTGTTAGATACTAAAGCTTCTGGTGCTCAGGCAGCATTTCATCTTCACGTTCACTTGGGGGAGATTTCACTTTTGATAACAGTTTCCTAAGGAAGACAGTGAGGCTCTATAAGGAATGGAAAGATACAATTTCCACCATCAAATTCTGAAGACAAATCACAGGCAGCTTCTTCAGTTATCATGCAAAGATTTGCCCATCCATGACAGGTTTTTCTGAAGGGTACTCCACACTTACAAATCTATAATTTTAAACTGTCTTTCTCTTGATTGTGTTCTGCTAGGTTCTGACCTGCAAATACTTATAAAGCACAATACCAGAAAGTTTAATCTATTGAGTATTTTAAACCACTTAAAATATTCTATAGGTTGAGGATATGTCTATATGGGTAAGAGTGTTTTATATCCAAGTATAAGAATGGGTTGTTATATCGGGAACTCACCAAGGCCAGCTGGCCCAGGTCTGAAAAAGCATGGGATAAAACCAGACTCACTGAACATAGCGGACAATGAGGACTACTGAGAACTCAAGAACAATGGCAATGGGTTTTTGATCCTACTGTACATACTGGCTTTGTGGGAGCCTAGGCAGTTTGGATGCTCACCTTACTAGACCTGGATGGAGGTGGGTGGTCCTTGGACTTCCCACAGGGCAGGGAACCCTGATTGCTCTTTGGGCTGACGAGGGAGGGGGACTTGATTGGGGGAGGGGGAGGGAAATGGGAGGCGGTGGCGGGGAGGATGCAGAAATCTTAAATAAATAAATAAAGAAAGAAATAAATAAATAAGAACTGAATTCAAATCTATACAATCCACATAAAAATTCAACCTACACACATACCTCTAATGCTTAGTGCTGTGGACAGCAGAGTTATCTTGGCTTGGGTCTCCTGACTAACAGCATACTCCTAAGTTTAATAAGAGTCAGTCTTGTTGGAATAAGGCAAAGAATAATTACAACAGGAACTAGTTCCCACTTGTGAGCACATGACCTGAGGAACCACATGTTTATACCACACATCCATACAGACATAAATACCCTGCTTCTCTTTACCAACTTAGTATCTAGTGTGTTAGTTACATTTCCCATTACTGTGATAATATACCCTGACAACAACTGCCTAAGGGAGAAAGGTTCATTTTGATTCCCAGTTCAAGAACACAGTCTGCAATGGTGGAAGGTCATGGCAGCAGCATTTAGTTATCCAATAATATTGTATCTGTAGTCAGGGAGCAAGGAACAATTATTAATTTGCTGTTTTCTTCTATTTTAGTCCAGGGTACAAGATCTGGAACAGTGCTGTCCACAGATAAAGTTGACTTTTGCACCTAAACAACTAATTCTAGTAAATCTCTTATTGGCATGTCCAGAGGCCTGTCTCCTGGGTAACTCTAGATCTTCATAAATTGACAATATGAATCATGACACCTAGGTTCTGGTACTCCAGTTGTTATATACGATGTAACATCTAAAATGTTCAGACTGAGCCTCTACCCATGGCTGCTTTAATTCTCAGGGAAGTCAGCCAATTACAGGAGTGACTACGATGAAATAAAACAGGTGATTATGGCAACGGTACAGGGGTCAGAAAGAGATCTCAACTAAGTTTGATTTCCAGGGAACCATCTATCAATGTAAATGTTTCTATTTTATACTAAAGTAAAGAAATTTGACAAGCCAGGGATCAAAAGTGAAGGGGTGTCTGTGCTTTACAGAACACGAGTAGCTATGTGAATGATAGAGACCCTTTATGGCCTGCCGACATCACCATATATCTGAGCAGTGACTGCAAGAGGTATGACACCATTTTCTAGAAAGATCATGATGTATCTTCCACACTGAGCTCACAATCTTGGATTCTTTTATAACACATAGAAATATAGATTATTTTCTATTCTGTTTCAAGTCTAAGATGATAATTTAAACTTCAGTACAATTGCTAATAACTACCAAGCATTATCTGTGCAACTGCTCTTCCAAGTACTTTATAATTATTTATTAATTTTGCCCCTGTACTCTTCTCAGGGATGGGTGAGTATTTCTTTTCTCATATGTTGAAAGATAAAGTCATCACATAGTCCTGATATAAGAGTCGATATCTGCTGAAGGAGAGAGAATAATTTTTCCTTGATGATATGGCCACTGTTAGGCTGCCCATGCTCCATTGTATGGTTCCCCTAAACCATTAACCATGTATGTGCTCATTCAGGAGAAGCACATATTGTAGGGCACTCAGGGAGAACTAAAGAGGGTGGAGTTGGTAAACCCATATGACCAAAGCTCATAAATATACATATAGACATCTCAAAGAATAAAGTAAAATATATTGTTAATTTTAAAAAGATACCATGCCATAAGGCATATGGAACTGAAATTTGGGCCCACATAATCTGTTTCTGAAGTGTTTGCTCATAGACATTCTAGAACTCTCTATATGATCTAGTTCTTAAGTCTTGCAGTTTCACTTAAGATATCTCCCCTCCCACAAGACAATGTGTCCATATGAACTGTAAAAGCTGGAGTCTTACCCCCATGCTTCAGAATCCTCATACTTAACTAATCTAACTAAATTCACCATGAAGAGAACGTTTCTAACTCCTGTGAATAATTCACTTACATTGTAACTCCACTTTGAAATTTTGTTTTTCGTGTGTGAAACAAAGGTGATCATTTCTTGTTATTAAGCAAGGTGATTTAAGAGAAAGTGGCACATGCATAGTCTCAACGTGACATGTGAGCATGAGCCTGGCACTGAAAAGTCAGTCATATGTGACTCTCCTAAGAGAAGATGATTGAATTTGCAGTGGGGTAAATTGTTACGGAGTGGAGGACAGAAGACATCTTCTTGGACTTATCCTTCAGCTTTAAGAATGGTAGCATGAATAGTAAAAACCCGGAGACAGATATTGGGGTTCAGCCTGAAGATCAGAAAA
This sequence comes from Alexandromys fortis, assembly GCF_014885135.2. Taxonomy (NCBI): domain Eukaryota; kingdom Metazoa; phylum Chordata; class Mammalia; order Rodentia; family Cricetidae; genus Alexandromys; species Alexandromys fortis. The sequence goes on along the minus strand of NW_026067953.1, from coordinate 1,697,140 downwards.
GTAAAGTGGCCAGTCCCTGGCTCTTACCTGAACCTCAGACCAAAATGATGATCTTGTCTCCACAAATCCTCAGAATGAGACTGAGCTGAGAGTCGTCTCCTCCCATTGTATACTCCTCTCTAGTGCTGGGATTGAAGGCAGGCACTCCTACTGCCCGGACTCTATGGTTAACTAGTGTGGCTGCTGAGATTAGAGGTGAGTGCCACCACTGCCTGGTCTGTATGGCTGACCAGTCTGGATGTTTTACTCTCTCATCTTCAGGCAAGTTTTATTTGTTAAAATACAAATGAAATATCACTACAAAGAATGTTAGGAATTTATTGATGATATATTTGTTCATTGGATAAATTTGCTTTGAAATAATATATTCTCAGTGTCACTAGGGCACAGTGGTAAACCTGAATGTCCCTGAGTACACTTTCAATTTTATAGAAGAATTAGCCACCAGATAAACACAGATTTGAGCAATATGTTAAGCATGCTAAGTGAAATAATGAGAATTTAGTATTATACAAAAATAAGGAGACTCCACCTAGCCTACACATTTATGAGAAAATTCACAGTAAAGGTAGTATCTACAGATAATTGAAGAATAATGGTTAGTATGACTTTAGTAATCAGAAGGATAAAACTCTAATCTTTTCCCTGCAAAGATACAGTAACCGTATAAATTACAAAACTATCATAATTTCTTCTTAATTTTTCCATGAACCTGAATTCTCCAGAGGAGCTGAACAAATAGAATGAAGATACTTTAAAAGGGAATTCATTATGGCTTACATAATAAGGCATGAGGCGTTCAACAATGGTTATTTCACAAAGGAGAGACTGAGAATTCTGAAGCTTCTCAGTCTACCAGGTTGGGTGCTTCAGCACTTCCAATTCAGTGCTGAAGGCCTGGAAGTTCTCTGAGGAGCTGACAGTCTTCATCCTACTCTGGCACCCTGAAGAAACTGAGTTTACTGTGGACAAAAATGAAGTAGTGTAGCAATAGCACAGATGAATGTGTTTGCCAGAGTGAAGTTAAGCAGGCAAGTTTTCCATCTTCTTCCTTCTTTTTCCCTTGGCTATCACCAAAAGGTCCTGTTCATGCTTGCAGTGCGTTTTCCCAAGTCAAATAATTAGATCAAGAAAATCCCTCACAGGAGCTCCAAGTGGTTTATGCTTGCTTTGTTCCAGATCCAGGTAAGTAAACACTCAAAATTAACCACCCCAGCCATATTCACAAATTCTATTACCTTGACCTCTATAATAGTGATCAGATTCAGTATATAATTGCATATGGGTCTCTTCAACAAAACTGTTTAGCCACTGACTGTCATGCTATGGCTGACTACTGTTTTATTTGTTACCAGTAGCCATTACAAAGTCATTTTAACCGCGGAATGGGTATGTAAAATACAACACAAAGAAAGTTTTTCCAAATTATCCTTAAAAAACCGTTGCTGGACATACGATGGAAAGATATTTCTTTTTAAAGCTAGAACTATTCCATCCAAATATTCCTTCAGAGAGTTTATAGTCCAATGAAGGACCCTAAAACAACACATGCATTTAATTTATTATAAGAAATACTATTCAGAAACAAATGCAAAGAATTAGAACAGAGATTGAATCCTACCTCTTATTTTAGAAATTATAGGGATTCTGGTATTGTGTTGTACATCCAAAAATGATGTTATATTCTTAAAAATGCAGGAAGATTGGGATAAAGGAAGGTTGGATAGGGGAAGAGGGAAGCACATATCTTAGTTAAGGGAGCCACCTTAGGGTTGGCAAGAGACTTGAACCTAGAGTGGTCCCAGGAGCCCAAGGCGATGTCCCCAGTTAGTCCCTTGGGAAGCTGAGGATAGGGAACCTGAAATGACCCTATCCCATAGCAATACTGATGAATATCTTTCATATCACCATAGATCCTTCATCTGGTGATGGATGGAGATAGAGACAGAGACCCACACTGGAGCACTGGACTGAGCTCCCAAGGTCCCAATGAGGAGCAGATGGAGGGAGAACACGAGCAAGGATGTCAGGACCACGGGGGGTGCACCCACCCACTGAGACAGTGGGGCTGATCTATTGGGAGCTCACCAAGGCCAGCTGGACTGTGACTGAAAAAGCATGGGATAAAACCGGACTCTCTGATCATGGCGAACAATGAGGACTGATGAGAAGCCAAGGTCAATGGCAAGGGGTTTTGATCCTACTTCATGTTCTGGCTTGGTGGGAGCCTAGCCAGTTTGGATGTTCACCTTCCTAGACATGGATGGAGGGGGGAGGACCTTGGACTTTCCACAGGGCAGGGAACCATGACTGCTCTTTGGATTAGAGAGGGAGGGGGAGAGGAGTGGGGGGAGGGGGAGAAGAGTGGGAAGAGGGTGAGGGAAATGGGAGGCTGGGAGGAGGTGGAAACTTTTTTTTCTTATTCTCAATTAAAAAAAAAGAAAAAAATGCATACTTATCAACAAGTGGCTCCTTTCATATTAATAAGAAGTATTTTGATCAAGTTCTCATTTCTCTTTTTCTTTCCCATAGATCATTCTTCTTGATGTATCCTGAATATATCTTATGGAAAAGTATCTTCATGTTTCTCCCAAAATATCAAGTGTATTTAGTGTCTGCATTTAGTTTATACCTGGAATTTTAAGCTCTCCTTTTGTAGGCCAACTTTATTTTTCATTGAAACTGGGCTTTCATCTCATCCCCCCTCAAAAGAGTGTATTTGTATACATTATCACAGGGCTTCCCTGATTACCACTCTCCTCTGTTGGCGTAAGACTAGCTGTTTCATCCACATTTTTAAGGGATGGTATGGGTATGATGTGGAGACCAATGATTTTCAAAGTTTGGGCACTGAGCAACAACAAATTTTTGCTTCATTAGTGCCTCGTTACCTGATCTCAATTCTACTTTGTTTCAATGTGTCACTCTGATTAGCATTGAAGTCACTAGTGAGACCCTTGCTTATTAGTGTAGATATGGAGGGGTGGAAAGAAGAGAGTTGTACTCACACTAGATGCTCTAACCTGAAAGGTGAACATGACACTGTATTTACAACTGATTGGCTGACATTAGCCTCAGGGCTCCTCCTGACCACATAAGAAGTATACAGATTGACAATGAGGGCTGACTGAGAAGCCAAGGACAATAGCACTGGGTTTTGATCCTACTGCATGTACTGGCTTTGTGGGAGCCTAGCCTGTTTGGATGCTCACCTTCCTAGACCTGGATGGAGGGGGGAGGACCTTGGACTTGTCACAGGGCAGGGAACCCTGACTGCTCTTAGGACTGGAGAGAGAGGGGAAGCAGGAGTGGGAGGAGTGGGAGGAAAATGGGAGGAGGTGGAAATTTTTAATAAATAAATAAATGATAAGGAAAAAACAAGTATACATATTACCATGTGCCCAGGAGGCAGTTACACAATGGAGCTTTCTTGGTAGCTTTGACAATGCTTGATGACATATCTGGCTCTGGTCAAGTGGCCTAACTGCTAAGCTGCTTTGTGTCTCACTGTCTTTTATAGAAGGTGAAGATCTCTTGTTCTCCATCATCTAGTGGCAAACAATGATTGACTATATAACTCACCTAACAGATCTAATTTACTGGTACACTTTGTCCTCAATTGTGTGATGAGTGTGTCTGGTTTCCCCCTAAGAATGGAAGCTGGTTCTGTTGAATTGAGTGAATGTAGCATTAAACACAGTGGTTTATGGTACAAGCTGTCAACAGTACCAACAAATGCAATTTTGCTCTATGAACTTTTTCATTATGGGAAGAAAGAGAAATTTGAAGGAGTCTGTGGTAAGTCTTCAGAACTGCCAGTTACAAACATATGTTTTTGTCTCAGGGAAAAAAAGATTATCACAAAAATGTCCCTTATAATTCAATATTTTGAAAGAACATTTTATTCAGCCTATTCTTCCCAATGGAGTAGTTCTGTATGAATCAATGAAGGGTGCTGAGTTCTATGGATTTGGTAATCATGTTCCAATTTCTTCTCGGTCATTTTTAATCAACACTTTAGTTGCCTCCGTTGCTAAAGAACAGATTTATGCACTGTTTGTTGTCCGATCAATGAGCATTGCAAGCAATAAGGGGAGAGAGTTACAAAGCTCTCTGTTATTTTTCCTAAGATATAAAAGTCAGTCAGTCAGTGTCTAGTGAGAGCTGGGTAAATTATTTATTTTAATATTGTTGATTTAAGCCATGTAAAGAGTTAGCCTTGCTGACCTACAGTAATAGTGGCATCGTCAGCTATTTGCCTCTTCTCAGAACTTCAGGCTTTTGTTTTTTGTGTCATCTGTTTAATAATTCTATATGTACATTAAATAGACCAGCTCGTAGGTAACAGTGTGAGTTAAGATGCTCTTAAGCTTACTTTGTGATTTTTTACGTCCATAGCCTAAAATGTATGACTATTTTAAGTCAGAATTGAAATTGCATTGTATTTCAAGAAATCTATTTAATAGTGAACTTTAAGTTAAAATATAATACTTTATAGACGAACACGTATTCAGCTATCTTTGCCTTTTCTAGGAAAACAGTTTCAACTTCAGGTGAAACGACTGAATTCTAATATTACTATACAGGAATGATATCTAATTGACCTTATCCCTGAGCCAAAAATTGAATTACCCAGAATATAGGCAAATGGGAAAAAATATGTGTTATGAGGCTTACTTTTCTAGCCACAGTCAGAATTTAGGAACTCATTCCTCAAAAGAAAAAAAAAAAAGAACAATCAGAGCACTGAAGAAAACTGACAATTGCGAGACATTGTTATGGGACCAGTTTGTTTAGACATCCCCCTGTAAACTACTTACTGATGGCTTTAGTTTCACTAACTCAGGCCATCCCATTTCTGACACAGTACTATATGATGGGATCAGCCTCTTCCACTGACTCTTCATAAGGAGTCATCAGAGATGCAAAACTTGGGTCTGAAAATACAACTTCCAGAGTGCCCTTCCTGAGTTCATTTCAACTTCCTGGTTCCATGTTCTAATAAAGAACCTAATAAAAGCCCTTTTCCCATCATTGAAGCACAGGTTTACTTGGGAGAATCTAAGCATGTGGAATAGGAGTCCTGAGAATCATTTAACTGTGAATACTTCCTTACCATGACATAGACTTTTAAAATACTTGCCCTTCAAAAGATAGATTTTACATTTTCATAGATAGCCTGATCCATTGCACAAATAGTAAAATCTCAGAGACAGATATTGGGGTTCAACCTGAAATCAGAAAAGCTAAGTAGTCAAGCCATTAGAGAGTTCTTACCTCTATAAAAGCTCAGACAAAGGAGCAGCCCTGTCCTCAATGTGATTGCAGACTGCAATGGTCTCCACCATACCTCAGACTGCAGTGAGCTCTTGTCTCCTCTTGCCTTATATACCTCTGCCCAGCCATATCACTCCTGTCTCTATCTTCCTAGTGCTGGGATTAAAGGCCCGTGACTCCCCAGGGCCGGAGGCATCTTTCCATGAGTTCTATTTCTCTTTTAGACAGATTCAATCTCGTGAAGTTTAGTGTGGCCTTAAACCCTGGGTTTAAAGTTGTGTGTCAGTACTACCTAGCCTCTAGTGGCTAACTTTGTACTCTGATCTTCAGACAAACTTTATTAAAACACAAATAAGATATCACTATATTGAGTTACATAACAAAATTGTCATTTGTCACACAACTGGTAAGTGCCAAACTATTGTTTATTTCCAAACAATTTACCTTGATGGCCAGTAAGCAGGGCTTCCATGCTAGATCCTTTTCTTCAAATTGCTAATGGACAATAAGGTGCCTATGCTAGAAAGAAATTCTTCTCTCTTCACTTTCTAACTCTTAATGGCCATGTTTTTTTTTATTTTTTTAATTTTATTTTTATTAAAAATTTCCACCTCCTCCCCTCCTCCTACTTCCCTTCCCACCCTCTTCCCCCTCCCTCTCCAGTCCAATGAACAGTCAGGGTTCCCTACCCTATGGGAAGTTCAAGGTCCTCCCCACTCCCCCCAGGTCCAGGAAGGTGAGCATCCGAACAGACTAGGCTCCCACAAAGCCGGTCCATGCAGTAGAATCAAAACCCAGGGTCATTGTCCTTGGCTTCTCAGTCAGCCTCCACCATCAGCCACATTCAGAGTCCGGTTTGATCACGTGCTCCATCAGTTCCAGTCCAACTGGCCTTGGCGAGCTCCCATTAGATCAGTCCCACCGTCTCAGTGGGTGGACGCACCCCTCGCGGTCCTGACTTCCTTATGTTCTCCCACATTCTGCTCCTCATTTGGACCTTGGGAGCTCAGTCCAGTGCTCCAATGTGGGCCATGCTTTTCAGCACATTCAGAAAAGAAAGTAGTAACATGTTTCTGTATTTATTGTAGCTTTCATAATTTGAACTTGCAAGTTCGCTTTGAAAGCCCTGGTGTTTAAATATTAATCAAAACCATGGAGCCTTCCAAGCAAGTGGTGTCAGAGAACAATCAACATTAGTTAGATTTTTACTTGCTGACAAGTTAAAAATGAGATTATAGTAGCTTTCCTTCTTCCTGGAAATATGTTGGTCTCTAAGATTATCATAAGATTCAAAGGAAAATGTTAGCACTCAACTTTAAAGCATAGAGTTACTTAAAAATAAACAAATAAGTGTAAAAGAAATTTTCTTCTTTTCTAAAGATTTATAAAAATGCAGTCGTTTAACTATAAAATTTTATAATTGTTTTCAAATAGAATCTCTCTCATGTCTAGGCAATTGTACTTAGTGGATACATATGAGTGTGTTGATCTTCTGAGGATTATGTCATCATTTTATATGATCATCAATATATTACAAAATAAATAATGATACCAAAGCCGCTATGGCACTCTTAAATCTTTTATAATTTGCAAAGAAAGCTTTCAAATATACAAAAATACAATGACTCTGTTTATTCTCCAGAAAAATAACAGGATTTATAGGCACATCATTTCATTGCCCAACTTATTAGAATAGTCAGTATTTTTCATAAATGTCTTTTGAAGGCTTTGACTTTCTTTCTTGTTTGTAAAATAGACATAATGACTTACTTGGTGAAATTGGGATGTTTAGAATAATATTCAAAAATGGCTGCTTTATAAACATGAGGCAAAGTGCTTTTCATAAATATGGAAGAATGTAAAGTGAGTATGTTTTAATATTCAGGTTATGTTTTGTGACTATGTGTATGAATTTATCAATGCAGTCCACCATAGCATAAACACAGATGTCACAGCTTCAGTAAGAGACATTTAATGACTCACAGTTTCCAAGGCTGGAAGTCAAAGACCAAGAAGCCAGTATGACAGGACCTGGTAAATGCTCTCTCCATATCTTGTTTGAAGCCATTTTGTAGCGCTGTCTCTTGACCTTTCTTCCAAGCATATATAGTATGGTGTCTCTTCTCCTTCTCCTATGGATCTTACACTTATTATTTAATTAGATCCCAAGCACTACATTAAATATCTTATCTTCAAATACAGGCAAATTGAGATTATGAATTTCAACATATAAATATTAAAATCCAATCCATTGTAAGGTAGAAAATCACTTACAATGGTTTTTTAAAAAAAGCGATTACTTGTTTTTTAAACAATTACCATTAAATTGTTCTGCAGAGTGCATGATCATCCTCTGATTTCCATTTTAAAGAGTCAACTTGAGCTGCTGCTCAGAGTACCATTTTTTGGCATCCTTTGCTTCTGCCTGCCTTGAATCTCCAGAATCTTCCATTGGGTCTTCTGTGGGTATTGTGTTTCTTTTTGCCTCTGGGATTGTAGGGAACTTAACTACTACTCAACATCAGAGACTAAGGAATTTAGAAGTAAAGTCAAGGGAGAGTAGCTAGCAACTCGCCTGGGCATGCAGTCAGCTTCAAGCATGTGAAGAATGCTGCTGGATGGTATGGCCCTGACTGGAAAAGTTCGAGTAATACCCATCAGTCCTCAATTTAGGTAAGTGTGAAATTCCTAAGGTCTTAAACACAACAGAACAATGTCTCATTCTAACTAATTGAGCCCCGTAATTATAAAAATAAGACTTGTATGATGATGACATTTTAAATTAAGAGCGAAGTGTCTGCAACCAGAAAGTGGTAATGACTTCTTCACATCATGTGAAATAGCCAATTTGTCTTTGGAGACACAGCTCCCAAGCTTAGATTCACTTTTTTTTTTTTTCCTGAAGAGAGCGTCTGGCTGGTAATGATACCCATTTGTTATTTCACGTAATGTTAACAGCTCATCACATACAATCAACAGTGAGCTAATTTTCTGAATGTCTGCTAAGAAATACTGAATTATAACTCATGCTTAGGTAATGTTCTTTAGAAAGACTTCACTTTACTTCCCAATATTCTAGCAATAATAATCTGAACAATTCCCCAAATCCTTATGTACTTGAATAAAACCTTATGAACCTATCACTTTATTTTATATGGATGAGACACCATTTTTAAATATTCTCACATTCTAATGGTGAGTTAGATAAAACATTAACTATATAATATCTTTTGCCAATTATAATTTTATAAATGTGAAAAAATGTTATATTAAAACCAAATGCCTTTGGTAAACATTATAATGGTGAATTTATACAGTAGCATGCATTAGAAAGAGACAAATCTTACTGCTTGGAAGTCCTACTAATGCCAAAATAATGGTGGAATGTTCTTATTAGTTACTTTAAAATATGGGCCCTCTATTCTTATCTTCTTTTTCCACACCAAAGAGACTAAAAATAGCAGAGACTAGACACTAGAACCACCAACTCCTGGCATATTTCTGGCAGCAGAGATTCTTAGGTCTGCCCTGGAAACAACCTGTAAGAATGTGTGAGCTGCAGGGGGACAGAGAGGGAGAACAACCAAAGTGATATCTTGATAGAAGGCTCCTTACAGTGTTGGGAAGAAACCTGATGCTAGGAAAACTCCCAGGAATCCTTAAGGATGATGGTAGCTAAGACTCCTAGCTGTAGTGGAGAGGGTACCTGAACTGACTTTCCCCTGTAATCTGATTAATGATCACCTAATTGTCACCATATTCCATCATAACTAATGGAAGCAGATGCAGAAATCCACAGCTAAGCAATGGGCCAAGCTCCAGAGTTCAGTAGAGAGCTAGAAGGGTTTAAATTAGCAAAGAAGTCAAGTTCATGACGGGGAATCCTACAGAGACAGCTCACTGACTCCAGACTGTTAGCTGGGAAGCCCATATAGTCCTGAGCTAGGCCCTCTGAATGTGGCTGACAGTTTTGTGGCTCGAGCAGTCTGTGGGGCCCCTAGCTGTGGAACCAGTATTTATTCCTAGTTGCATGCATTGGCTTTTTGGAGCCCATTCCCTATGGAGGGATACCTTGCTCAGCCTGCATACAGAAGGAATAGACTTGGTCCTGCCTCAACTTGATCTGTCAAACTTTGTAGACTCCCCATGGGAGGCTTTACCCTTTCTGAGGAGTGAATTGAGGGTTTTGGGGGAGGAAGATGAGAGGCAGTAGGAGGGAGGAAGCGGGAACTGTGGTTGGTATGGAAAATGAAAATAAAGTTAAATAAAAAATTTTAAAAAATAAGTAAAAAACTAAGTTGGGCATAGAGGAGAATCTGTGTGTGAAGAAACAAAAGCAAATCCCTATGTGATTCTAGCCATGGGTGGTTTTGTCTCTCACTGTGGAGTCCTAGATGTTATTGTTGGCTCAAGCCCAGTATATACTGGGAGCTTCTGTTGGTGATGAGCTCTCTGGTATCTTGTCCCACTTAGCGGTCTACCTAATAATTTGGTCTTTGTTTCAGACTCTGCCTTTCCAGAAAAGCACATTCATCTTTTCAGTGTTTGGAGTCAGCACTGATGACGCACAATAGACAGAAATAATGCCCACTTTTCATGGGAAGGGAGGGATGATCATGGAATAAGACTGTCTGGTTTTAGAATGCCATCACCCCTTTACCTACCCATTGCCATTGGCAGTTTTTCGGTAGTGACTCAGTTGTCTGACTCTACCTTTCAGACAGATGTAGAGAGCTGGAGATAGACTTGGCTTGAAGGCTTATTTATTCTTAGGCTTGTCTGAATGAGCTAGATCCCAAATGAGCTAGATCCCATTAATATACAGAAAAAAAAAAAAACAAATACCAATGACTGAGTCAAGCAAATTCTACCGTCTGCATTTGAAACTTCACCCCTTGATTCTTCTGAAGGTTATACAGGCATATCCACATACATCTCTTCTCAATATTTCCTCTTAGAAACCATGAGTCTTTATTCTGTTTGTGTACGAAATGGCTGAATTGTGACAAGTGTCAATCTTGTTTTTAATTGCTGAACTTTCGTACTTGATATATAGATGAACAACTAGAGGTTTAGCTAAGATAAAGGTTTTCTTCTAGTCAAGCATTTCCTCAAAGATGCTGTTTTTTCAGGAGTCTAGCACCATTGGCCTATTTCTTGTGAAATTCATACTTAGTTTTAATTTTTGAGTTTTGATATTTTGATTTTATTCTTCAAGAACTTACAAGAATATTGATGATCCATAGCGACAGCAAATGGTCATTGTCGACTTGAATGGATTAGAATAAACAAAGAAGCACACCTCTAAGTTTATCTATGATGGTGATTTTGTCAAGGTTTAACTGAGGGCCGGATACGTACTCTAATTGTGAATGCTACTATCCCACAGCTGGGAATTAGAGTGAACGGAAATAAGGAAACAACCAGCTTTCACCTGTCTCTGCTTCTTGACTGCGCATGCACTGTGATCTTCTATTTCCAGGCTCTGCCTCAATGATTTCATTGCTATTATGGAACACACCCTCATATTACGAGCCAAAATAAGTCTTCCCTTCCTTAATTTGTCTTTTTGATTTGTCACAAAGTGAGAAAAGTAACTAACATAGCCACCATAGAACAAGTACAATGAATATAGACGCAGTGATGAAACTGAGACAGACACATGCTGCAAACAAGAGAAATGATTGACATCTGTAATCTTTGATGCAATCCTGAGAACACTTATCTTAATTTCAAGAGCAAGAAATTTCCATGGCATTACTGTTAGCTTAAAGCAATAATTCATTATCTCTCTGCCTGCAATAATAGATTCCTTTTAGGATAAATTATAAAGGCAGCACAATGACAACAGGAATTAAAATTAAAACACAAAAATCCAAAAGCAAATCTATTTAATTTCCGAGGTGTAAGGAAACCGTGTTTCAGATTTTTATACAGTAGGATTTGTGGCAAGAGGCACTACGCTATTCATATAAAGTTGTTTACTGCAACACTTCCCAAGTATAGGTATTTTCAAATCTGATATAGAGAGGCACTGGTGATGGTGGAAACATTTGCAGTTTCTGTCAGTGAGAATTGAGGACAGGGGATTCAGTCTGTGCCTCGTAGAGAATACTCCACAATATGACTCATGTAGTTTGATGGTTTGCCAATATGAAATAAGTGATGCATGATGCCATTCTATTGCATTTTCTATAGGAGACGTACTCTGCTGGCATCTGTTTCCTGGGTTACCAATATTAACACACCAACAATCAGATTTGTCTAATGAACAGTTGTCGTAGGATACAAAATGAGATGTGACACTTTGTAAAAATACATTCATTGACATTAATCAGTTAGGATATTTGTTGGCACTGATCTTCCAAGTACTAAAGTAAGTGCTATCCTTGTCTTATCCTACTACGGTTTCACATCCTGTCCTTGAGGATACGACTCTTACTCTCCCTTCTACTTATGAAAACATCTCACCCCTGACCTTAATCCAAATCACCTAATCAGCTCTTGGTGAGACTGAAAGTATAATTCATTCATCCTGAGGTAAATTCTTCTCCAGGTTAAAGGAGGAAAAATAATAAGATAGTAGACTATCTAGGATTGGAGCATGGGCATGGCTAATTCAACTTTTTTAATTTGATTATCTACTGTCAGCTACAATTTATAAACATGTACACATTACACATATTTTTTATTATCTGATGTATTAGTCAGAATTCTATGAAGGAATATAGCTGATAGAATTAATACACACATATATATTTGTATGTATACATATATATTCATATATATGCTATGCATTCATATATTACATAGGCACAAATATTTACATAAATATTGTGGGATATTCATTTACACTGTGTGAAGATGTGTCACCGTGATTTCTTTAATAAAATGTGGAATAGCCATTAGCTAAGCAGAACTTTCTGGCAGAGACAGGAACTCCAGAATGAATCTAGGCTTGCAGATTTTGCCAGCAAGACAGATGGAGTTAGGACATACAGAAGAAAAGAAAGTTAAAGAATCATGTGGCAGAAGGTAGATTAATATAGATTGGCTGAGAGAGAGAGAGAGAGAGAGAGAGAGAGAGAGAGAGAGAGAGAGAAGAAAAGAAGAGAGGAGAGGAGAGGAGAGGAGAGGAGAAGAGAAGAGAAGAGAAGAGAAGAGAAGAGAAGAGAAGAGAAGAGAAGAGAAGAGAAGAGAAGAGAAGAGAAGAGAAATGGGGTTTGTTAGAGTGACTAATAGATTTTGGTCCATCAATGTCTTTCTCCTGATAGGAAGCACAAGAATATGGTAGCTATAGTTGCTAAATCTACAAGACTGGCTGTTACTGCAGTGCCAATCTGGTGTTAGAGTTCTATGGGATTCCTAGATAGCTGTTGACCTTCATGCTGGTCTTCACTGGATCTTGGAATCCCCAAGGAGGTTCAAATACTATGTGTCCCAGAAAGAGGATAAATTCACTTGCTAGTGAGAGTGAGAGAAAGGAGGCAAGAAACAAAAGATTGTTTTTTCCATGTTATTTCATGTGGGCTGCTACCAGAAGGTACTGACCTGGTTTAGGGTAACTCATACCATCTAAATGTATCCAGATTTCGAGTAGGACTCCCATCTCAAATGGTCTAATCAAGAAAATCCATTGCAAGCATACCTAATTACTTGGATTTCAGTTAATTTCAGATGTTGTCAAGTTGACAATCAAGGTCAGCTATCACATCGGTATAGTGAATCTCTACTGAGATGTACTATTTTTATGTTATGCTTCTACAACACGGACAGTTGGGATTTCTTATTCTTCTTATAAAATGATACAAAGTCTCATTTTGTTCTACCAGAATAGAACAAAATGTCTTAAACTTAGTTGTCCTAATTAGTTTCATTACCAATATGATACAATATAGAGTCAAGTGAGAGGAAAGACTTTATCAAGACATTGCCTAGCCCAGATTGATATGTACTTATGTCTATGGAAGTGTGTATGGAATATTAATTGATGTACAGAAACACAACATCAGAACAGTGGTACCCTCTCTAGGCAAGTTGTCTTGGACTATATAAGAAAGCTGACTAAGTAACAGAATGGATGTAGACTGTTGTGAGAACTCCTTCAGCCAAAAGCCTTTTAGATGCCAGCTCATTTGGGCATGGTCTGAGGTACTATAAGTGCAGAGAAAAGCATGCCTGGCCCGGTTTTAGCTGGATTGGGTTCCCAGCTTCAAGTGCCCATAGAGGACCACAGATCTTTACCCTTACTGTGAGCTTTGTCCCCAAATAAATAAATCTTTGGTATACTTCATTCCAGACTATTGTGGACCTCTTTAATATGCCTACAAAAGATCATGAAGGATATTTTATAAATAATAATTATACATATATGTAAGTACTTATACATCTATAAATGTAAAATAATATAATTTATTGCTTAATATTCTGAAAATTGGGGACCCCAAGACAAAGTACCAGTAGAATTGCAGTGAATGATAAGGGCCTTCTGCTTGTTCAACGTTGTTTTGTAGTATCTTCATAGGATAGAGAGGCAGAGCAATGGACAGTATACAGACTACTGAGCATTTGGAAGTGCAAAGGTGTCTAGTATCATCATTGTATCTCACTGCAAATTCATTAATCCAGTCTATGTGGATTTTCTTCTCATGACTCTGTCACCTTTTAAAATTCTCACTTTTAACGGTATCATACTGAATATTGCTCTAATAAACTTGTTTGGGGAGGGTGGCTTACTCAGACCACAGTGCTTCAATGTGAACCCTTTAGAACTTTGTTTTTTCACCTCTGAAGTATATCCACTCCTTTCTAATAACTCAGAAAATTGTTCTAGCAACAACTCTAAACATATGCTCGAAGTCTTATCTAGATGAGCCACAGACTCAGAGTATAATTCATTCTGAGGAAAATTGTTCTTCAACTGGTCACTGTTAAAATCAAACAAGTTAATTTGCTTCTAAAATACAATGGTGAGGCAGGTGTAGATTGACATGTGGCTTCCCAAATAGAAAAATGGACAAGAAGAAATAAGAAACAGATACTGTGAAAATTCAAGAATTCAGCAGAGCAAAAAAATTAAACACTGAGTCTTGAGAATAATCCCTTTTTTATCCATATCCTGCCTTTTGCATATATGTAGACAGGCATGGTGTCCATAACATTATGAAAAACTCTAGTACAACAAATTTGCTGGATACCTACATAACAGTTTTTATGGTTAGCATCTCAGGCTAGGGATTGTTGTAAGATTTATTGAGAATATTTTGTTCTTGAGCACCGTGGTCCTTCCGGTCATCCTCTCAGATATAGAAGAAAGTAGTGATGACTCCATAGACCCTGTACTCTGTATAGCATTAGAATTATTATTTCATACAAACTACCAAAGTTTATGTCCTCTGACTTTTAAAGAGATGAATTAAGAGATATTTGGGTTTGTTTGCACTCCAGTTCAGAGCAACAAATACATTTTGGGTCTGAGTATGGGGGTCAGACACTTGAGAAGCAGTACATAATAAGGTTCATGGTCACTTTCAACTCTTATTTTGAAAGTACTTCAATCTTTCGGTGTTTGTTATGAGTAGGCTTTGAGAATCTCTGAAGTATTTTACAGTTCTTTCCCTTGTCTTGATGAATAGCACATAGCATTCTTGTGTTTAAGTAGTCTTGTAACAAATGCTGTCTTAGCCACATTTTTATACTTTTTCCTCTGAACAGGATTGAAAGTAAAGTTCTCAGGTGCAGAACTTTCTGTCTTTTAATTAGTTATTTCTGTGTTTTACTATAAATATACAAAAAGGGTCATGCATCTACTTAAACATTTTGTTCATTAATTTCTACCAACACACCAACAAACATCTTATTTCACCTTTATCTACATTTTCATATTTCCTTTTTTTTTCTATAAATAATTTTAGGATGAGTCCAAACCAGCCAAATTCTTTGTTTTCATTTAACAAGTGTGGTGTTTTCTCATGTACATGGCTTCTTATTTATGTATAAGAGTTGACCAGCATCAACTAGACCATCTACATTTTTACCATCTTCTTGATCTTGACATAATTACTCTATAAGATGATTGAAGGCTTCAGAAGCTTTTCTATTCTTCTGAAGCCCAGGATCAGCCTCTATGCACTGTCCAGTGTCAAAAACATTTCAACATAGTTAGGCATTTACTTCAGTAACAACTCATGGCTTAGTAACAATTTTATTTTTTTAATATATTTGAGCTACTATAACAATAAACTCAGATTAAGTTTTAAGTAATAGCTATGTTCCCATAACTCTGTAGTCAGAGACAACCAAAATCAAGTCAGTCACTCACAGATTGTTGGGTGAGGGTCTGGTCCCACCACATAGATTCTTATATAGGCTCAGTATAGAGGCCTAGCAGATGTGTATTCTCATAGTGGAAGAACAAAATGGGAAAGTTGCCTCCAAAATCTTTTATAAAGGCCTTAATATCCAGGGGCAGAGCTCTCAATGTTAAATATCTTTCTAAATGCTTATTAATACAAGAACATTGGAATAGAAGTTTTAATATGATTTAGGGGAAAGTTCTGGCAGATACCAAGGCCTCCAATTTGTTACTCTTGAAAGAAAAGGAACAATGCCTTGATTATGGTAGAAATGGGAGTCAAGGTGGAACCAGAAATAGGAATATTGTGCAGGTTTAAGGACTTTAAAAAATATCTCCTCCCAGTGATGACATATACAAACATGTGATTAAAGGAAAAGTATATAACAAAATATGCAACATAATACTCTTCCCAGTGTATCAACCACATACAATGGCTTATAAGAAAGGTTAGAATAAACAGAATCTTCTAGATCAGATAAATGCAAGTTTAAATAACATGTAGACACTTTATAGCCATGTCCTAGTTTCCTTATGTGCAAAAGTATGATAAGAATGCTTTATTGTGTCTCTGAATAGGGTTATGGATGCTTGTGGACATCTGTGTATACATTTATCAGTGAAATGCTGGACAGAGATATGAAAAGATGATAACTGTAAATAAATCTGTTATAATAGCACAGTTGCTTTCTTTTCTCAGCTATGGCTAGTGTGCTGTTGGCCCCATGTCTCATTTTGACTTTCAGATCTCCCCTATGTACTCTGGCTTTGTTCACCTCTCTTGGGAGCTCAGTGATTTTTGTTTTCTTCATTTTCAGCTGGAAGGATTTATTAACATTCTTTTCATGGTTTTAGTAGGGAAAAATCTGAATCAAAGTGTTCTTAAGGTCAACCAATTCAAGTTTCTGGCCTGTCCTTATTTCCTCTTAAATGTTACCACCTTGGACAGTGGCTATGAGAACAGGGTCCAATGCTTGTTTGCCGGTGGCTTTATTGTCCCAGTAAACAGATGGTGCTGCTTTGCTCCTTTGATGCAGTAACTGGTAGATAAATATAGCTTGAGGAGGTGTTTCCATAGAAAGGAGTAAAATAAATGATTGTACAAAGGAAATACTGACTGAAAATCCATGAGAATAATCAGTTTGGGTAATATCCTTCGTGGTTCATCATGACGCCTGTCTCATTAGATATGTCTTAATAATTAAATAGGACAGCAGAGACATAGTGCTTAGCATAGCACACAGTGTATATTAAATGCTACCAATTTACCAATTTTAATTTTCTCTGTTATAGAACCATTAGCTTTGCAAACAATAATGATCTGTGACAGACAAATTAATACATTTTTGTCTTCTGTGCCAGTTATTAAGCCATCGCATTTCTCAGCTTCAAACAACTCCTTTTTTTTTTTTTTGCTTTATGATGATTTTTTTGGTAGACTACTTCTTCTTAGCTAGATCTCTTCATTTCCTCTCGGACAACAGGGGTCCCTGTAGGGGACATGGAAGGCAGGAGGATGATGAGGAATGGGAATATTCTACATGTTCTTAGCAGTTTTCAACCTGAACCTGAAATTGAAACCATTTTATAGTTTTAATACACCACATAAAAAGTTTTAAAACCTCCTCACCTTTTTTTTTAAAACCAGCTAATAAAAGTTCAGTTCAATAAAGCTTATCCTCTGGGGCCCTCCACTACCAACACCTAACTGACAGCATGCTACACCGAATCCTTAGGCCAAATTCTCTAAGACATTCTGCAAACTTAGATAGGGGTATAACCTCAATACATTTGTTTCCTGAACTCGAAGGGTGACGGTTGGATTCTATTTGTAATTGCTTAGGAACAACCACTGGTGGATAATCTTCCTTTCCTCTTTTTTTTCCCCCCCTGAAATACCCAGTTGACCATTGTTCCTCTGTTGTTTTAACCAGTGAACCTTTTTTCTTGTGACAATATCAAGGCTAATAAATGAACCCCTGTCTTACACATGATGCCATGTTAGCAAACACTACATAAACTGGTAAGTCCTTTGATCACACATAAGTTGATTCTAAACTATACTCTGTCATATTATGAATTCCAGTACAGCTAAAAGTTATTTGTCAAATAATTATGTGTGCAAGGACCATCTTAAGACATGCAACATATATATTCTAGAAAACCTGATTTTGGTTCTGAGAAGCCATATCTGTTTCTCAATACAGCCTATAACTCCATCTCCAGAGTGTCTGATATCAGCTTCTGGACTCCTTGGGGACCCAGGTACATATGCACATTTATTCCGAGACACACGCATATACAAATAAGCTTAAAAGTAAATCTTTTAAAAAAAAGAAGTAAATTGACACTTTTAGTTTGATTAAAGTAAACTGAGAGTAGTCCGGACATTTCCATATATCTTTATCTATTTGAGATATAAATCTAATGTGATAAATATTTAGAAAAAATTTGAAATCTAAATCTAGTTGAAAATATATAGGCTTGGTAAGGAAACCAAAACAGTAATATCAATTACTTTGGATTACAATGGATTGTTACACTCTGGCAGAGACTATTCAATGCACAGTTTAAATGGGAAACAGAAAGTCTTTCTTGTATGATATCTGAGTTAAAATGTATAGGAGAATCTAATAAAATAAATTAAAGTCACTGGAAGTATATACAAAGCTTCATTGTACATTTCCTTTACACAGGATTAGAAACGAAAAATGACTAACACACTGCATGTTATTGGCATGTTTGTGTTTACAAATTAAGATAATTCTATAGCCACTTAGGGCAATCTTGTTTAAAATGCATGCGAGTATACTGATGTTTGCTAGTGTTGATAAAATATCCATTTAGGTTCATGCAATTTCCATCCTTTTATTTATGGGTTTTTATCATGAAAGTAAAACAATAGAAAGAACTGTATAGTATCTAGTTCAAAGTATTGATTTTAAGCAATATTTCTTTCAAATGAAAGTACTTAATTAAATTACTATGGGTCTCTGATGATATGACTTTGTGGAATAGAATCTGCAGGAAAACAAAGAGCTTTGCCTTTATAATATTCAAGAAGTATTCTGCCAAAATGGTAGGTGTTCTATGGCTAGTGGAAGAATTAGAAAGCAAACATTTCAGAACCTCATTTTCAGGTGAAAATGTCAGTGAAAACATTATTATTTACTCAGTCTGTGCTATGGATGGCCTGCAGCAGAGCTTCATTTGAAAGTTATTGACTTGAAAATCATTCTCATCCATTGGCATATAATTATGCTCGTATTTTTATCCTGTTCTAGTAAATAGACATTGTCATGCAAAGGAAATACTTTGAGCAAGGCAGCACTTTCCCAAGTAAGTCATATTTTAAAATACAAAAAAAAGCTAGTGCACACAATAAATAATAAATAAATAAATTTATATTTTTAGAAGCTGATTTTATTGATTAGATTTTTTTTAACAGATACCAACTTTAACTTAAGTGAAGACAAGTTGTGGGGGGAGAGAGAGATGTGGGATTCCCGTCTCTATGCTATAAATATGTTTTTTGTTTGTTTGTTTGTTTTACCATTGGTTGACAAAGAAGCTGCTTCAGCTATATTAGGGCAGAATATAGCCAGGCTTGAAGAGATGTATAGAGAGAGTAGGTGGAGTGATGGAGTCAGGGAGACACTATGTAGCTCCTGAAAGAGAAGTACATGCCAGAACATTACCGGTAGGCCACATCCTTATGGTGATACACAGATTAATAGAAATGGGTTATTTCAAATGTAAGAGTTAGTTAACAAGAAGCCTGATCTATTGGTCAATCAGTGTTGTGTTGTAATTAATATAGTTTCTGTGTGATTATTCATGTCTGGACAGCCAGGAAATGAATGAACAGTCTGCAGTTACATGTGTGTGTGTGTGTGTGTGTGTGTGTGTGTGTGTGTGTGTATTTGCACAAGCCTTTCTACATGTGTGTCAGCCTCAAGGTTTTTATGTGCATGTGCTCTTGCAAGTCTTTGTGGATATATCCTGTTTTTTTTTTTTTTTTGTTTTCAGTCTCCCAGACAAGTGTCAGACACTTGTTTTTGAGTCTGCTGAGACTATAAAATAAAGCAAATATATAGGACCTGACTCTACCATGTATTAATCCAGTACTCTCTAATACCCCCTACCTTTGAAAGTTTAAAGGAGGAAATGAAAAGAAGGGAGCAATACTAAAAGAGATTTGTGCCTAAGGTAGAACTCCTTTCTGTAAGTCTTCCGATAATGAAACAAATTATAAGATGAATTCACTTAGTCTTTTATTTTTATGGGTTGCCCTTAACTGAGTTGTTCATCTTTCCAAGTTTCATCATGAAAAGCTATACTTTGAGGATGCCAAACAACTCCCAAGTCTATGAATCCTACTTTGTACATTTTGCAACACAATAACCTATATATTTTCTAACTCTGTGAGTGGGAGAAACTTCTTTATTTGCTCTTGCTCTATAAAATTTCATCTAGAAGCCCAATATACTCCTTTTCATCAAGTTGGTAAGCTGTTATGTCAACATCCTCCTCAGAATCACACTAAAACTACAGAAGACAGTATTAACTCTTGACTCTCCATAAGTCTTCTTTTAGGAATTGAAGCAGGACCAAGAGAGCTGTGATAATGCATGTCTTAAGTACATGTATCCAGAGCTGTTTAGGTGGAACCCAGCCAGAAACAGGCATAACCTTGTGAGTTATTGTGAATTCTAGTCATGAGATGTAGCAAGAAATTGGAGATTATAAAGATTTTTTTTTAGTTTTAAGTGATTTTAAACACTCAAATTATAAACTGTCTTGTTAGTCCTAAAGTAAAGTAACCGTTAAGACATTAAGATCATTTTTTTTTATCACCTCATCCCAAGAAATTCTCTTCTGACCCTGCCCAAGAGTCTATCTTGGGACAAGGGTGATGGCTCAGTCAGTAAGGTACTGCCCTGCAAGTCTGAACACCTAAATTCAATCCCCAATACCCATATAAATATATGGCACTGTGACAAGTGCCCATAATCCCAAAAGTGAAGAGGCAGAAATTGGGCTATTTCTGAAATTTGTTGGCCAATCCATATTCAGTAAGAAAATGTATACTGAAAGCAAGGTAGGAGAAGTGGTTTAGGAAAATTTTTGATGTCTACCTGTGACTTCCAACATATACATACATGTTCACATGTACCTATATACACCTATGCATGAACTCAATAACAGTCTCACACACACACACACACACACATTTGAGTAAAGGTATTCAGGATCTGAAAGTAGTAGGAGAGAGGCATCATTCTAAGAAAATGCATGCAAGCGCTAATTTATGGTAGAAGAAAATATACAACGCAATTTGTTGAAACTTGATGGAGATGATAGTTTCAAGCCCCCCCCCCATATCTTGATAGCCTAATGTTGATAAGTAAGTCTATTAATTCCTTATTATCTTACTCAGGAAAGTCTGCTGTGTAACGTCTTTGTTTCTATGGAATCAAAATATTCCCTCCTAGATGAAAGTGGGAAGTTTACAAGATCCATCAAACTCAAGAATCTTATAAGGCACATTAAATTTTTAAGACTCTTGAGGTCACTCCCCACAGCTTTCTAAGCATTAAACAATTGCTGGGTGGGACGGAATCTTCCAAAGAATATCTTTATACAAGATGGACAGGAACCTCTGGTCATGAAGCTTTCATGCAATATCAGCTACAAAGAGTTGGGATTTGGGGGGATTCAGCAGCCTTTAAGTCATCCATGCTTCTCTAAGTAATCCTACACTCATGACCCAATAGGAAAGCCAAATAAATACTCTGATCTTCACAATACACTACAGTGGATTTATTCTTTTTTACCTGATGCTGATGTAGTATCTGGGGTAATAAATAATTTTCCATGTTACCCCAGGAAAAAACATTTGAAAATTATGAAAAATCAATGTAGAAAATAACCTTAAAGTTTAAATTTTCTGCATCTTTTGTTATTTGTTTCCTTCATTTCTTTCATATTGAGACAAGGTTTTACAGCACTGTTCAAGGTTGCTTAAAAATTATGGTAGTCCTGATTGGAACTTCTGAGTTGTAGGATTATAGACATATGCCACTACAACTGATTCATGTAATTCTCTTTTATACTTTTTTAAGTTATGAATTCCTGAGAGCATATGAGATTCAGACACAAGCAGGAATCAAAACTGTAGATCATTGCTTAAACTCTTGAGAATATGGTACTTAAGAACTGTATTGGCAGAGTTTAGTTTTTTCCTCTATGTTTGATAATACTGCTGCAATTAATACTATTTACTCTATTGAAAATCACTTCGTATTTCTGATCTCCAATACAGATAATTTATGAGAATTACACATCAGCATCATAATATCCAACAGTACTCTTTAATAAGGTCATAAATATTCACACTGAGGACCAAATTTTGACTATCCACCCTTATTAAAGTTGTGGCATTATATACAGAAACACAATTATTTCATTGTTACACCCTAGAGGCAATAGAGCCTAGGAGGATGAAGCCAATAATTGAGGCTGACTAAAGACTCATATAATAGCCAAATTTATTCATTGTATCAAACAAGTTATACTCTAAGGGTTAAGAAGAATCACATGAGTAGAGTGTATAATCCCAAGGACATGGTGTATGTGGAAAACATATTTTTTTCATATAGGAATGTAAACAAATAACAGTATACAATTATAAGGAAAAATCTGATGTAAACTCACTTGTATCTTCCTACACCCANTAAATGAATTAAATTCAACATTTAATATGAGTCCTGGATGTTGAGCAGAGATCCTTACACTTGTGCACCAAGTACATTACTGAGTGAGCTGTTTTTGCTTCGCAAGGATAATTTAAAGTAAGGACATTTGGTATTTTAGCTACCTGGAATAAATGAAAGGATATGAAATCCACTAGGGCAAATTATTATATCTAATATTCTGAGGCCATCGGAAGAAAAATTCATTCAGCATTCTTAAGAGAAGAAATCAGACAGAGAAACAAAATGAGAAATATGATGTAGAGTTGGAGATGAAAATATAGCTGAGCCAATTGAGTGAGGAGAGGTAACAAAGGCAATAGTTAACATTCTTTAGTATCCTTTCCACACCCCCCTCTCACCTTACTCCCTTACTTCTTTCTTTTTTCCTTTTTCTCTATTGTTTTTCCTTAAACATGTATTGAAAATAGTATCACAGCTATCAGAGTTGAGAATACACTAGGAGTCACAACACGATAAATACTACTTCTTTGATAGATTCTTCAGTATAGTGTGTTAGTGCATATGGTGCACATATATAGAAACATACCATAAATAAAATTTTATAATCCATTGGCTGTAATTACTAATAGAATCTATGGAGGACTGAGAGAAGGAATGGGACCAGGAAGCCAGGAGATAGAGTTATGAAGATAGTGGTTCTCATTACTATTTTTGGTGATGAGTTTTGTACTTCTTCCACTGTTTTTTTTTTTTAAATTTTTCTTGCTATGTGTCTTTTTGTATTCTATTCTCTCTGCTCAGCAACATCTGCGTGGATGTGTTGTGTGTTCTGGTCATTTGTCTACTTGGCCTGAATCCGCACAGTCTTTCAACTTAAGTGCCTATTATTAGTGCAGAGGAAGGCAGGAAAAATTAAACTGAATGCTGGGAGAAAGGAGGCAGAGTCAGGGAGAAGCCATGTAGCCCCACCAGAGATAGACACTGGAACTTTTCCTGGTAAGCCAAAGCCAGCCTTGTGGTGATACATAGATTAACAGAAATGGGTTAAATTAAGATGTAAGATTTAACAAATAAGAAGGTAGTCCTAATGGGTCAAGCAATGATTTAAATGATGTAGTTTCTGTGTGCTTACTTCTGAGCTGCCGAGCAACCAGGAAACAACAAACAGCCTCCTTCAACATCTATTTGGTGTTAGAAGGGGCCAAAGGAAGAAAGGGACAAACAATCCTACTCAGCTATAACCAAAACCTCATTATTAAAAATTTAAAAACATATTCTTAAAACTTATTATAGTAACAAAAGTTTAAAGTATACCATTTTGTTTTACTGTGAGGGGTTGATGCTTTATAATAAAATTTTAGTATGATGAAGTAAGTTTAATAAAAACAGATTGGAAATAGTTGACCTGTGCGTTTCCAATGACAAAGGATAAGGTATCTAGATTGGGGCCTAGAGTCTTGAAAAAGAGGAGTTCTGAGATGCTTGTGGAGATATCTAAGGGCCATGATCTCTGCTACAGTCTCCGTGATACTAGATGACTGGTTATGAAGGTACTCTATGAACCCTTACTCTGAATGGAATCAGGAAGGGAGGAACTTTTTAGAGTATACTTCCTTATCTTTTGCCTTTCCAGATCAGTGCAGCAGCAATTCCTGAGAAAGTTTCCTAATTCAGAAAGACTGGATAATCTCAAAATTGTTTCAAGTTTCCATTTTTTAGAAAATGGGACTGAAATGATCTAGAAGTTTCTTACAGTTTCTTTCATGCTGAGGATTATGAGAGTGCCCAAAGGAGTTGAAGGTATACCATAATAATGATGCCAGTGATTCAGAATAACCTCTGAAGTGACTGCCAACAATACTAAGGTAAATTGCATGCCTTGCTATGAAAAGAGAAGAGGAATCCAGTTGGGTGGTACATCACTAAGTGGATGATGGATTTGTGCTAGTAAACTATGAGAAACCCACACAATTGAATGTTTCCTTCCAAAGTTCATGAGTTGGAAAGCATTTCTAAAGCACCACTATCAAAAGTAGGTAAAACAACCATAATATGTATGTAAAGGACATAGCACAGATCCATGCAGGCTCTGTGATTGCTGCTTCAGTCTTTGTGAATCTCTTTAAACCCTGTTTAATTGATTCTGCCAGCTGTCCTACTAGGTTGCCTTGTCTAGCCTTGAAATGAGGGTTTGTGCCTAATCTTATTGTATCTTGTTAATACCATGCTTGGATAATATCACTGGGAAGTTGATTCTTTTCTGAAGGAGAATGGAGGTACAGTGGATTTGTGGTAAAGTAGAAGTGAGAGGGGAACTGGGGGGAGTTATTGGAAGGAATGCTGCAGTCAGCGTGTATTGGATGAGAGAAGAATAAATAGAAAAAAAAGTGGGGTTCCAAAGTGATTAGGCTCTCACTACTAAGTTTTTGCCACTATTGTGAGGGCAAGTTTGTTAAAACAAAGAAACAAACAAAAAAAGGGAGTTGAGCACTTTCATATTTTCTCTAGCTAATTTTTAAAATCCTGAGATACCACAATACCATGATATGATAAAGCAAAAAGTTTCTCATAAGATCTTCCTGCTCTGTCATAGACTTCTCAGCCTGTACATCGTGAGTCAAAAAGATTTATATTTACTATACATTACCTTTAAAAGGTTTTTTCCTTCTTTGTGAACATGATATGGCTTATGGAATGCAGCATGAAAAAAAAATCCAGACTTAACTGAATTCACTCAGTGATAATTGGTGATATTTATAATAATATATTGACATAATATTGATAATAATAATGGTAACCAAAAAGAAGATTGTAGGCAGAGATAATAAAATGGAAAATAAATTATTGCTGCATCCTTGCCATATTTGAATGTGTGACAAATTCTTTCACCAGCACACACATCTAATTCTAAACAAACTTTATTTTTAAAATGAAATCTGTGCTCTGGTCTTATGAAGTGTGAAGCCTCTTGTTTCTTTGGCAAATGGTGCATGTTTGACAATCTTCTGCAGTGGTTCTCAACCTATAAGTCATAACCTCTTTAGGGTTCAAATGCCCCTTTCACAGGGGTTGCCTAAGATCATCAGAAAACATAGATAATATTACAATTTGTAACAGTAGCAAAATTATAGTTATAAAGTAGCAGTAAAAATAATTTTATGGTTGAGGGTCACAACAACAGGAGGAAATGTATTAAAGGCTCACAGCATTAGGAAGGTTGAGAACCATGGCTCTTAAATTTCATGCCTTTCCAAATGTGTTTTTCCTTCTGTCTTGTCTCTTCGGCACCATCAGTAATACAACAGATATGTAATGAACTTGCTCTCTGCCAAGGCCAAAAAAAATGTGACATCATTTTTAAAAAGGGGGTCAGAATAATCTCAATGAGATAGAAAATACAAAAAAGAAAATGCCTGGCAGATCTAAGAGAGGGAAAAGATAGGGATGAAATGCTCTCTATCTGTGTTTCTCTGTGATTAGTACAATGTTCATTAGAAATTTGAAACCACCTAGTTTCCCATCCCTTTAGAGCTTTGCAAGGCATGTTGAGTCTTGTCTACATTGTTACTAAAAATGGTAAGTCAGTCTTTGTGTCTGCCTTTGTCTGTCTCTATCTGTTGCTCTCTCTCTCTTTCTCTGTGATTGTGTTGTGTGTTTGTGTGTGTATGTGTGTCTGTCTGTCTGTTTCTCTGCTTCTTTGAATTTGATATTACGGGATAAGCATAGTCCAATTCAAATTTTAACACATAGTTTGGACATGCACAAAGCTTTTCTGATGTTCATTTGCAAGAGCTCACTATCTCATGCCTGGCCAGGCAGGTGTACTCTGGCTATTTGCATATTAAAACCAGAACCAGAATAAGGAGAGATGACTAAGAAATGAAGAAAGGGTATGTTATTTAATAATTGAAGATCCCATCAGACTAAATTATAGACCATGAATCATAGTAGTGTAGAAATAAGCACAGAAGGCCCAGAGGTTGAGATACTAGAACAGATGCTTACAATAACTTAAGAGATGTAATAAGAATTATTTTACGTAAAGTTCTGTCCGGTGAACAATCAATTTGAAATAAAATGTGGATTTTAGGCAGTTTCTTTGGGGTCATGTGTAGAAGATAGACAATCAAAGTGTCAATACGAGAGACGCCTGAGAATAAGAGGAATGGGAGGCTTGCTGTAAAGATTTCTTCCATATTTTCTTTCACAGCCATTAAAAAAAAAACTAACTAGATTCTTATTTCCTTATAGTTTTATCCTAAAGTCAACTCACACTAAAATTTCCCTTGTGTGTGCTTTGGTGGTATTACTTCAGGCAGATAGTCGCAGACCTGTGGCGTGTGCAAGGTGAGGATGGCATTTCAAATGAGTGGTCTCACTTCCATCCTTGCAAAAGAGAAAATGATTTAGTGTTGAGTCTGATTTGTTGCAGTGGACAATCACCCAGCTGATCATCAGCTTATATGAGAGTCATCTCAGCTAGAAAGTCAGATTAAAAAGATTTTATATATTCTAATGCCATCTGTACTGGTTATTACTAATAGATGCTTGAAAACAAAATCTTCAGGCTCTATTTAAGGGATAACATTGTGCACACTAGCAGATGCACAGGTTAATTGGCTGAAGTTAAAGGCATCTAGAAATTTCCTGACACATATTCATGCTACTCCCTCCTTCATATATATATATATATGTGTGTGTGTGTGTGTGTGTGTATGTATAAGCTGACAATATCTAGTGAAACTAACACCAAAATGTTAATGTCTTTAATCGTATACAGACTTAAAAATATTCTCATCTTTCATATGAGTGGAAATTGCTACCTAGAACAAAGGATTATTTAAAATCTCTTTTTGGGGTGAGAGAGGGATGTTGAATGGTACTTAAAAATAACTGAAGCTTAATGAGATATGTCAGGTACCCCTGAGGAAAAAAATGTTTGTTAGGCTACATTATATCCGATAATATTCTTCCCTTTCCTGTGTGGCTTCCATCACCTTCAGTGACTTCCCGCTTTTGCAGGGAAGTAGTCATAGAAATATTATTTTTGCATCTTGCATGTCTGGGTGGTTTCTATCCTCACCATTCACACTCAAATTTATTCTACTATTATACTTTCCCATTGATATTTCTAAATAATATATGCTGTCTGCCTAGTCCTCTGTTTATTCTTCCTTTCCCTCTTGGGTCCCATTTCCTGCAGGATAAAGACTACCCTTTTACCTAGCTTCCAGGCAGTCTCTCTACTCTTGCTTCTTCCCAAACACTCCCTCCCATTACCCACCCACTTGATTCCTTAGGATTAGTCAAAATCTGAAGGCACTTGGTATGTTCAATAATTCTGTTCTTCCTTTCAGTTGATCTGTCCTCTGGGACTTCTAATTCTATAGTCACCTCTATTTCATTTCAGCCTCAGATCATAGACCATGTCCTCGATGAAATCTTTCATTTGCTTGGAAAAAAAATTGATCATAGGTTATTTCTCATCACATATGGTCTTCTGCCAGTTCCTTGAGTTTAAGTATTTATTATGGTTTTAGAAACTTATTATCTCCTGACCCTAGGAATAAACTTCACCCAGTAGCAATCAACATGTCTAGCCACAACCTGGTGCTTGTTCAATGAACATTTGGTGTGTCTAAGTTCCTTGCTACTCTGCTTTGTCAGGCTTTTATAAATAACGGTTAGAATATGTGTGGAGACTATCTCCCTATAATGCATTTATACATATAACAGCATTAATAAATTAGATGGACATGAATTTGAAAGAGTAAGATGGAATTATAGAATTGTTTAGATGAAGAAAAGGAAAAATGATATATTATAATCTTAAAAATGAAATTACAAAAAAAGAATGAGAAATGTTAGCAGTAATGTTTCTCAGTGGATTTGGATCCTTCATGAATGCTTTTAGAATTCACTTGAGCTTCCTTATTTTCTTAATTATCTCAGATATGTACATTTCTGACTCTTGTCTTAGACTCTTGGAGAGTTATTCTTTTACATTTTCATAGTGGCAAAATTGTTTCATGTTGAAATAGGAGCGGCAGGGCTGAGTCCCCGGCACCCAGCCGCCCGCATGGCTAGCTTATGCCCAGAAATAATTACACGGAAACTGTATTCTTTTAAACACTGCCTGGCCCGGCTAGTTCCAGTTTCTTATTGGTTAGCTCTTACATATTGTTCTAAGCCATTTCTAATATTCTGTGTAGCCCACGAGCTGGCTTACCAGGGAGGATCTTAACCTGCGTCTGTCTGGAGCAGGAGAATCATGGCGACTCCTCACTCAGCTTCTTTCTCCCAGCATCCTGTTCTGCTTTCTCCGCCTACCTAAGGGTTGGCCTATCAAATGCAAATGGGCCTAGGCAGTTTCTTTATTAATAAGAAATCACTCCCACATCAGTTTCAATGCCCCTCCACCCCTGTTTTAGAAAAGGTTAATTTTAGATAAAAGAAAAGTAAAGTATAATTGAGAGAAAACGTCTTGGGGGTGTTGTAAAATAGTCATATTTAATTTGGTTTAACAAGAAGTAAAGCAGAACGAGACTCAAAGGTTGTGCTTCAAGACAGTTTTTGGGAATATAATTCCTGAAAAAAAGTGGAAGAACTCTAGGGAAAGAAGGGAAATATGAACAGCAAGGCAAATTTTCATGATAGGTTCTCCTTTGGTCTTCATAGGCTCTCCTGAAGCTGAACTTTGTGTCTACTGAGTCATTCCATCTGAGAGCTGAGGTGGCTGAAAAATTTGACATTAACTCCCAGTTGGTCGTTGAGTAAGGATGGCTACAAGATGTTTTTCTCAGCATGTCTATAGGCTGCAATGAATCTTCTGCAGCAGAGAAGTGCCTTGGGCAGAGGCACACAGACAGTGCAGGCATGGGCATGACAAGACGTTCACCACCAAGTCTCCTTTGCTGAAGTTATTTATTCAGTCATGACTAACTTGAGTCTCGCACCTACTAATTTATACTGCTGCAATCACAAAATCTCTTCTGCAAGTAAGGTATCAGCACATTACAACAGGACACCCAGTGAAGACTAAACAGCAAGGTGTTTTTCATGTCTTAATTCCTGCATGGATAACTCTAGAGGACTTAAAACAAACTCATGCACAACTGCTTTGGAAGTTACCTTCATGTAGCCAAAACCCAACAACCAAAAGTTGCCTATTTTCTGTTTATTAAATTTATTTAATTTACATCCCAGCCACAGTTTCCCCTCTTTCCTCTCCTTCCATTCTTTCCCCCTTGTAAACCATTTCTCCTCTGTTTCTCTTGAGAAAGTGGCAGGCCACCTATAGGTATCAAGAAAACATGCATATCAAGCTGTGGTAGGACTAAGCTCCTCCAATTGTATTAAGGATGGGAAAGGGCCACCAAGTATGGGGAATTAATTCCTAAAAGACAGTCAAAGAGTTAGGAGTAACCCCTCCTCCCACTCTTAATGGTCCCACAAGTAGACCAAGTTACAAAACTCTCACATATATATAGGAGGCCTAGGTCAACATCATGTCGGTTCCCTATTTGTTTCTTAAGACTCTTTGAGCTCCCATGAACCAGGTTAGTCTGTGAGTTTTCTTGTGCTGTTCTTGGCCTCTCTGGTTTCTACAATCCTTCATCCCTCTCTTCAGTAGGATTCCCAAAGCTTGGCCTAACATTTGGCTGTGGATCTCTACATCTGTTTCTATCAATTACTGAATGAAGACTCTCTGATGACAATTGGGGTAGTCACCAATCTGTTCTTCCAAGTGGTGTGGACTGTCCAAAAATAACCTTATTACACCACTCATATGTTTTTTTGTTACAATTAAATCATCATAGAGGCTTCAAATGATGGTGATGAATACATAATAGACACTTAATGTATATTTGTAGAATAAATTACTATTTTGAGTAGATTTATATAGATCATTAGATGACAAGTATAGATTCATTGTACAAAATAGTAGCTGCAGGTAAATTTAGAATTAATAATTTCATCATTTGCTGCAAATTATATTCATGCTTTCTACAAGTTAAGTGACAATTATGACCCTTATAGATTCTTTTCATGCCCCGAATGAGAACACAATTTCAGAGTTCAGAATGAGATTAATTCTTCTGAATTTACTTGTAGACTGCTGAGCAGTATGTCTCTTAGATTATACTTGATAGAACTAAGGGGGATTATAGGTGTTTGATGAACAGTGCTTATACCAAAATATGTTCTTTATACTTCTGTCATCCTGTGATGAAATTTCTTGGTCACAGTATCTTCTTTTCTATGGATTTTTATTGAGCTCTACATTTTTCTCTGGTCCCCTCCCTGTCTCTAAGATGATTTTGCATGACAAATTTAGATTGACTGTAGGTGTTGAAGACTGATACGCATGCCACAGAAAAACAAGGAAATGCTGTAGCCAAGAAATTGTGTGAAGAATCTGTATACAATATGGTGTTTGAGCTCACCGTTACATGTAGAAAATCCCCATAGAGTTGGTGATGTTATAAATAAAACTAGGATGCAACAGACAAAATTGATGTCAGAATTTGACTACCACTATGTAAGCTTCCTTTGTTGCTCTTCACCTCATTCATAGTTATATCACTTATGCATTGATGTAAGGCATACAAGAACATCTCTTGTATGATGTGTATAAATGTGCAGATGGGTTTATGAATATATGTGTATGTCCACATCTACGAGTGATCATATATGTGAACGTCAGGGGTTGAAGTGCTTACTGTCCTCAATGACTCTCAACCATTTATTAATTTGTATTTACATAATTAGTTCAGTTTATTTTTGCTCCCCAGTCCCAGAGCATTACTTTTTATTTATTTTTAAGTCAACCCTATTTTACATACCACTTCTCTCACCTCCTCCCCATCCACTCCTCAGAGATGGTGAGGCATCCTGTGGGGAGTCAACCATGTCTGTCACATCACTTGAGACAGGACCAAGGTCCTTCTCACTATATCTAGGCTGATCAAAGTATCCTTCCATATGGAACAGGCTCTAAAGAGCCAGATCATGCATTAAGGATAAACACTGGACACTGCTAGTGGCCCCACAGACTGCCTAAGTCATACAACTGCCTTCCACATTTAGAGGACCTAGTTTGGTCTTATGCTGGTTCCCAACTGTCATTCCAGGGTCAGTGACCTCCTATCAGATCGAATCTGCTGTTGCTGTGAGTATCCCCATCATGAGCTAAGGGACCAGATCATTACTTTAAAGAAATATAGTTAATATGTATGGATTGGAAAAATGTATGAATTTGCATATGTTCAGGAAACAACAAGACATGTATCTCATATTTTCACTTTGTTCTTTTATAAAACTGAATTTTTAAAAAAAAGGTGTATGTTCATCAAGTTGTCAAAAAGAAACAGAAGATCCTACTTTTCTGGATATGGTTAATGCTTGCTTTAAGAAAGTATACATTCTGTTGATTTGGAAGATACAGTCTGTGGACATTACTTTACCCTAGTTCTAGAGGGTGTTTTTGCATTTTTTCTTTATAAATTTGTTAAAACTATAGCTTCATCATCTAATGAAAAGGCTAATCAACCCAATTATAAAATGGGGCACTGAGTTGAACAGAGATCTCTCAACAGAAGAAGTTCAAATGGCCAAAAGACACTTAAGGTCATGCTCAACTTCCTTAGCGATCAGGGAAATGCAAATCAAGACAGCTTTAAGATACCATCTTACACCTGTCAGAATGGCGAAAATCAAAAACACCAATGATAGCCTTTGCTGGAGAGGTTGTAGAGAAAGGGGTACACTCATCCATTGCTGGTGGGAATGCAAACTTGTGCAACCACTCTGGAAAGCAGTGTGGAGGTTTCTCAGGAAATTCCGGATCAACCTACCCATGGACCCAGCAATACCACTCTTGGGAATATACCCAAGAGAGGCCTTATCACACAACAAAAGTATATGCTCTACTATGTTTATAGCAGCATTGTTTGTAATAGCCAGAACCTGGAAACAACCTAGATGTCCTTCAATTGAAGAATGGATGAAGAAAGTATGGAATATATACATATTAGAGTACTACTCACCAGTAAAAAACAAGGACTTCTTGAAGTTTGCAGGCAAATGGATGGAAATAGAAAACACCATCCTGAGTGAGGTAAGCCAGACCCAAAAAGAGGAACATGGGATGTACTCACTCATATTTGGTTTCTAGCCATAAATAAAGGACATTGAGCCTATAATTCGGGTTCTTAGAGAAGCTAAATAAGAAGGAGAACCCAAAGAAAATCATATAGGCATCCTCCTGAATATTAACCTTCATCAGGCGATGAAAGGAGACAGAGACAGAGACCCACATTGGAGCATCGGACTGAAATCTCAAGGTCCAAATCAGGAGCAGAAGGAGAGCAAGCACAAGCAAGGAACTCAGGACCGCGAGGGGTGCACCCATACAATGAGACAATGGGGATGTTCTATCGGGAACTCACCAAGGCCAGCTGACCTGGGTCTGAAAAAGCCTGGGTTAAAACCGGTCTCGCTGAACATAGTGGACAATGAGGTCTACTGAGACCTCAAGAACAATGGCAATGGGTTTTTGATCCTACTGTACCTATTGGTTTCGTGGGAGACTAGGCAGTTTCGTGGATGCTCACCTTACTAGACCTGGATGGAGGTGGGTGGTCCTTGGACTTCCCACAGGACAGGGAACCCTGATTGCTCTTTGGGATGACGAGGGAGGGGGACTTGATTGGGGAAGGGGGAGGGAAAGGGGAGGCGGCGGTGGGGAAGAGACAGAAATCTTAAATAAATAAATAAATAAATAAATAAATAAATAAATAAATAAAAGAAATAGCTGCTGCTTTTGATTGTATAGTAGAGTAGAGGGGAAAATGAAAGAACTCTGTCTTGGTTTGACTTCTCTTGTTTTGATTAATCACTCGGAAGAAACTAATTTAGGGAAAAGGATTTCTTTTCATTCACAGTTCCAGGATATGCTCCATTCTTTTGAGCTCCCACCACCTGTTCCGAGTGCCTTCTTTCAGGACTTCTGCGTGCTTTTACTTTGGCATGAACTGCTAGAGCTAGGCAATCAAATTGTTTCCAGTATTTGCTTAAGAATTGTTATATGCAAAATTGTGTAATTAAGAAATTGTTTTGTTTTTATTATTTGTAGTTTTAAAAGTATTCACATATGTAAAACTCCAGTTTCTAATGGAATTCTTTTTTTTATCAAAGTCAGCTTTTAAGAGAAAAGCAACACTTTTTAAAAGACAAACATATTTGTTTGCATATAAAATATAATGTGGAAATTAATATTGTGCTGTGTTTGAGA
Organism: Alexandromys fortis; assembly: GCF_014885135.2. NCBI lineage: Eukaryota > Metazoa > Chordata > Mammalia > Rodentia > Cricetidae > Alexandromys > Alexandromys fortis. Next base: position 1,663,494 of record NW_026067953.1, on the reverse strand, counting down.
TACTGTGAAAATGCAGGGATCATGTTTTGACTAATTATACATTTTTACTTATCTTATGATGAAGCACTTAGCTAAGATATATTCTTGTTTTGCACTTTCCTTTGAGATGGAGGTGTGAGATTTTATCTTGGCTCTGTTCCAACTTGTGAAATAAAATTACATTTTTGCTGAAAATGTCCTCTTCTTCTAAACTGACTTTGATTTTTCTTGTATAGGGCTCAAAATTTTTCTAGGGATGAGTGCTGGTTAGAATAAGATGATAAGCAAGCAATGATCTAGAGGACTTTTGAGATGAAAAATGGTAAGTCTAGTGATTATTTTGTTACGCATGTGGTGCAAACCAGGATTCAGGCTTCTAAACGGAAGGCATTTTCTGCATGGAATCTTTCTGTATAAAATTCAAAGGTAGTTTTCATTTTTTTAATCATTGGGAAAATCAAGGAATTTTGAGACACAGATTTATATAGAATTTAATTTTAAGTGTCTACAAACAATGTTTTATTAGAATATATATATATATATACTGATCCATTTGTATATTGTTTACAACTTCTGTATACAATGGGAAAAAGTTATATAGTCATGGAAGAGTCTATATCTTTATAAAATCTTAACTATCAACCACTTTATCTTTTAAATTAAAAGTTTCCTAGCCTTAGTGTCCCCTCCCCCACAGTCTTCTGCTCTCTTTCTCCAGTATTTATATAGATACAAAGAGATGGTATCCTCATTTAGTTTTTGTTGCTGTGGTAAACAGTATAACCAAAAGCAACTTGGGAAGGAAAGAGTTTATTTCACCTTATTTCACCTCAAGGTCAAAACAGTTCATGACTAAAGGCAGCTGTGGCAGGAACTCATGTTTGGCATCTGGGGCTGAAACCTTGGAGAAACTCCATGTACTGACTCCCTTCCTCTAGATTCTGCTCAACTATCTTATAAAACCCCAAATGTTCTGCACAAAGGTATCAAGATCCATAATTGGTTCGGCCTTCCATATCGATCGATAAGCATACCCCAAAGTTATAAATATAGATCAATTTAATCTGTGCACTCTCTCAGTTGAGACTCACGTGTCTCAAGTAGATGATAACAACTAAGCATGGTGGATGGGTGGATAAATCTATGCTTATCTGTCTGTCTACTTGTCGGTCTACTGATAACTATCTCTATCTCTCTTACCCTATCTATATACCCACTATCATATATTATCTGATTCATGTACATCTATTTCTAAATATTCATATATTAAAAATAAAGAGATGGCATTCAAAAATATGTTTGTGTGCAATGGATATACATGTGCATGTCCATCTGCGGGTGGGTACATGTGTGTGCATGTACATGTAGAAGTCAGAGATCAATTGATCATAGGTTTCCTTTCTCAAGAGTCTTCTAGCTTTTTGATTCCTTGAGGTAAGATCTCTCACTTGCCTGACAACAAGTAGATTAGGCTAAATCACTAGTGGTCTTCTGGTCTCTGCCTCCTTGATGCTGGGATTACAGACATGCATACCATCTTGACTGTTGCTTTTAATTAATTTATTTATTCCTTTATTTTACATCCCAACCTCAGTTTCCCTCCCTCATATCTCCCCATTCCCCCACCCCCACCACTTCCCCTCTACATCCCTTCCCCCAATCCACTTCTTTGCTTCTGTTCAGAAAGGGACAGGTCTCCCATGGATATCAACAAAATGTATGCCTGACTATTTCTTGCATGGGTTCTGAAGCTCAAACTTGGGTTCTAATGCTTGCTCTGCAAGCAATTTGCTGACTGAGTTATGCTCCCTGCCTGTTAGTAAAATATAACAGAAATTTAACTTCAAGTGTATTTGGATATTGTATCTTTGTACTAGTATAGAGAGCAAGAATGAGAGCCATCAATATTCTTCTATTAATTCACACATCATGTGAAAATGACATCAAATTAACAGACTGAAGACTCGGTTTCATTGTCAAATGAACAGAGTGCCATCACATATCCATTTAGACAGATGTATTGCCTCTAGGCAAAGATAGGGTTTGCACCATTAGGCAAAGCCCGAAGTTTAAATAAGTTCCCTTTCAACATGTTATTTTTTCAGCTACCACGTTTCTGCCTCACACTGGCCCATAAAAAGCTCTATATTTACTGCATTTCTAAAGGATACAGGGCATGCAGTAGGCAGTTGTCATATCTATATAGACACTGGTGACATATATTCACAAAGCAAATCATTTATTCCTCTCCTTTGCCCAGAAATGGAAAATCACTGGGTCCCATAAAATCTGTCTGATTTTATTTCTTGTTTTGTAGCTGAAAATATGAAGCTAAGTGGTGACTTGGGTGGTATTTGTTGTGTTTAAAATGTCCTTTCTTGAAAGTCTGTTCTTAATTCTTACAGCAAAACAGCAAATATTTGTGCATGGTGAATCATTACTGAGTGTTGAGAGGCCTTACTCAATTTCATGAACTAGGAAAACTACAGACCATGTATATGTGAAGTATGTGCATGTATGTTCATTTAGTTATGTGCAATACAAAAGTATTGTTCTGGGATACACATAGTATGGATGATTAAATTATGGGAAAATAAATTCTTTGCTCTTTATGCTTTTGAAATTAATGCTAGTACATCTATTGCCTGATAATAGTAGCTAAACAGATGATATTTTCTAAGGATAATTGATATTGGACAGTTGACCTTCTAGAATCATTGCCTCACTACACAAGTCAGGCTAGTATCCAGATGAACTGGTCACTGAAAAAAATCACCGTCCTTTAATGATTATAAAAACAATGTTAGAGTCTGAAAGATAAGCATTAGATGCCTTTTTGCTAAAATAATTCCTTTCTAATTTCTTACTGAGAGTTCACCTCATAGGTAGGCTGGCATCATCACAACCAGCATTCTCTGAGATTGTTGTTTACTCTGTGTACTATTAATAACAATTTTCCCCGCTGAGCAAGCCAAAGATGTTGATCTGCTCTGCTCTTGGCATGGAAGTTATGTGTAATCTTTGAGGAATGCTGAGAGGAGGCAAGGAAGGAAATGAGGGGATTTACATTTCTGAACAGTGTAGAACTTGTTCAGCAGAACAAAGGTGGGGAAAATACCCTGAGAAGGATTGCTACCCGAAACAGGCCTGCCTTCATTCTCACACAGTGTGTTCCTAGGGTCTCTCAGAAAGGCCATGCACTTATCTCTCCACTCACTGCAAGGGACCCCCTTCTTCAGACTCTGCACACATGTTGTATTCTATACAGAAAAATAGAAACTTGTCTGCCATATGTCCAGTGTGTGTGTGTGTGTGTGTGTGTGTGTGTGTGTGTGTGTGTTTGTGCATGCATGTTCACATGTGAATGTGTAAGACAGAGGTTGATATCAAGATGCCCTCTCTAATCCCTTCACTTTGTAGTTTCAGACAGGTTTCTCCCTGTACCTGATTCTTGGCTTGTGGTCTTTCCTACACAAGCTGGCCTGTGGAGCCCTTAGAAATTGGTCATCTCTGCCCTACATTGCTAGGGCAACAAAAATGTGTGAGGTATCTGAATTAAGGTCTCATGCTTACATAACAAGCACTTTATCCACGGAGACATACCCTGAGCAACAGGGATCAATTTCTTACTGGAGAAGGACTGCCCACTTGAGAATCACTCAATGCTTTTTCAGTACAGGGAACTGACATTTATATTGTCATCAAAGTCATGCCTTGCACTTTCATGCAGTTTACTGGTGAACCTAAAACAAGTTTCACTATTTAAAAGTGATTGAGCACTATTTAAAAAAAAATAACATGAGAGAAATCTAAAGAAACATGATATTAAAACCTCATGGTATATAATATTTCTCCTCTCCTAATGTATCTATGAAGTTATTTTTGCAGTTTCCTTTCAAAAGATTTAGTGAGGTAAAGAAGCAATGTCTGCAGAAAGAGGAGCAAGTTTTCTTTAATTAAATATTTAACTAGTGACTCTTCCAGCACTTGGGCATGTTTAGGCGGTACACAACTAATTACATTCTCAGACATTTCCTACTGTGTTGAGTTTATAGTAACTTCCAAAAAAGTCCTAAATATTATCTGCCTAAGTTTTGGAAATACACAAATTACTTTTATATTATGTGCCTTGAAGAAGAATAATCTCTCACTTGGCCACATAAACATCAGTCACTAGATAGTCGCAAAATGTCTTGTAATGGAAAAGCAGTTTCTAATTCCTACTTGCATTTGGATAAGAGAGTCTTTAGGTTGACTAGGGCTAAAAGCCTCACATAGTTCTAAGATGAATTAGTTTCATTTTTATTTTTATGACTATATTTCTAGCTTCTCTTCCAAATGACATTTTTTAATAAATTTGATCCATAGCCATTCTGAAGGGTGAAAGCTCATAAACACGTCTTTCTGCTTTAATTGCCTTTATAAAGTACTTACTCCAAAGGGTAGTTTTTCTTCTCAATTCTACCACCAGTTTTTATCAGTGCCTCTGCCTGCCTCTCAGCATTCACTGGAGCTTGGTCCTGATAAATGAATGTTCCAATGTATGATGATAATGCATTCACATCTAAATTTATTTGGGCAGAGAGGAGAAGGTAAATAATCAAATTTTCAGGGAGGTTTTGTGTGACATCTCAGGTAACATTGATTTTCTAATCTATTTATGGTGACACATATCTACTTTATAAATTGGGGTTCCCTTGCCAGTTCTCTGCTGTCTATCACTCCCAGAGAGTTAAATAACCTCACCATTGACACAGACAGCTGGTTTGGGCTAGTTGTTACTGGACACCATGCTGCAAGGATTTTCGTTTCTATACTTGCCCATATTCACTCAAGGGAGCTTATCCAGAGTCCTGTATTTTAATTTTATTGCTGTCCAGATTGCTATCATTTACATCTTGTCTTGGATGCTTCCGTGAGTTCTCTTCACCCCAGTCACTGTCTCCTACTTTTGCATTTTCGCTTGATACATGTGGATCTGCAATCTGTTCTCTCCATCTCAGTAGAAAGCTCCAATATTGAACACATGGATCTAAAGCCTTGTAAGAATCTATAATCCCCCTTTATCTCCCACATTCCTCATCTAATCTGCTTCTACCTCTTAAGGTTTCTAGGTTTCTATATTCACAACCAAACACGTCTGCACAGAACCTAGCCATGTCTCTTCATCTATCTGCTAACACCCATGGTAATACACCCTTTCCTGTGATGTGGATGGGCTGTCGTAGGCTAGTGCTCCATTTCCCTAGTTTTAGACAATTGTCTCAGTGCCAGTTGCCATGATACTGAAATTTTTTAACTCAGTTTACTTCTCATGCTTGCTGGGAAACCCCTAAAGGCTCTATCTCACTCGGCTGAAACATGAGCACAACATCCAGAAAAAGTCCCCGTTTCTTCTTAATCAGTCCAAATACCTCTCCTTCCTCATAGTGTTCTACCTGCACTGTCCTTCATTATGTCCATGAACAAATCATATCCACTTCTACCAAGGGTTTTTTGGTACATCATAGGTCCACTGTCTTGACCTCTATTTTCTACAGTTTAGTGACTCACTCCTTTGTGCACCCCCATTTCAGATAAAATGTCTCTTCTTCCTATGGACTATCACTATTTAACACAGTACCTTCTACCTCACTTTCAGCTTCTGTAATTGAACCTCCTCTCTCTGTCTCTCTCTCTGTCTCTCTCTGTCTCTGTCTCTCTCTCTCTCTCTCTCTCTCTTTGTGTGTGTATATGTGTGTGTGTGTTTTTCCACCTAGCTCATATCACTCTCTGACATTGTATAAAATGCATTTCTTTCTCTACTGGTTTGTTTTGTTCAGCAGACTTTTGGCTCTGGAAGAATGGGAATTAATTTCATTTTCTCTATTCTAATATCGTGATCACTATATTATTGGAAAGAACAGATTATACCGCATGGGATATTTGCTTCTCTTGCTGTGGAATGTAATGCCACATGTGGGCACATATCATAAACGCAAACATAGAAATCTTTGGCCTGGGTTGGTAGAGGTATTTCTTGCCTTTGTTTGTGACCCTGCTCAGCATCGCAAAGGAAGGAGGATTGGAGGAATGAAAGAGAAGTACAAGGTTATTGTGGCCTTGTCATCTCAGTTTGATAGTAAGAGTGTGTGGTGCAAACAAAGAAATTATAGCTCCAAAACCTGCCACTTAATGGCACATTGACAGGGAACTGGACAGAGCTGAAGATTTCAGTCAAAGAAATATCGGTGCTGTTACTGTATTTAACTTATCAGTTGTACCTGAAACTCACAAGTCCTCAGAAGCTGGCAGTGGAGAACATCCTTAGGAATCCTGTTAACAGCACAGGCCTTTTAGCCCCACCTTGAAAGTCAGGCTGTGGACTTAGAGGACTCCAAGGTGTCTCAGCACAATGTTTTAGAGAATGTCCACTAAGCTCAATGAGTGTTCCATTTTATCTCAGTAAAAAGAGAAGTGTATCTAATTTCCCTTACGTTCTAAGGGATCCAAGAGAACCTGGATCTCAACCTGTGAGTTATCAAACCGTGGAGGTGTAAAATGACCCTGCCACAGTGGTATCCTAAAACCTTAGGAAAACACGGAGATTTACATTATAATTCATAGCAGTAGCAAAATTATAGTTATGAAGTAGCAACAAAAATAATCTTATAGTTGGGGCTCACCACAGCATGAGGAGCTGTATTAAAGGTCACAGCATTAGGAAGGTTAAGAAGCACTGGATTAGGAATACACAGACATTTATTTTTCAAACTCATTTGTGATTTGTGACTTGCAAATGAAGAAAAAATGGGTTATGAATTGTCAATCTTGCCTGAGTCATGGTACTGGTATCAGAAGGTACATACTGTCAATGTATGAGCTTTACTAGAAGGATCTGTCATACAAAGGTGAAAGCATTTACGTCACACAATTATTCACATGATCTAAGTGATCGTCACTGAAGGTCCTCATAGAGAAATCTCAGACTATAGCAGTCTCAGCATATAGTAGTAGTATCAGTCTACAAAACTCTCAGCAAACATTGCTTATTGTTATTTTTTTTTATTGAGAATAAGAAAAAAAAAGTTTCCGCCTCCTCCCAGCCTCCCATTTCCCTCCCCCTCCCCCACTCTTCTCCCCCTCCCCCCTCTCTTCTCCCCATCCCCCCTCTCTTCTCCCCCTCCCCCCACTCCTCTCCCCCTCC